>NC_063359.1:2937487-2969396 GCF_021869965.1 Rhincodon typus
TCTACACCTTGTTATCCCAACTGGTTGGACTCTGGTTGCACAGATTTCTGAGTTTGATCCCCAATCTGTACTGTTTCTGACCTCATTCAGGGCAGTGACTGGTTTTCAATGCTCTTTGCTAAGGGAGAAAGGAACTGTCAGTCAAGGGTAATGGACCAGGTTATTCTCTTGTTTGCAAGCATGTGTGGGTGGCTGTTGGATGAGGATAGGTTGGAACTGGGCATGACTCCCATTACTGCTGAGCACTGCATAACCATCTGGTCACATCCGTAAGGCACTTGGTGAACTCTGAGAGTCAGGGTTCCTCTCTGGGTTGGGCAGGGATGGACCTGGGGTGTGGGGCCGGGGGCTGCTTTTGTACTGTTAATTACAGGCACTGACAACCTGGTTAGACTGTACTGTACATGTTTCTGGTGTGTGAATGCTGTTCCTCATCTACCTACAACACTTGTAACGGAGATGGAATGGGTCAAGTGTCTCACACAGGAACAAGGTAATATCTAATTAGTGTTTCCATATCAACCAGAAAGTCCTGAATGAGGGTTGGTTTGAAGAAATGGCTCTGGACAGACTCCCATGAATGAACCAGACAGCTCATAGCTTAGATAGCATCATCTCCAAGGGTCCATTGTCATTCACTTATTCTCAAGGCCTCTGAGTAGCTCACCTCCCATAGCTGGACTGTCTGCCTGCTAGAGGAAAGCGAGCAAGGCCAGTACTACCATGTCATCATCGATCATGGGGATAGGAAGTCTAACTCTCATCATCGTCAGGTATTGTCACACAGTGCATCACATCCTGTCCACTGTCACACAATTATATTCAAGCTTTCCTTTTATTATTTTGCAGGATCTCTGGCTGGACCAGTATTTGTTGCCCATCATCAGTTGCCCCTTGAGAAGGTGGTGGTGAGCTGCCTTCTCCAGCCATTACAGTCCACGTAGTGCAGAGGCACCCATGGTGCTGTAGGAGGGAAGCTCCAGGATTTTGACCCAGTGACACTGAAAGAATTGCAATATATTTCCAAAGCAGGGTGGTGTGGGGCCTGGAGGGAAAGCTGCAGGCGTGATGTTCTCTGAAATGGAAGTTAAATCAATGAGGACTGCAATTTGCTGTGATTTTTGGAAGGTTGTGACAGGTTTGGTTTAAATGTTTAAATTTCACTGAGGGATTAAGCACAAGCAGTGAGTGTTGTTTTGACTGATGTGCGTGAGCAAAGGTTCAGGCTCTTCATTTCCAATCAGGACAATGATTTGTTTTGAAGGTTTACTGTAAACAATCTTACCTTAGGTCTATCGATGACTGACTGGAGGTTAATAGCAGAGCTTTGGTCCTGCTTATTGCTCAGGTGTAATCACACAGCAGGGGCCTGAGATCCAAGTGTGGAGGCAGTATTTTTTTTCTTTTTTGTTCATGGGATGAGGATGTGGCTGGCTCGGCCAGCATTGATTCCCATCTTTAATTACACAGAGCGCAGAGTGTGGATCTGGAGTCACTTGTATGCAGGGTGGTTAAGAAGGCGTTTAGCACGCTTGCCTTCATTGCTCAGACCTTTGAGTATAGGAGTTGGACATCATGTTGAGGTTGTAAGGACATTGTTGAGCAGTATGTCCAGTTCTGGTTCCCCTGTTATAGGAAGGATATTATTAAACTGGAGAGGGTTCAGAAAAGATTTACCAGGAATGAAAGGTTTGAGTTATAAGGAGAGGCTAGATAGGAATTTTTTTTTCACTGGAGTTTAGGAGAGTGAGGGGTAATCTTATTGAAGTTTATAAAATCATGAGGGGTACAGATAAGGTGAGTGGCAGGTGTTTTTTAAAACTGGGGTATTTTAAAACTAGGAGGTATATTTTTAAGGTGACAGGAGAAAGACTTAAAAAGACATGACGGGCAACTTTCTTACATGGAGAGTTGTTCACATGTGGAATGAACTTCCAGAGGAAGTGGTAGATGTGGGTACAATTACAACATTGAAAAGGCATTTGGATAAGTACGTGAATAGGAAAGGTTTGGAGGGATATGGGCCAAGCGCAGGCAGGTGGGACTAGTTTAGTTTGTGATTGTGGTTGGTGTGAACTGGTTTGCTTGAACGGTCTATTTATGTGCTGCATGACTCTATGAATTGTAGGCCAAATCAAGTAAGGATGGCAGATTTCCTTGATGGGGCCCTGCAAAACAATGCACAAAGTGACAGTACTACTCCCACCCACCTCCTCCAACCTTGACACAGTCTCAGGCAGCAAGGTTAGTATTGCTTGTAAAGGAGTGTGGTTCTTACCTCAAGCGTTCACACAGCCCTCTGATTAGGGATGGTCTGTGGACAGTTGGCCGAAGACTGTCCTGTCATAGCTCAGATTGACCGTCCTGCTCTTGAACCAGACTGCCCTGTGTCTCAGCTGTGCCAATACCTAGCCAACCACAAATATGGCACTGGGTTCACATCTTGCCCAAGAGGGTCGTAAAGGGTGAGGCTGCCACAAACTGGGCATGCAGGGGCTTCAGGATCCATAAACCTCAGGATGTTAAATCCTGACAGTGAATGTTGGTCTGGGGAGGTAGGGAAACCATGGTATTGATGGGTAGGCTTTGTACCCCACCAGCATCTGCCATATCATTGGATGCTCTGCATATTGGGCAAACAACGTGGAAAGTAGTCAGTTCCACCACTTTCTCGAGGCAGCCCTCACAGAACGTGTGCAGGCACAGGAGGAGAATGCGAGGGCATCTCTCAGTCTCTAGGCGATAGTCCTCCAGACACACTGTGCAACAAATGCCCTCAGCAGACTACATCTGTTGCTAATTTCCTGTTTCTGTCATTCCATCAGTTCAAACACACAGAATACCCAATCCTCCAGTTTCTAGAGAGAGGTCTGTTCATCTCCCTGGGTCCATGCATCACTTCCAGTAATTGTAACACCTTTAAAGAACAGGACCTCGGACCCTTTGAGCGATTGGCAATCTGCGACTGATGATTAAGAGGTCTTGATCAAATAGCCTCTATGAAAGTCAGGTGTTCTGTGCTATTTTTAAGCTGTGCCAAGTTTTACAGAGAGTAAGAGGGATACACAGAGCGAGACGATCCAGCTTCTGGGTAAAATAAGAACCCAATTGTTCGCAGCAGATGTACACTAAAGTTAAAAAAAAAATGCCCAATTTGTTCCACCAGAACAATTTTAAGTCAGTTTTCTGTGCATTCTGCAAGACAAATTTGTCACACTGTCAGTTGCCTGATGCAGGCAGGCTCTCTGGCAGCTTACTGTCAGCTCTCAGCTGCTAAGCGCTGTTAAATATTTTATCTGCAAACTGTGTGCAAACAGGAAGAGGTTAAAGGTTGCCTTCTTTTTGTGGTGTACTATGGCACATGCCTGACCAAGTATAAGAGAACGCAACTGGGGTCAGTTCTTTGTCTGTGGCACCTCTGAACACGGCTGACAACAACGTCAGGGAGAATTCAGTGCTGACAGCTGCGATCAGAGAGAGACAGGCCTTTCTTAAACATTGAGCTGGGCTGCAGCTATTTCTAAAACACAAGAACTTGCCATTCAAACAGCTGTACATAGGCCTGAAGGTGTTAATAGTGACTGAATGCCATTAGCACAACTCACTGTGATGATGTCAAATGGACTGGTTGAGGAGAATAACAAAGGATTTTGAAGGAGTTAGAGTTACCAACAGGTGCTCCTAAAAGTTCCTGTCAGAATGTATACCACATTCTTGTACCCTGTCAACAGTTCCAGAGATGTAATAACCAATATCCTGTTTACCATAAGGCACTCTTCCAGTTAGGCAAAAATATAACTTCTCCACACTGCACAGGTCTTAGAGAAACATCTAGCTAGGTACTGGTAGCAGCAGGTTCAAGATGATATTTAGCCTCACCATACAGCATAAACAAGCCTGCCCCTTTAATGTCCAGTCTGCACAGATTTGTGTATTTACTCCCAATTCTCATGTGTCGTTTCCAGTGTGTCATAGTTCGGTTTGATTATAATCCTCATTGACTGTTTTTGTTCAGTCTAAACAGTTTCACTACTCTTATAGCTGTACACATTTTCCTTCATATTCATCAGTTTAACTTCACATGAAGGGGAATGAAAAGATGCAAGGCAGATATTTCTAATCTCAGAAATGTTAGAACACACCTTTACAGCAGGTGCAACTTGAACCTAGGCCAAAGCAGCGACGCTACTACTGTGCCACAAGAGCCCCACGAAGGTGGAGGATATCTTTTGGCATTCAAAATAAAACATCTGTCATTGCAATAAACTGCTGAAGCAGTCTCTTATGATACAATTACAGGCAAATGTTTTCACAATATTTGACAGTGTGACGGTGAAGGATCGCAGTTCACTCACAGTGCTGGCAGCTGATTGGCTTGTCTGGCAGTTCCATTTTGAAATGACTATTTTGGGTTGGTTAATCTTGGCTTTCTTTACTTTCACAATCCCACAAATGCAGCTATTGAGATTGCAAACTCCCAAAAGAGCAACATCACAATAGCAACATTCTTCCATTTCAGTAATCTCTACAGTATATCCAAAATCTCAAATCTGACAATCCTAATGTGCTCTAAGATTCTGACTGTGGAGTCATTCAGGAACTTGATTCTTTATCATTCATTTCTGGTATCACAGCCACTCTTAGGGAAGGTGATGTTCTTGGTCAGGATCAATAGATGTCATTGGAAGCTAGGCTTTTGGGAATAGGACTGGCTTGACTATATGCAGAAAATAGGTTGTTACCTAGGGTGTTACGCTTTAAGGGACACCAAATTCATCATTTTGAATGCCAAGTGAATGGAGGTAAAATTTCACTCTAGACTTTTTGTTTCTTTATTGAATGGGGTTTGGGGGAAATGTATCAATGTCAAAGTTTGCCTAGGGTGCCAAAAATTAGTCCTATTTAGTAAGTACTTATTAACTTTTTATTAAGCATTCTTCTAACTATTGGCAGGAAAAGGTTTAACACAAAACTATCTCTGTGCAGAAACTGTTATCATGTGACATCCTGCATCACTGATTATTAGAGGACTATTTACATATTTAGCATAAACCCTTTACACTACATTACTAAAGTACTACTGAAGAGTTAGGTTAGATTGGAATCTGACCCACTTAACATGATGGCAGTGCCACAGGACAAGATAGAGGATTCCCTTGATAGAACTTGGTCTCCATAAAAAACAGATTCATAACAAAGAGATCAAATAGACAGAGTCATAGAGTTATACAGCATGGAAACAGAACCTTTAGTCTAACTCATCCATGCCGACCATGCTTCCCAAACTAAATTCATTCCATTTGCCTGCGTTTGGCCCATATCCCTCTAAACCTTTCCTATTCATGTACCTGTCCAAGTGTCTTTTAAATGTTGTAACTGTACCTGCATCTACGACTTCCTCTGGCAGTTCATTCTACACATGTACCACTGTCTGTGTGAAAAAGTTGCCCCTCGGGTCCCTTTTAAATCTTTCTCCTCTCATTTTAAGATTATGCCCTCTAGGTTTGAACTCTCATAACCTACGGTTCCCTTATGTTGATCTCACTGCAAATATTCCAAGCCCAGTCAGACAGCTGTGTCCTTGAGGCTTTATCCAGCTCACTCAGTAGTTGTACTACTGACCTAGAAGCTTTAAGGGATGGTAAATTGTATTGAAGATGTGGAAACTACTTCAAGTTAAATTATGGCAGGAGGAGAGATGGGTATGGAAATGAATAAATCTAGGTCCCCTGACAGGAAATGTCCCTTCCTACAATAAGAAACTAAAAATAGATTGGAATTCTGTAAAACAAAGCCTCTTGAACTGTTTCAGAAATATTGGGAAAAAGAAAAACAGAAAGTGTTACATAAACTTAGCAGGTCTGGCAGCATCTGTAGAGTGAGAAACACAGTTAATGTTTCAAGTCCAGTGATCCTTCTTCAGAACTAGAAGAAGTTATGAAAAGGTACTCTTTATGCTGATGATGGTGGATAGGGTGGAAAGGTATGAGCGATAGGCGGAGACGGTGCCCAGGAAGAGAGAGAGAGAGAAAGAAAAAGAGAGAAAAAGGTCGGTAGACAAAGAGATTGTGATAGTAAGCCAGGGAAGAAGACAATCTAGATCGATGCTAATGGGGACCATGAGTAGGTGAAAGTGTATTGGTGTGCTGAAAGTAACCTATTTCAGGACATAACCTGGGTTGTGGGGTTGGGTAATACACACAGAAGAAACTGTTCACGTTCTTAAAATTATTAAACTTGGTTAAGTCTTGAAGGCTAACGGATGTAAGTGGAAAATGAGATATTGATCCTCCAGCTCGTGTTCAGCTTCCCTGGGGCACTGTATCAGGCCTGACACAGCAATGTTGTCCCCATTAGCCTTTTTTTTTGCCTACTCTATTTTTTTTCTCCCTCTGTACTCTATCTCCACCTACCTATCAGCTCACTCCTTCCTCCATTCTGGTCATCAGCATAAATACCTGCTTCTCATTCTGAAGAAGAGTCACTGGGCTCAAAATGTTTACTTTGCTTTGTCTGCACAGGTGTTGCCAGACCTGCTGAGTTTCTCCAACAATTCTCCGTTTTTGTTTGTTTCAGATCTCCAGCATTCACGGTGCTTTGGTTTAGTTCAGATATATTGGGAGGCTGTGACTTTCATTTTTTCAACTGAATGAGAAACAATGGGCCACAAATTTGGTTTGGCCACAGTTAGACTGCTGTCTAAAATATCAGCCAGGCAGTAGACTACTTGGGTTGATATAGACATGACTTACAGAAATCATTAAGTCATGCCACACCTAAATCTCTTCAGCCTCCAACCCACATCCCCAAACTTCATCTCCCCAGCCTCATCAACCCCCACTCCCAATCCCCACTCTCCCACCTCCCCAGCATCACCAACCCCAACCCCAATCCCCACGCCCCCAACCTCTCTAACTCTCACCAACCTCCACCCTATATTCCCACCCCCAACACTCCATCTCTTACCAACACCAACCCACATCCCCACCTCCGCTTCCCCAGCCTCACCAACCTCCATCCCACATTCCCATACCAAACTCCCAGCCTCACCAGTCTCCATCCCATATTCTAATCGCCCCACACATAGGCATGTTTCTGTTTTCCCCTTTCTTGAATGCAAAAAACAGGGGTTAAAAGCCAATTCCACCTCAGGTGTGTGTGCTTGGCCACTGAGGTACGTGTGAGTGCTAGTATATTGTGAAAGGCATAGTCCGAGAACAATCCACTAATCACCCTGGTGCTGCAGGTAAGGGATTCACTCACTCAACATGCTGGAAGCAAGTCAGCAAATCAATCAAAAAGAAACAGAATAAAAGAATTTCAGCCAACTGGTAAAGTCAATATTAAAATCAACTGCTCATCTATCAACCTTCCATTGTCTTTTCTTCACAAACAACCCAGGAATTGAAACATATATCTTTCAGCTTTCATTTTCCTTTGGAACCAGTCCTGATTTCTAATCTATTTGAATGTGTGTTGCATTATTACTTCTTTCTCCTGGTCAGGAAATGTTTTAAGCTCACATTTTTGATATGTGTAGATTAAATGCTTAAATTGGCTTTATTTGAAACATATCAATTTCATACGGGAGAAAGGGAGAAGGGATCCTTTCCTTCACATTAACCTGTGGCAACCAAGCTAGGATAAGGTCAATGAAGAATGGGAGCCAGTACATCCTGCCTCACCTGGGAATCAAAAATTTGAGATGTCTTGATCGGAATGAGAAAGAATTGGGGAAAGCCACCCAGGGACAGATGGTAACACTGTGTTCTTTTCTTTCAATGTAACTGTTAAACTCTGTGTTCATTTTTACTTAGGGTAAATGTTACTCACTATTTTACACTTTATTTAATGTGGGGAAACTCATTGTGATTCTGTTTATTTAGAGTAAAGATCACTCACTGTGCTATCATTTATTTAGAGTAAATGTTCCTCCTTGTCTTATTGGTTACTTAGAGTAAGAGTTACTCGCTTAAAAAGTTAGTTAGGAGAGTAAAATGGGGAATGAAAGAATAATGGCAGGTAAAGTAAAGGAAAATCCCAAGTTATTTTGCAACTACATTATGGATAACATGATAACTGGGAAAGAGTGGGACTCATTAAGGGCCACAGCAGTAATTTGTGCATGGAGCCAGAGTACATAGGTAGGGTTCTAAATGAATATTTTGTTGGTATTCACTAGTGAGAGGGATTATATGTGTACAGAAACCAGGGAGAAGGACTGTGATATACTTAAAGAAATTAGCATGCACAGAAAGGAGGTTCCAAGTGGTCTGGCAGGCTTAAAACTAGATAATTCTCCAGGCCTGGATGAAACGTATTCCAGGCTGTCGTTGAGGCAAGGGAGGAAATAGCAGCCATGCTGGCAATAATTTCCAATTCCTGTTCGACTACACGAGAGGTGCCAGAAGACTCTCTAACAGCCAATGTGATAACATTATTCAAGAATGAAGCAAGGATAAATAAGGAAACTACAGCACAGTCAGTCTAACCTCAGGGATGGAGACGATATTGGAAGTAATTCTGAGGGACAGAATGAATTTGTATTTAGAGAGGCAGGGATTAAACAAGAACAGTTAGCATGGTTTTGTTAAGGAGAAGTCATGTTTGGCTAAATTGATTGAATTTTCCAAAAGCTGACCAGTTGTGTAGATGAGGGCAACACATTCAATGTTGTCTCCTCCAACTTCAGCAAGGCCTTTGATAAGGTCCCACATGTGAGACTGATAGCAAAGGTAAGAGTCCATGGGATCCAAAGAAACTTGGCAAATTGGATGCACAATTGGCTGAGAGGCAGGAAGCAGAGGGTGATGATTGAAGGGTGTTTTTGTGACAGGAAGCCTGTGTCCAGTGGGGTCAGTGTTGCTGCTTGCTGTCTGTGGTGTATATACAAATGATTTACACTTGAATATAGGATAGATCTGTACATTCATGGATGATACAAAAATTTATGGGGTAGTAAATAGTGAGGAGGATATAGACGGGCTGGCCAGATGACTGATAAATGTCAAATGGAATGTAATCTGGATAAGTGTGAGGTGATGCACTTGGGCAGGACAAACAAGGCAAGGGAATACATGATGAACAGGAGGACCCTGGGAAGCAATGAGCATCAGAGGGACCTTTGTGTGCATGTACACCGGTCCCTTAAGATAGTGGGACAGGAGGATAAAGTGGTTAAGAAGGCATAAGGGATACTTGCCTTCATTAGCTGAGGCATGGCGTTTAAAAGCAGAGAGGTTCTCCTGGAATTGTATAAAATGTTGGTTAGGTCACAGCTAGAGTATTGTGTGCAGTTCTGGAATCCATATTATAGAAGGAATGTGACAGCACTGGAGAGGGTGCAGAGGGAGATATACCAGGATGTAGCCTGAGCTGGAGAGTTTTTTAGTTATGAAAACAGGCTAGATTGTTGGATTGGGGTTATTTTCCTTGGAGCAGAGGAGATTGAGGTGGGACATGATTGAGGTGTATGAAATGAAGGGCATAGACAAGTTAGGCAGAAAGAACCTTTCCCCGTGATGGAGGAAGGTAGATTGAAGCTAAGGGTCAGGAGGTTTAGAGAAGATGTGAAGAAAGTATTTTTCACCCAGAGGGTGCTGGGAATCTAGAACTCACTGCCTGTAAGGGTGGTGGGGGCAGAAACACTCAAAACATACTCTCTATGTTCTTGTTTATTTAGAGATACTCATTGTTTTCCTGTTTCTTTAAAATAAAGATTACTCTCTGTGTTCCACTTCATTTAAGTAAGGCTTAATCTCTGTTCTGCTTTATTTAACACAAGGGTTAACTACTGTTTCTTTAAAGTTAGGATCACAACTCTATGTTGTGGTTATTTTAAAGTAAGGGTTCCTCACTGTTGTTTGTTTAGAGTAAGCTTAACTTATGGTGTCCCTGTTTAATTAGATAATGATTAATTAGATTAATTCCTGATTATGTCAAAAAATGTTACTGTATTCTTGGTACTTAAAGTAAGATTCACTCATTGTATTCTTGTCTGTTTACAGGAAGGGTTACTCTGTGTTCCTGTTTATTTAGATTGCTCACTCTGTTCCTGTTATTTTTGAGTAAGAGTTACTCACTGTGTTCCACTATACATAGAGTAAAAATCACTGTCTGTGTTCCTATTTATTTAGAGTTACTCTATATGCTCCTGTTTATTTAGAATAAGAGTTGCTGTGTTTCTGTCTCTGTTTATTTACAATAAGGCTTATTATACAATACAATACACCACACGAACAGGCCCTTTGGTCCACCAAGCCTGCGCTGATTCCTAATCCTTATTTAGACCCGCTACTTATTACACATCAGCAATTACTATCCCTCTGTTCATATCCCATTCATGTGTCTGTCAAGATACACCTTAAATGCTTTCACCACCTCCACTGAGTGCATTCCAGGCACTCACCACCCTCTGTGTGAAAAGTTTTTCCCTCACTTCTCTCCTAAAATTTCCCACTTCACCTTGAACCTGTGCCCTCTTGTAGTTGACCTTTCCACCTGGGAAAAAGCGTCTGACTACCAACCTTATCTATGTCTCTCATAATTTTGTAGACTTCTATTCTCTATGCTCTTTTTTCTGTCTGTGCTCCTGTTTATTTAGAGTAACAGTTTCCACTGTGTTCCTCTTTATTTCAAGAAAATGTTACAATTTTCCTATTTATCCAGAGTAAGGCTTACTCCCTGCATTCCTGTTTTTTAGACTAAAAGTTGCTGTGTCCCTGTTTATTTAATGGAAGGCTAACTCACTGTTCCAGTGTATTTAAAGCAAGGGTTACACAGTATTCCTATATATTTAGGGTTTAGAGGTAAAGTTACTTTGTGTTCATGTTGACTTAGAGTGAAGCTTATTCATTGTGCTTCTGTATGATTAGATTGATCACTGTCTTCCTATTTATTTAGAGTATGTGTTACTCTCTGTGTTCCTGTTTAAAGGAAAAGTCATAGATTCATAGAGATGCGCAGCACAGAAACAGACCCTTCGGTCCAACTCCTCCAGGTTGACCAGATATCCCAGATAAATCTAAACCCATTTGCTAGCATTTGGCCCATATCCCGCTAAACCCTTCCTATTCATATACCCATCCAGAAGCCATTTAAATATTGTAATTGTACAAGCCTCCACCACTTCCTCTGGCAACTCATTCCATACACGCACCACCCTCTGCGTGAAAAAGTCGTTCCTTAAGTCCCTTTCGAATCTTTCCCCTCTCACCTCAAACCCATGCCTTCTAGTTTTTAACTCCCACACCCCGGGGCAAAGACCTTGTCTAACCCTATCCATGCCCCTCATGATTTTATAAACCTCTATAAGGTCATCCCTCAGCCTCTGATACTCCAGGGAAAATAACCCCAGCCTATTCAGCATCTCCTTATAGTTCAAACCCTCCAACCTGGCAACTTCCTTGTAAATCTTTTCTGAGCCCTTTCAAGTTTCATGGAGACCGAAATTGCAAGCACTATTTCAAAAGTGGTCGAAACAATGCCCTGTACAGCCGCAATGTGGCCTCCCAACTCCTGTACTCAATGCACTGTCCAATAAAGGCAAGCATTTCAAATGCCTTCTTCACTATTACTCACCGTGTTCCTGTTTATTTAAAGTAAATGCATTTATTTATTCACTGTGTCCCTGTTTGTTTAGAGTAAAGCTTACTCTGTATGCTATGGGCAGAAGGGTCCAGACCCGAAATGTCAGCTTTCCTGCTCCTCCGATGCTGCCTGGCCTGCTGTGTTTATCCAGCTCCACACCTTGTTATCTCAGACTCCAGTAACGGCAGTTCCTACTATCTCTTACTCTGTATGGTCATGTTTATTTAGAGTAAGGGCTACTCACTGTGTTCCTCTTTATTTAAAGCAAATGTTACTCTCTGTGTTCCTGAATATTTAAAAGAAGAGTTACTCACCATGTTCCTGTTCTTTCAAGTAAGTCTTACTTTCTGTGTTCTTGATTATTTAAAGCAAGGGTCAGTCACTGTGTTTTGTTCATTTTTAAAGTAATGGTTGCTTTGTGCTGCTGTTTACTTACAGTAAGGTTTACCTTTTGTGATCTTGTTGATTTAGAGGAAGGATTATGCTCTGTGTTCATGTTTAGTTAGAGTAAGGGTTTTTCACCATCTTCTTGGGTCTTTAGAGTAGCTGTTACTCTTGTGTCCTTGCTTACTTACAGCACGGATTTCTCTCTGTGTTTCTGTTTATCTGAATGTTATGTGGGTCCCTGAATTAACAGTCCAGCAATAATACCACTAGGCTGTTGCCTCCCCTCCAATAGGAATTGTTTAGAGGGATATGGGCCAAATGCAGGCAAATGTTCAGTTTAGGATACCTGGTTGGCATGAACGAGTTGGACTGAAGGGTCTGTTTCCATGCTGTATGACTCTAAAACTGTGACTCTATAAAATTAGTTGGACCAGCATATGTCTTTGATAACTGTTATTTATTTTTCTTCTCCTTACTATGCTCTGGCCTCAGTGCTGCACATACTGCATTTTCTGCATCCATCCTCATTGAAATTTATCCATTGTTGCTCTAGACAAGCTCCGTATTTGTACTCTGCTTCTGTACTTTGTGAAAGATAGATATGCAATGACTCAAGAAGACAGTTCTCTACCACCTCCTCCAGGGCAACCAGGGATGGGCAATAAATACTGTCCGAGGCACTGAAACCCACATTCTGTGAATGAATAGAAAATAATCCACATGGCAGTCCTTACCTCAACATGCCTTATCCTACCAGGCTTTCCTTACCCTATCTGGCTTTACCCTAGTAGGAGTTGACTGTTGCCTCACCTGCTTGTATCTCCTCTTCGTCTTGTGATTGGTGATCCTTCTTTTCACAGGCACTGTGTACCACTATCCTCTAGGAATAATACCTCAAACGTTTTCCAGCAATTCCATAGATCACAGCAGCTCCTTATCCAAACATAACCATTTTGATGTAGGTGCTCCCAATGTTGCCCAGAAACAATTTTCAGGCTTTCCAATATTTTGTGCTGAACCAAGAAGTCTTTGGCTGCTGAAACCCTGTAATGAGCAAGATCTAGCACGGGAGTTTCCACAGGAAGGGATGTGTAAACATACCTGTAAGATTGCTTTGCTAGGCACAGTTCACAGTGCCAATAACAGGAAATTGCACACCGATACATATTCTAGAATTTTTCAGCACGATAAGGAGTATGTAACTGTGTGATCTTCCTGTTGATTCAGCAGGGCACAGATTACTCACCGTGTAAATGTGTGATATTCCTGTTTATTCAGCAGTGTGAGGATTACACAGTTTTGATGTGGAGGTGCCCGTGTTGGACTGGAGTGGACAAGGTCAGAAATCACACGACCCCAGGTTATAGTCCAACAGGTTTATTTGAAAACGCAAGTTTCAGAGTGCTGCCCCTTCGTCAGGTGAAGTGAAGAAAAACATACAGGCACAGAATTATAGGCAAAGAGATCAGTGGGCTGAGAGGTCAAAAGACCATACAAATGGTGTCAGTGGAGTGTCGAATAATAAGTCTCTGCAGGTGATCAAAAGTGTCAGATGTTGTGAGTCAACAGCTGAATAGTAGGTGAAGGGGATGACCTTTAATCCAATTAATTGAGGCAGAGAGATAATTACAAAAACTTGAAAATAAGATGGTGATGGAGACAAACCAAATGTCGGGAATAACATGGTAGGTATAAGAGTCGCATGCTGAGGGTCTAACCAAAGTAACAAGTAATCCCGAAAAGCTCAGCAGGTCTGGCAGCATCTGTGAAGAAAAAATCAGAGTCAGTGTTTCGGGTCCGGTGACCCGGTGAGTTCTGAGGAAGGGTAACTGGACCCGAAACATTAACTCTGATTTTTTTCTTCACAGATGCAGCCAGACCTGCTGAGCTTTTCCAGTGGCTTCTGTTTTTGTACAAAACTTGGTTACCAGTTTCTGCTCGGCGATTCTGCGTTGTGTATCTCGAAAGCTGCCTTGGATTTCGTTTACCTGAAGATCGAAGGCTGAATGTCCTTGACCACTGAAGTGTTCCCTGACTGGAAGGGAACAGGGAACATTCTGTCTGGTGCTTGTTGCGTGGTATACATTCATCTGTTTTCATAGCGTCTGCATGTCTTGTCAATATACCATGCCTCAGGGCATCCTTGCCTGCAGTGTATGAGATAGACAACATTGGCCGAGTCACATTACTATCTGCCGTATACATGTTGGGTGGTGTTCCCATGTGTGATGGTAGTGTCCATGTCGATGATCAGACATGTCTTGCAGAGATTGCTATGGCAGGGTTTTGTGGTGTTATGGTCCTGTTGTTGCCCGGAAGGCTGGGCAGTTTGCTGCGAACAATGGTCAGTTTAAGGATTGGTAGTTGAGGGCGAGAAGTGGGGGCGTAGGGATGCTTTTGGTGTGATGTTTGTCGTCATCAATGACATGTTGAAGGGTGTGAAGAACATGGTGTACTGGATGATGAAGGGTACTCTATTGGTTGTGTCCTGCATCTGTCTTCTGAGGAGGTCGATGCAGTTTTTCGCTGTGGCACATCAGAATTGGCGATCGAAGAGTTGAGCATCATATCCTGTTCTTATGAGGGCGTCTTCCAGCATCTTTAGCTGTCCATCGCGTTCCTCCTCACCTGAGCAGATCCTGTGTATGCGCAGGGCTTGTCTATAAGGGGTGGCTTCTTTATGTTTAGGGTGGAAGCTAGAGAAGTGCAGCATCGTGAAGTTATCCATGGACTTGCGGTAGAGTGAGGTACTGAGGTGTCTGCCCCTGATGGAGCTGTGTGTGTCCAAGAATAAGACTGATTCTGAAGAGTAGTCCATGGTAAGTCTGAAGGTGGGATGAAACTTGTTGATATCATTATGTAATTGTTTCAGTGATTCCTCACCATCAGTCCAGAGGAAGAAAATGTCATCAGTGTATCTGGTGTATAGCGTTTGTTGGAAGTCCTGTGCAGCAAAGAAGTCTGTCTTGAACATATGCATGAAAATGTTGGCATATTGGGGTGCACATTTTGTCCTTATGGCTGTTCCATGTGTCTGGATGAAGAACTTGTTGTTGAAGGTGAAGATGTTGTGGTTGAGGATGAAGCGGATGAGTTGTAGGATGGCATCTGGAAATTGGCAGTTGGTGATATTGAGTACTGAGGCTGTTGCTGTGAAGCAGTTGTTCTGGCAGATGCTGGTGTAGAGTATTAAAACTACACTCAGAATGTTCCTGGTTCAACTGGTCTGTAGGTGCTGAGTTTCTGTAAGAAATCTGTAGAGTCACGACAGAAGCTGGTATTCTTTGTACAATGGGTTGCCCTCAACATAACCAGACAGGTTCTCACACAGGGTCCCGTTGCCTGATTCGATGCCTCCAAGGCAGCCTTCAAGATACAGAACAACGCAGAATTGCCAAGCAGAAACTGATAGCCAAGTTCCGTACCCATGAAGACGGCCTCAACCATGATCTTGGTTTCATGTTGTGCTACATGTAAACCCACCGTACTGTTCTGTATTTGTAAAATCTTCCCTACTGCCATGGTTTGACACCATCACCTTGATAAATTATTATAATCTCTCAACCTTAACTAGTTTGTACAGTTACTTTGGTTAGACCCTCGGCATGCGACTCTTATACCTATCATGTTATTCCAGCCGTTTGGTTTGTCTCCATCACAATCTTATTTTTAATTTTTTGCAATTATCTCTGTGCCTCAATTAATTGGATTAAAGGTCATCCCATTCTCCTACTATTCAGCTGTTGACACTTTACTCACAACGTCTGACACTTTTGATCACCTGCAGAGACTTATTATTCGGCACTGCGCTCACACTATTTGTATGATCTTTTGAGCTCTCTGCCCATTGATCTGTCTGCCTATAAATTCTGTGCCTGTATGCTTTTCTTCACTTCACCTGATAAAAGGACAGCATTCCGAAACTTGTGATTTCAAATAAATCTGTTGGATTATAACCTGGTGTTGTATGACTTGTGACCACAGTTTAAGATATGGGATAAGCCATTTAGGCCTGAGATGAGAAGAAATTTCTTCACTCAGAGAGCAGCGAGCCTGCGGAAATCTTTGCCACAGAAAGCAGTTGAGGCCAAAACACTGAATGTTTGCAAGAAGGATTTAGATATAGTTCTTGGGGGTAAATGATTAAGGGCAGGGGGAGAAACTGGGAACAGGTTACTGAATTGATCAGCCATGATCATATTGAATAGTGGAGCAGGTTTGAAGGGCTGAATCACCTACTCGTGCTATTATTCTTTTCTCTATGTTTCTATGTATAATGTGACTGTGAATGTGTGCATGTTTATTTGTTTGTGTTACAGTCTGTGTAACAGATGGTGCACCTCAGGTGAAGCAGCACAAATGAGAAATCTAACTTCAGCAATACACAGGCAATTTCTGAAGCAGCAATTTATCTTGTTTGAAGTGATAGACTAATCTCTGTGGACATTAGCAAGGCAGAATGGTGCTTGCACTATGCATTTAAATGCATGTCTTATGGTAGGCAGACAGACAAATACACGCACATAGTTACTCAATCAGACAATCGGTAAACGTGAGTGCATGGAAAGACAGACATTCTCACAAAAAAGCAAACACACAGATATCTATATATATGTGATGCACTGATGTATAACGACACACACATACTATCATATACATATACTGTCGTACACAGGTATGTAGATTAAATACTGACAGATATATACATGACACACTGTGTGTATTTTATATATAAATAATCTGACATATACAAGCACGTATTTAATACATACTTACACATGACATAACAGAACATTATTCGTAAAGAATCGAGTTTTTGATGTGTAATGTATGAACAAATGGTCCCAGTCAGAAATTTAGATTTTTCATAAAAATGTGTGAGACACGAAAGCATTCCTAACCAGAAGAATCCAGAAGTTTAAGGTATTTGTGACAGACCTGGCTCCACATTAATCAGCTCTGATAAAGGACGGAAAACAATCTCTCACACTACATTTGAGTGTGGTCTAAATATGTTGACTTAATTTGATCATTCCTTTATAGTGAGACCCCATGATTGTCTGCGTCACATTTACCAGACTCCACACAGTCACAGGATGTGTAAAAGTGATGCTGGCTGAATCAGAGAACAGTAGGTGGTTGATGACTGATAAGTAAGGGTTGTATGGTGTGTTGAGAAATACAGCACACTGTCCTGGCAGCATGAGCACTTGAACTCAAGCCCAACTCAATTGGATTGAGGGAAGAGCTCAGCTGTGGCACAGCTGGTGAGAACCTTGCGCCTCTGAGTCAGAACATCATGGGTTCAAGATGTACTCTCAGAGGCTTAAGCACAATGTCT
This sequence comes from Rhincodon typus, assembly GCF_021869965.1. Lineage (NCBI taxonomy): Eukaryota > Metazoa > Chordata > Chondrichthyes > Orectolobiformes > Rhincodontidae > Rhincodon > Rhincodon typus. The sequence goes on from NC_063359.1 coordinate 2,954,805, forward strand.
AGGCTAAAACTCCAGTTCAGTATCCAGCAAGTGCTGCACTGTCAGAGGTGCTGTCTTTTGGAATATCGTTTAAACCAGAGCGGTCTCTCAGAGCAATTTGGAAGATTCCATGGTGCTATTTTGAAGACAATCAGCAGATTTGTTTCCCTGGTATCCTGGTCAAATTTAATCTTTAATCATAATTACCAAAACAAATGAACACATTGCTGACTGTGGGATTTGCCCTGTGCAAATTAGCTGCTAGCATTTCTACATCCCACTAGGAAGTACACTTCAAAAATACTCACTGGTTGTAAAGTGCATTGAGATGACCTTCAGTCTGAATTCTTTGATTTCTAACTCTCAGTAGGAAGGATCATGTCTGAATTGCGTTTGCTATGAGCTTGGGTATTTTGCAAGGAACTTCTTAGATTCAGGAGATAGAAAAAGGAGATAGAAATAAAAGTGTGCTAATGACAGGTGTAAGATACAAAAGATAATGGAGAACCAGGCTGAATAGAGAAGGTTCAGAAAGGAGATAAAAAAAACAAGAGAAGCAAAGAGGGGCTATGAAAAGAGACTGGCAGCTAATATAAAAGGGAATCCTAAAATCATCCATGGGTACTTAAATAATAAAAGTGTGGTAAAAGGGGTAGGGGCAATTAGGGACCAAAAAAAGGGGTTTTACACATGGAGGTTGAAGCCTGACTGAGGATCAATCCAATAACTGAAAAGCAATCAGTTTAACTTTGGTGGTGAAGAAACTCATTTGGGACAGAATTAGTAGTCGCATGGACAAGTGTGGGTTAATTAGAGAGAACCAGCGTGGATTTGAGGGAAAATCATGGGTAACTGACGTGCTGGAATTTTTGAAAGAGTCATGGCTTTCCAAAGGGTGTTTAATACACAAAACAGAGCAAAGTTAGAGCACACGGAATAAATAGGGCAGTGGAAACATAGATACAAAATTTACTGTGGGACAGGCAGTAATGGTTAATGGATACTTTTTGGATTGAAGGCAGATTTGGAGTGGAGTTCTCTAGGAGTTTGTTTTGGGACTTTCAATTTTCCTTGTATACATTGATAATCTAAACAGAAGACAATTTCAAAGTTTGTGGACAATACGAAACATGGAAGCACTATAGGTTTTGAGGAGGGCAGGGTAGCACTCCAACATTGATTAGCTGAGAAATAAATAAGGTCCAATGCAGAGAAATGCGAGATGCTACATTTTGGTAAAAAGAACATGGAGAGACAGTACAAAATAGAAGGTACAAACTCCAAAGTATTTGCAGGACCAGATACGCCTGGGTGTATGTGTGCATAAGCTGTTCAAGGTGATAGGACAGGTGGAGAGTGCAGTTAATAAAGAATACGATATCCTCAGCTTTAATAATAGGGTCATAGAGTTAAAAAGCAAGGAAGTGATGCTGATCTTGTATAAGAGAGTGGCTGGACCTCTGTTGGAGTATTGTGTCCAGTTCTGGGCACCACACTTCATGATGGATGTGAATGCATTGAACAGAATGCAGAAAAGGTTTCTGAATATAGTTCCAAACAGGAGAAACTTCAGTCATAAAGATATACTGGAGACGCTGGGGTCACTGGACCTGAAATGTTAACTCTGATTTCTTGCTGCCAGACCTGCTGAGCTTTTTCAGAAATTGCTGCCTTTTGTATCTAGATTGCACAACTTGCAAGCATGATGGAGGCAGATTCAATTCAGACATTCAAGAAGACTTTAGATGATTATGTGAGTAGGAGCAATATACAGGGTTATGGGGAAAAGGCAGAAGAGTAACACTAAACCATACTACTTATTCAGAAGCCAATGCAGAAATAATGGCATCCTTCTGCACTGTAACAATTCTATTCCTCTGTAATTCAGTACCTGCCTGTCACTAGTATTGTGCCCTTCGATGGAAGTTGACTCTCAACACCCTATAAATGTCTGAATGGCAGTGTAGCCTGGGCAGTTACCATAGAATAACCTTGTGGCCTGAACTGGCTATTTGAATGTTCCTTAATTTCTTCAAAGATGAAATCTGTGAGAATATATGGTAAAACAAGACTTGACATAACCTGTTTCCCTTCCCATTGAGAGAATTTACAGATTAATAGTTAACAAACCCACTTAACCGAATCAGAATATCAGTGTCAACTTGGATACTCTTGCCTCCAAGTGCAAAAGTTCACAGGCTGATGTCTCAGTACTAACGAATTCTCACATTAGCAAAGGTGACATTTTTCAAATGGGAATTTAATCTGATCAGACTGTCATTGGTGGGTGAAGAATGCTATGGGATGTGGGAGCTGTCCAAGCTGACATTTATCCAGCTATCAATATCCCCAAAAATATCCCCACAGGACCAATGGAAATGTATCTCTTTGCTGGATGTGGGATTTTACTGTTTACACACCAGCTGCTGTGGTTCTTCCCACAATAGGGATGATTCTCTGAAAATGATTCCTTAGCTGTGAAACACTTTGGAGGTCACGGTCATAAGATGTTCTTTATATAATGTTAAATCTTCCATATAATTACCTTCATGACACAAATCAAGGAAACCTTGTGTTTCCCACATCATCTTCCTTGAACAAGAGGTTTTCTAAGATTCTTCCGCCATCAGTTTGATTTTCAGAAGTTATTTAAAGGTCTAGTGGCTCCCCATAACCCTCTGTTAAAAAAGCCATCTTCTAATTATTTTTCTTTTTACATATACAGAGAACAAGGACTACCCAAGAAAATGAGAACTGGGCAATGAATGGCTTCCTAGGTAATTCCAGAATGCATATCGCTGAAGGTCTGGATTCACATACATCTCAGACTGGGTTTCCTTTCCTAAAGATTTCCTTTCCTAAAGGGCATCAGTAAACGAGATAGATTTTTGTGACAATCCAGTACTTTCATGATCATTACTATCAATACTAGCATTTTCATTCCAGATTTATTTAATCAATTGAATTTAAACTCTCCACCTTTCTTTGTGAGATTTGAACTCTTGTCTATAAAGCACAAGTCCAGGCCTCTGTATTCTCAGCCATTATGCTACTACTCCTGCGTATCTGTTGCCTAGATGCCTTCTTTAGAAAAAAATGAATATGTTTTGCTTAAACATTAAATGTAATCCACATTTTTTGAACATTTGTTTTTTACAACAGTACAAGGCTTAACCTGCAACAGAACAGAATTGACGCAATCCTGTCCCTTTGTTTGAAATACTGATTTTTCACACTGTTTTCCAGTCCTCAGAGATAGGACCCATTTTTAACATGTCCCTGAAAAGTAGTAAAGCTTGGGGTCCATCTGCATGCTCATCTGTTACACTTATACTTGCACAGAAAACTCACACGTGCACTTGTCAGTTGTGGCTCCATGGATAGTCCTGTCATCTCTGAGTCACAAAGTCTGGTTTCAAGATCCACACCACAGCTTGAGCACAAAGATCAAAGCTGACACTTCAGTGCAGAATGGAAGGAGTCCTGCACTGTCAAATCCAAGTATGGGTCTGCGTACATACAGGTGTGAAATGAAAAAAATGGAAAGGTTTCACATTTGTTTACTGCCTTCCCTGGCCACCAGGTGTCCCAAAGTGCTTCTGAAGTGTAGTAACTACTGTAATGTAGGAAACACAAAAGCCAATTTAAGTTGAACAAGCTTCCACAAACAGCAACAGCATCTTTCGAAAGAGAAGTTAAACTGAGGCCTGATCTGCCTGCTCAGGTGGGTGTAAAAGATCCTTTGGCACTGTTTTGAAGAAGTGCGGGGGTGATCTCCCTGGTGTGCTGGTCAATATTTATCTTTCAATCAGCATAGTTAAAACAGATTATCTGGTCTTGATCACATTGCTGTTTGTGGGTGTTTATTGCGTGTAAGTTGGTTTCCGTATTTCAAAAGTACTTCATTGATTGCAAAGTACTTTAGGACATTTGGTGGTGACAAAAAGTCTACGGATGTGAAACCTTTCCAGTTTACTTCTTTCTCTCTCCAACACACATACACACGCGCACACACGCACACAGGAAAGAATACTTCACACATGAACATCTACTTGCAATCACTTTCACATAAACATACAGTTACACACAGCTACATGTATCCATACACAGACATATACTTTACAAATGGAAAACAATAAAAATCCTGGTTGCTAAGATATGAAGGGAGATGTTGAGCGTAATGAGCAGAAGCTTGGTTAAAGGTTGGGTGTTAACATGTTCATTAGGACAGTCAGGGAAGGACAATAAACGCCAAAAAGCACCATATCTCATGACAAGATATTAAAAAAATGTGGTAAAGGGGAACTTGAGGGCTTGGGGTGAGATTTTCACATAATGAGGGGAAGACAGTTAGATGCTTAGTCCCTGAAGGTGAAAAAAAGCACAAAGAACAATCAGAGGGCCAAAGGGTGGTGAAATAAGTCTCAAAGAGGAAGGAGAGGGAGATGATGATGAAGTAGATGGGGTGGAAAATACTGACCATATTTGACAGCCTTGTAACAAATCCAGCCTACCTCAAAAAAAGACTGGGCTCCCAACCTAGTCAAAGATCTGCTGACTGCTGTTCTTACACAATACAAGCTAAACCAAAAGTCTGATGGACACAAACTACACAACACAACATGACTGACACAAACTATACCGCACAATGTGACTGACACGAGTTACATCTCATTGTGTGACTAACACAAACTAAACAGTCCGATATACACAAACTACAGCACATCGTGTGACTGACACAAACTACACCACACAGTGTTAATAACACAAATTACACCACAGCATGTCTAATCATTTTCCACTAATTTTCATACCTATTTGCTTTTCTATGAACATCAACATTTGACTAGTGCTTTGGTTTTTGTATCACTTAGTTATTTAGTGAAGTTACATTGGTGTTCCAGTCTCAGTTTCACCCAGCGACAGTTTCACTCAACACTGACACCTAACTGTTGCTGATCAGCAACCTGATTGACCATAGGGGCAATTAGAGAGACAGAGAGGACACACATAAAGAAAGGGAAAGGGAGACAGTAAGAGACAGGGAAAATTGAGTGATACAGAGACAGAGAAAGAAGGAAAGATAGAGAGAAGGCAAGTACGGGAGAGGCAGGCAAGAAATAGGCCAAAGGGAGAGAGAGAGAAAGAGACCAAGAGAAAGGGAAAGACAGAGTTAGAGGAAGAGGGAGACAGTAGAGGACTGTAATCTATCCTGATGTGCACAAACACGTGCACAAACCCTGCCTCAAAACAAAAATGGAGCTGAAGATTTAGAGAGTGGGAGAACATTGTATTTTTATGTTTGTTATATATCACAAGAAATTCAATCAATATATACAATATCAGTTGAAAGCTGTTAGGTCAAATCGTCACTGCAGTATCTTCTTCATTTCCGTCTTAAGTCTGGCAATAAACTCTGACTGGCTTCTAGTTCACAATCCTAGTAAAGAAAGCAGGTCTGGTGCACAGCTTCTAAATCTGAATTCAAATGAAACATGTGATTCTGAATGGTCACTTAAGTTTTATGTTTCTTAAACATTTGCTCCCAAACTACGTTAGCTTCTTATACTGTCTCCAATGTCCCAATACCCTGTCACAAATGAAGCTGGAAAGGTAGATATTCATTAAACTCATGGATAGGAAGCCATTTGGCCCTTTGTGTCATCATTAGTCAACAAGATCTGACTAAAGGAATTCTATTTTCCACTTCTTGGCCCATAGTCCTGGAGACTACAGCAATGCAAGTGACACTTGTCCTCAGGGTATACCCATTTCCATGGGTGGCAAGGTCAGGGCAAAGGGCTGCAGCCCTGTGTTGCCATTTTGTTCACACTGCAACGTTACACACCAACAAGACTTCCCAGAACATCTTGGCTTGCAGTAGATAAAACAAACCATCAGATATACATTAATAAGGTACGAGTTGGCATTTCTGCTTTTTCATGTCACCTTTCTGTAAACTCCATGGCAGATGGTCATAGCAGAGGGTCACTGGTGAAACATGGTCCTCAAACTCACTGATCTGAAGGTTTCTGGCACAGGATGTCCAGTGAAACAGACCCTACAAACTGCACTCAGACCCCCAAAGTTTGAGATGGGAATGTAATAAATAGTGAGGAGGACCGTAATCAGCTCTTGAAGGACACTGACAGGTTGGTGAAACAGGTACACACATGGCAGATGAAATTTAAGAGCAGTATAAACTTAGGTGGAAGAACGAGGAGAGATAATATGACTTAGCTAATACAGTTTTAACGTTAATACAGGAATAAGCAGATTAAATGGTTAACTGCATGCCTGAAAGAGGAGTGTTGAAGGCAGGACTTTTGAATTTTGAGGCATTTGTAGTAAGAGAACGCTGTTCCATTTGACAGATTTTATTTGAATTGGGTTGGGATCGGTGTCCAGATGAATCAAATAAATCAGGCAGTATTTTAAACCAATGAATATAAATAATCTAGGGCGCAGTGGTAGTGACTCTACCTCTGAGCCATGAGGTCTGGGTTCAAGACGAAACCTGTTCCAGAGGTCTGTAATAACATCTCTGAACAGGTTGATTAAAAATATTTTTTGAATCTAACGAAGGGGAGGAGGGGCAGGATTTTAGAATAGGTAAATTAAAAGCAGTAAGAGAAAGTCAGGCTTGCACAGCAGTGTAGTGATTTGGGTCAAAATAAGTAGTGATTCAGGAAAGGAGAGAAAGAGAGGAAGGTAATAAAGCATCAGTGACTTAATGTAAGATTAGGGGAAATTACAAACATTGAAAGCTAGGGTACTACATGTGAATATGCAAAGCATAGAATGCATAACAAAATAAATTAAATTAGTGGATTTGATCAACAGTGTCATGGAGATGTGGTTGCAAAGTGACCAGGAAACTTAACGAAGAAATAAGTTAAATGGAAAAGAGGCAGGGGTAATTCCCTCAATAAAAACTTGGATAAAAGAAATAGAGGGAAAGGATCTTAGCACATAGGTTAGAAGCAGAATCAGCTAAGAGACTACAGAGAATGGAAAACTCTCATCAGAGTAGCTTACAGCTCTCCCAAAGTGTAGATTTAACATTGAGCAGTGTAAAAGTCAGAAAATTAATGATGCATTAGCGTGGCACAGTGGCTCAGTGGTTAGTACTGCTGCCTCACAGCGCCAGGGACCCGGGTTTGATTCCAACCTCGGGCGACTGTCTGTATGGAGTTTGCACATTCTCCCCATGTCTGTGTGGGTTTCTTCCAAGTGCTTTGGATTCCTCTCACAGTCCAAAGATGTGCAGATTAGGTGGATTGGCCATGGGAAATGCAGGGTTACAGGGATAATGGGTCTGAGTGGGATGCTTTTTGGAGGGTCAGTGTGGACTCGATGGACTGAATGGCCTGCTTCCACACTGTAGGGATTCTATGATTCAATGCAACAAAGGTGAATCAGTAATCCTGCGGGATTTTAACTTTCATAAAGACTAGGCAGATCAAATATGTTGGAATAGTGCTGAGGATGGGTTCATGGAATGCATTCAAAACCATTTTCTAGACCAGGATGTCAAGAAATCAATGTGGGAATAAGATATAATTTTGTACAATGAGAAAAGGTTAATTAATAACTAAGAAGCCTTTGGGGAAGAGTGATCATAATATGATGGAGTTTTAAATTGAGTTTGACAGACATAGACTTTGACAAAGAAGATTGGAGCAGGAGGAGGCCATTCAGCCCTTTAAGCCTGCTCCGCCATTCTTCATTATCATGGCTAATCATCTAATTCAATAGCCTAATCCTGCTTTCTCCCCATAACCTTTGGTCCCATTCACCCCAAGTGCTATATCGAGTCGCCTCTTGAATACATTCAATGTTTTGGCATCAACTACTTCCTGTGGTAATGAATTCCACAGGCTCACCACTCTTTGGGTGAAGAAATGTCTCCTCATGTCTGTCCTAAATGGTCTACCACAAATCCTCATACTGTGACCCCAGTTCTGGACATACCCAACATCAGGAACATCCTCCCTGCATCTACCCTGTCCGGTCCTGTTAGAATTTTATCAGTCTCTATGAGATCCCCCTCATTCATCTGAACTCTAGCGAAAACAATCCCAACCTAATCAATCTCTCCTCTTATGTCAGATCTGCCATCCCCGGAATCAGCCTGGTAAACCTTTGCTGCACCCCCTCGAAAGCAAGAGCATCGTTCCTCTGGAAAGAAGACCAAAACTGCACACAATATTCCAGATGTGGTCTCACCATGGCCCTGTACAACTGCAACAACACATCCCTGCTCCTGTACTCAATACCTCTTGCAATGAAGGCCAACATACCATTTGCCTTCTTTACCACCTGCTGTACCTGCATGCTTACCTTCAGTGACTGGTGCACATGGACACCCAGGTCCCACTGCACACTCCCCTCTCCCAATTTACAGCTATTCAGGTAGTAATCTGCCTTCTTGTTTTTGCTTCCAAAGTGAATAACCTCACATTTATCCAAATTATACTGCATCTGCCATTGATTTGCTCATCTCACCCAACCTGTCAAAATCACGCTGAAGGAACTCTGCATCCTTGTCACAGTTCACCCTCCCACCCAACTTGGTATCATCTGCAAACTTGGAGATGTTAAATTTTGTTCCCACATCCAAATCATTAATATATATTGTGAATAACTGGGGTCCCAGCACCGATCCCTGTGGCACCCCACTAGTTACTGCCTGCTAATTTGAAAAGGATCCATTAATTCCTACTCGTTGTTTCCTCTCTGCCAGCCAGTTTCCTATCCATCTCAATACACTTCCCCCAATCCTATGCACTTTAATCTTGCACATTAATCTCTTATGTGGAATTTGTCAAATGCTTTCTGAAAATCCAAATATACCACATTGACTGGCTTCCCCTTCTCAACTTTACTCGTTACATCCTCATGGAATTCCAACAGATTTGTTGAGCATGATTTCCCCTTCATAAATCCATGCTGACTCTGTCTGATCCTGCGACAGCTTTCTAAATGCTCTGCTATAAAATCCTTGACAATGGATTCAAGAATTTTCCCCATTACCACTGTCAGGCTCACCGGTCTATAATTCCCTGTTTTCTCTTTACCCCACTTTTTTGAATATTGGAGTGACATTAGCCACCCTCCAATCTGCACGGACTGTTCCAGGGTCTATAGAATCCTGGAAGATGACCACCAATGCATCCACTATTTCTAGAGCTACTTCCTTAAGTATTCTGGGATGTAGATTATCAGGCCCTGGGGATTTATTGGCCTTCTATCCCAACAATTTTCCCAGCACCATTTCTCTACTAATATTGATCTCCCTCAGTTCTTCCCTCTCACTAAATCTTGCATCCTCCAACAATTATGGTATCTAATTTGTGTCCTCTTTTGTGAAGATAGAACCAAAGTACGTATTCCAATCCTCAGCCATGTCTTTGTCCCCTATTATACATTCTTAAACTATGACCCATCGTTCTGGACACCCCCACCTCCCACATCCTTTCTACATATAAATGTCTTGTCCTATTAGAATTTTATTGGTTTCCATAAGATTACACCTTCATTCTTCTAAAATCCAGTGAATATAATCATAACAGACTCAATCTCTCCTCATGCGTCACTCCTGCCATTCCAGGAATCAATAGGGTAAACCTTCACTGCACTGCCTCTATAGTAAGAGCACCCTTCCTCAGATAATGAGACCAAAATTGTACACAATATTCCAGGTGTAACCTCATGAATATCGTGTATAATTGCAACAAGGCATCCTTGTTCCTGTACTCTCACCTTCTCGCTATGAGGGCCAACATACAGTTTGCCTTCATTACTGCCTGCTGCACCTGCACATTTACTTTCGGCAACTGGTGCATGAAGATGCCCAGGTTGCGTTGAATATTCCCCTCTCTCAATTTACAGCCATTCAAGTAACAATCTGCCTTCCTACTTTTGCTACCAAAGTGGACAATCTCACATTTCTCCTCATTATACTGCATCATCTGCCATGCATTTGCCGACTCACTCAGCCTGTCCAAATCATACTGCCACATCTCTGCATCCTCCTCGCAGCTCACCTTTCCACCGTCCTTCGTGTCATCTGAAAATTTTGAGAGACTACATTTAGTTCCCTCATCTAAATCAGTAACCAATATTGGAAGTCTGAAATTCGCGTTTAAACCTGAATAAAGCAAACTACATAGGTTTGAGGGATATGTTAGCAAAGGAACATTGGGAACTTAGATCAAAAGATATAATAGTAGTTAAGATATAGCAAATATTTAATTAAATAAAACATAATTCACTACAATATACATTACATTCTTTTAAGAAATAAAAACTCCAGAGGATAAGTGGTCCAACAAAGAAGAATTAAGGACTGTGTTAGATCTGCCTTCACAGTAAAAAATCCAAAAATAGTGGAAAACCAAAGATCTAGTGAGATTGAGGAACTTAGTTTCAGTGAAGAAATACTACTGGAGAAATGGGACTAACTTGGAACAAATCCCTTGGACCTACAATTGAAGAACTACAATCTAAGTTTTTAATGAGGTAGTTTGACATAGTGATGGATTTGTTTTGATTTTCCAGAATTCCTTAAATTTTATAATGGCCCCTGTGGACCATGTCCAAATATTCAAGAAATGGTGTGGAAGTGCCAATGTTGGACTGGGGTGGACAAGGTCAAAAATCACACAACACCAGGTTATAGTCCAACAGGTTTATTTGAAAACACAAGCTTTCTGAGTCTCACTCCTTCTTCAGGTGTCAGTGAGAGAGGTGGCATCAGACACAGAATTTATAAGCAAAAGATCAAAGGGTCATAGAACTGTTGCGAATGTATTGAATAAACTTAAGATGGCTGTTAAATCTTTAATCAGTTAGAAAGGAGATGCAGGTTTCAATTGATTAATATGCAAATCTCAGAATTTCTTTCAAGTCACTGCCCCGAGATAACCAAAGGTTTTATCACTATACCAGAGGTGACATCTCAGGTCAGAGAATACATTCTAGGTGTGAGGCCTTGTTTAGAATCTGGCTGTGTTTTAATTTGGAGTCAAACTGGTTTTATTTCCAAAGTAGGAATTTATAAAATGCCACATAGACTGTCTCCAAATTGTATGCTTTTTGAGCAAAATACAATGTATCTGCAATTAGAAATCTGCAATGCAAATTGTTTGTTTAATATATTCGCATCAGTTCTATGACCCTTTGACCCTTTGATCTTTTGCTTATAAATTCTGTGTCTGATGCTACCTCTCTCACTGACACCTGAAGAAGGAGTGAGACTCAGAAAGCTTGTGTTTTCAAATAAACCTTTTGGACTATAACCTGGAGTCGTGTGATTTTTGACCTTCAAGAAATGGGTAAGAGAAAAAGCAGGAAACTATAGGTCAGTTAACTGGAAAACAGCAGCATGGAAAATGCTAGAATCTATCATTTGGGACATGATTGCACTTAAAAACACATAGTATGGTTGGACAATCTGGACAAATTTGGAGCTAATAGAATTAGGTCTTAGGATGGATTGAAGATTTATTAATGAACAGAAAACAGAGTGGTAAATGCCACAAGAGTCATTGCCTATGTCTCATATATTTCAATGACTTGAATTAGGGGCCATGTGAAGTATATGAAGGTTTCTGACAGTACAGTGTAAGCTGTGAGGAGGAGGAGGAAGAGAGGTTGCAAAGGGATTATACGCATGTAAATGGGCAAGAAAGTGTCAATGGAGCATCTTGTGAGGAAGTATGAAATTATCCACTTTGGGTGGAAAAATAGAAAAGCAGATTTTTTTAAATGGCAAGAGATTGAGAAGTGTTGGCATTCAAAGGAAATGGGTGTTCTTCTATATGAATCACTGAAATTTAACATGTGCTTCAAGCTAATGCTCTGCAGCCTTTGTTCCAAGAGGTTTGGAGAATAAGAGTATAATTGCTGAGACCACATGTGGAGTACTGAGCAGAGTTTTGGTTTCGTAAATCAAGTGAACAGCATGCTTACCTTAGTATGCAATAAAAATGTGTAAAATATTTAAAACTCTTAAGGGGCTTGATAGGGTAGAATTCTTGGGAGGATGTTTCTCCTGACTGGGGATACCTGAATCTAAGGATGAAGTCACAGAATAAGGGACCAGCTATCTAGGATTATCATGTGAAAAAAGTTCTTCACGCAGTGGGTTGCGCATTTTGGAATTATCTATCCAAGAAAGCTGTAAATGTTCACTCAGCGAATAGTTCAAGTCAGAGATTGACAGATTTTTCAAACAAAAGGAATTAATGATATGGGGACAAGGGTGAACAGATGGAGTTTTAAGGTAGAAGACAGGTCATATGGTAGGGCTGGCTTGGAGAGCCTACTTGATCCTGTTTATATTTCTTAGGCGAGTCTTGCAAATAGGTGTAGATTATTTTAAAAAGCCTTTATGACTCTTGCATTTATGAATATAAACATTGAATACAAAAGTAAGGAACTGGCTTAGAGGCTAATCCCATTTCTTCAGGCCCATATTTTTGCACACACTTAACTTAGAAGTCAGCTGTCCCCTCTTTCCAACCATGAGTAGCTCTCCTCATCTTAGTAGTCAGCCTCATTTTACATTGAGTAAAACATTCATTTGTACAAAGTAACTTATAAATGATTGTAAAGAATTAAGCAGGCGTTGCAGGCTGTATTCATAGAGTCATCTACTACAGAAGAGACCCTTCAGCACATCAAGACTGTACTGCCAAAAATATACTACTACCTACACTGGTCCCACTTTCTCGCACAAGACCCATAACCTTGAACATTATGACACTTCCAGTGCTCATCCCAGCACTTTTTTAAAATTGTGAGGATTCCTGCTTCAACTACCCTTCCAGGTAGTGCATTCCAGACACCCACCACCATGTGGGTAAAATCTTTTTCCTCAAATCCCTTCCAAACTTTCTGGCTTTCTCTTTAAAATTGGAGTTTTTGTTCTTGAATCTTCAACAAAGAGGAGTAGGTGCTTTCTATTCACCCTGTCCATGCCCCATAATCGTTGACACCTCACTCAGGTGTTCCCTCAACTTTCTCTGCTCCAAAGAAAACAGACCAAGCTTATCCAGCCTCTCTTCATTGCTGAAATGTTCCATCCCAGGCAACTTCCTGATGAATCTCCACTGCACTTCTCCAGTGCAATCACATCCTTCCTATGGTGTGTTGATCAGAACTGCATACAGTACTCCAGCTGTGGCCTAATCAAAATTCTGCACAGCTTCAACATAACCTCCGTACTCTTATATTCTATGCCATGACTGATGAAAGGCAAGTGTTTCATGTACCTTCATAACTACGTTATCAACCTATCTTGTCACCTCCAGAGGTCTGTGGACAAGCACCGCGAGAACCCTTGGTTCCTCTGTGCTTCCTAGTGCCTTGCCATTCATTGGATTCTCCCTCATCTTGTTCCTTCTTCCAAAGTGCATCACTTCACATTTATCAGGATTAAATTCCATCTGTCACTGATTTGCACATCTGAACAATTTGCCTGTATCCTCCTGTAACCTTAAATCTTCTTACCAGCTGTCAACCACTTGGCCAATCTTTGTGTCATCCGCAAACTTACTTATTAGCACCCCACATTCTCATCTACATCATTTCTGAATATCACAAACAATAAGGGACCCAGCACTAATCCCGGTGGTATGCTACTGCACACCGACTCCAGTCACACAAACAGCCCTCTATCACTACCCTCTGTCTCCTGCCACTAAGCCAATTTTGAATCTACCTTGCCGAGTTACCCTGGATCCCATGTGCTTTTACCTTCTTTATCAGTTTCCCATATGGAACTTTGTCCACAGCCTTACTGAACTCAATATAATGTGGAAGCACATTAGCTGTCTTCCAGTCCTCTGGGACCTCTCCTAAGGAGAGAGACATTTTAAAAATTTGGGTCAGGGCCCCTCTAATTTCCTCCCTCATCTCCCACAACAGTCTGGGATACAACGCATCTGTACTTGGAGATGTGTCCACTTTTTAACCCGCCAAAATCTCCAATAGGCTTCTTATATCAATCTGCACAAGAATTTCATAATCCATATTGTCAAATCCTGTGTTGTGAACTTGTGCAGGAGTTTCAGATACACTCAGAGCCAAAATGCTGAATGTCAAAGATCTTACCCACATTCATGGTTTACGTTTTTTATTTGGCAGACAAGTTGGTCCTCATTCTTGGAGGGATTTGTTGAAGTTTCAGCGGTTCACTTATATGCAGACGTTTACAGTCCTTATTAAGTTAATTTAAGAGGCTTGATGGCAGAATAAATCATCCACTTGAAAGGTTAACTTGGATTCTGTCTCAACAAGGTGGTGCCTGGCCTGCTGAGTACAACCAGCATTTTCTGCTTTTATTTTAGATTTATAGCATCTACATAACTTTGCTTTTTTTTTGTTAAAGTTTCTATACTCTGTGGTGCTGAAAGCTGTAAAATCCCATCTGAGCCAAAACCAGCGCGAAGCGGTTCACCTCTCAGGACTTCATAGGATTGAACCTGACTGTTGCTAACCAAATGACACCAGTTGCACAGAGCTCTCCACAGGACAGCAGATTATCCAATCAGACTCTGATTCCGAAACCAACCCTGAGAAACTATCCAATCAGACTCTGATTCC
>NC_063359.1:2969406-3002547 GCF_021869965.1 Rhincodon typus
CCTGAGAAACTATCCAATCAGACTCCGATTCCCAAACCGATCCTGAGAAACCATCCAATCAGACTCCGATTCGCAAGCTAATCCTGAGAAAGCATCCAATCAGACTCCGATTCCCAAACTGATCGTGAGAAACTAGCCAATCAAACTCTGATCTCCAAAACCTGCCCTGGCATGCTATCCAATCAGGTTTTGATCCCCAAGACAATTCTGACCCATGCCTTATAATATTCAATGGATGCATGTGTGTTATAGTTCACTTGTGTTGCTAAGGCAATGTGTGCTTTACACAACTTTGTAGCTTGGAGCTGGACAGTGATGGTAGAGGCTCCAACTTTCCTTCTATCATAGGGCTTACCTGGAATCTCTCCCATTCTTACCTTATATCATTGTACTCAACCTGTTTGGCTACAGTATGAAATAACAAGGTGTAGGGCTGGATGAACACAGCAGGCCAAGCAGCATCATAGGAGCAGGAAGGCTGATGTTTCGGGCCTAGACCCTTCATCAGAGTACGAATACAGCTTCTTTGGTCTCAAGCCCTGAAATGGGCTTGAACTTGCAGCTTCTGGCTCAGAGGCAGCGACGATACCCACTGAACCACAACATTTTCTCTTTAGCCAAGTATTCAACCCACACCTAATCACACTATATCAAAACTCTGCAATGTTTAACTCACAGCCTGACATATCTGTAATATCAAAATTACACCCTGGAGAACTGAAACTGAGTTACTTAGACTAAACCTTGTAATATCCAACTTAGTTCAATTCCACAAATTGCACAATGCAATACATTAAATTATCCCCTAACATTCTTGTTTTGCAATACCCAACCTACACCTTCAAATATTCAAGCTATGACCAAGCTATGACACTTGAAACACCTTTGGAAATACAATTACCCTGAAATACTCAGTATTCTCTAAAATAGTCAAGTCACATCTTCAAATTGTATCCTGAAATACTTAATCAACACTATGTGACAGTCGATGTTCTCTAAAATACCCGCACCATACCTTGAAAGACTCAATCTGCACAATGATACACTCAAAATGGCACACTGAAATTTTCAACCCACATCCTAAATTTCAGCTTTCCCCTTTGTAATACACAGCCTGCTCTCAACGATAGTCACCAAGGTGCATGCTGCACTCTTTCGGTCGTCTATGCTGTGTGATGCTGAGGCAGCACCATGTTATCTAACCTGCATCTGCGATTTCGAGACAGTGATGTACAACCTGCAGCTTTGTGGCCTGTGGTACATGGGCTGCTACCTGTGATATTCACCTTACTGTCTCCATTCTTTAGTCTGCTTCCCTGCATCTTAGTTAGCAACTGATGAAAAGCAGCTCGCTCTTTCAGCACAATTTGACACAGAAATATTTTGATAATAAAATTTGATATGAGTATTTAAATGTGTAGTGTGAAGTGAGGGGAGAGGATGGAGTGAGGAACCCACTCAGAGACACCCCATTATGTTGCAGTGTCAGTCTTTGCACCGGTGTTCATCAGTCATTGCTCTGAGTTTAACCCTTTGCTGGGAGGTGCCCTAATGTTTATCTGCTTCACTCATTAATTATTGTAGTAGCACAAAGACAAATGGAAGGTCTAATATAGAGTTTATTCACAGAATACAATCAATAAAGAAACATTCTTTGTGTTCCTAGCACTGCTCTCGGTGAGCTCTCCAGCACTGACTGTTAGCTTTGGCCATAGGTGCTCTATACACCTAATTTGGAGCCAAAGATGAGTATTTCTCCGTCTGTTGTGTTAAATGTGTGAACGGCTTCTTGGGACCCAAGACTGGGATTGTGGGTGGGGCAAGGAACGAAAGCAAAACCAATGCACTCAGACACACAGGTGAGAGCAGCCTTTGTTAACTGTTTACTGTGACTGACAGGTCGATGTGGAAACCTATGGTCATAACCCTTTTCAGCTCAGCTTCCTCCAGAACCACAGTGGCTTGGAGGTGAGAGGTCAGAGGAGGGAGAGTGTAGGGTGGGAGGTTAGAGGTTGGGTTCGGGGGAGGTTGTACAGTGCTGACGTGCAGAGACAGCTGGCCCAGGACGATCACTCCTGGTGCTGATTTTGGCTGGGTTGACACTGCACAAAAGCTACTAACATGCCTCTGATGTCACGGAGGTTTGGGGCAGGTCTGTGGCTTAGGTGAGGATGTTTGCAATTAAAAATAAGTGCTACTAAACCCTTCTCTATTTATCTAACAATCAAAATCGAAACTTCAGGTTAAAAAAAATGCTCTCGCCAGATGCTGTGTTCTGGTGAAAGATTGAGGGCACTGGGCAGGGCCAAGAATGAGGGCCTCAATAGGCTGCTGGATAGTGTGGTGTGCATCTAGAACACATTAAGCTTTACCAACCTCGAGAGGGCAACACTTTAAAACACTTGCTGCTTTGGCAATGGTTTTAGGCGTCGTATAATACTGGGGTGGAAAAAGAAGCAATTCCGAGGTCGTAGTCAAGAATGTGCAGGTTGCTTGGCAACACTGCCTCTCAGGCAAAACTATCAAGACTGCATAATACTTGCCACTCAACCTGAATTTGATACCTTTGATTTCACAGAAAACACAGAAACTCCCAGATGAGATAATGCAGTTATAGATAATTTACCATATAGGTTGCTGAGAAAGAACAGCAAGTTGTTCAGTCTTGGAGTAATCCTTTTTTTGGTCACAAATGTTACTCTGTGACATGGGGAAGGGCCTTCTCTCTCTCTTCCTCTACATGATGACACAGGAAGACAATGGGTTTCGGAGCTGGCAGCTGCAGGCTGCCCCACAATACTGCTGGAAGGTCTGGTAGCAGCTGCGGTCAGCCTCACTGCCCCACTGGCCCGGATTGGTGGTGAGGCCTTCAGCTGGCAGCCGGGCCAGGATGCTGGTGTTGATTGCCAGAGCCGCCAGGCCATAGTCGGTGAAGAGCACGGTCTCCCGGCGGCAAGTGGGGCACGAGATGAACTTGTACTTGGGGCAGGACTCGTAGAGGATCTGCAGGCACTCCTCGCACACCGAGTGTAGACAGGAGAGGATTCGTGGACGTTTGTTGGTGGCATTGTACACATGGCCACAGGTGGGGCATTCCAGGGGTTCAGAAGTGGTTGACTGGTGAAGAACGTACTGATTAACGATGACCTCATCCGATGGGGTCTGCCGGTGGTAACACAGTTCGGCACTAGCCTTGCGATGGCCCTGGACAAATTTTTCGCGGCGGGGTGGTGTCCGGGCCAGCCCGCTAGGGCTCCGGGCTTTCTCCAGGGTGGGGACGTCAGCGCAGGCCTGGTTTGCGATGATCTCGGACTCTAGGGGCCAGGCACACTTTCCCACAAGTGGCGGTTCACGGACACACTGTGAGGGCCCGTACCGGCCCTGTGAGCTTGAGCACTCTGCAAACTTCTCCACTGGCACAATCTTCACTGCCTCCATCTTGATGGCAGCCTGCTGCTGTTTCAGGCACGCCATGGGCTAGGGGTCTGAGAGTCCCAGCTGCGATTAGGCAGCTTGCTTCACAGGTAGGGCCTGCACTCCCTTCCCTGTCTGACCATCTCTGCACCTTTGCAGGTTTCTCTCTTTGCACCAGGAGTCTTCACTATCCATACAGTCAATTCAGGCTGCAACACAATCTGTAAGAAAC
Source organism: Rhincodon typus (assembly GCF_021869965.1). Lineage (NCBI taxonomy): Eukaryota > Metazoa > Chordata > Chondrichthyes > Orectolobiformes > Rhincodontidae > Rhincodon > Rhincodon typus. The sequence goes on from NC_063359.1 coordinate 2,973,053, forward strand.
ATCCTGAATCGTTTGCACAATCCACATCGGTTTCAAACACGCTGCTCTTTATATAATGAAGCTAAGGTGTACTGAAAGTCAGCTTTTATCTCAGTATGTCCCGACTTCTCTTCCTCTCTTGGATGCTCACTCTCTTAACGGCAGTGAATGCTGCAATATGAGCAAAATGAGCAGGCGAACACTGCAAACATATCCCAGAAGAAAGCTTTATGACAGAACTGAGTGAACGACACAGAAGCTCTCAGCTAAGCAATAGGTGAACTGTAAGAAGATGCTTGCTTGAATCACGTTACCTGCACTTGTAGTAAATCTGGTGCTTCCAGTTTTCAATTGAGCAGTCCTCCTTCTAGCTGCACAGTGTCTGTATCTGTATTGACAGTAAGGGCAGTGGCTGCTCTGCAGCTTGCTCTCTCTCTCTCTCTCTCGGTCTGTCTCTCGGAGCCCTCTGTTTACCTCCGATGGCAGTATTGTCTGCAGCAGCACTGCAGTACTGCAGCGAGCTCACATTTCTCTCATTCAGCAGTGTAGGGACTACAGGCCGCAGTACCTCCACACAGGCTACCTTTGCAACTGAAACCAACCTCTAGCTGCTCGTCTTTTTCATTCATCTGCCTAACCTTCAAAGGGTTTGAGCTGTGTTGCAATCGATGCTGAGAAAGCAGAGGATGATGCTGTTGCCATTTCCTTCCTGAGTCACAGTGGCTTAGTGCTGCTACTGCAAGAGAAGGCAGCTATTCCCCTGACTACTTCACACCCTCCTAGTCAGCGAGGTCACCTCTAGATAGTTCACACACTTAACCCCTCCACTCTCCCTCTGTGTTCAATGTTGACTGCTGTCTTCTGACACATCTGACTATCTGCAGTTTGATAATGGGCAATGATGAAAAGGAAATAATATTTGTTTTTAGTCCCTTTTGAAGTCTGTTTGACATGTTTTTACTCTCAAAATGTCTCAATACAGTGACATTTATTGAATGTTTGTGACAATGGCATTTGAATTTTCAAGACAAAGGGGACCCAACAAAATGTTTAATTCCATGAGGTGCTGCCAAAGAAAATTAAAGTGAATGTTTTCAGTTCATTAAGAAATTTCAACTTAAGGATGAGTGTTTACAATTCAGAAAATGACACAGATCAAACAGATTGGCAGAGAAGACAAGATAAATTTTGAAGTTGTGAGAAACCGATACTAAGTTTGAGTTTTAAAACCCTGCTGATTGCAAGCTGACAGTCGGTTGATGAGAGGAAAGGGTGTTCTACACTGTGCTAAAGTACACTGAGTCCTCAGAATAGTTTAGGACAGAACTTAATGCAAACAGTGCTTTACAAAGACATGGAATAACTCAAGGAGAGAAAAGAATAAATTCTGATCCAATGAGAACAAGGTATGAAATGTATGGAGACAAAGGAATGACATCTGGGACATATAGAGACAGTGAAAAGATTCCCCAAACACCAAAGGACATTTGGACTCTTTCCTGGATTAATGGGCTAAAAGCCTTGGCTATCCCCTGCTGTTACGACTTGTAAATTAAATGTATGTGGACACTCTGAACTCGGAACCTTGCATTTGGTTTGGAGTTTTTAACTCAAGGCTGGCTGTGCTTTTGGTGGGGGAGAGGGGCCTGTAAGATAGGTTAGGCAGCACACCACCTTCCCAATGATCCTTGAGGTGCCCTCATGATACCAGACTGCGGGTGAGGTTGACATTGGGTACATACTTATTCAATAGCCTTCATTGTGGGTAAATAATTAATAATTACTTAGGCCTCAATATTATGTTGCCCTTGTTGTAAAATGGTTGGCATTGGCAGATAAGCAGCTTGATTTTTTTTTAATAAAGCTTTCAAAAGAGTGGAAGTAAAAGTGGTACAATTAATGGAGGGTGTCCTTTGTACATCAGGGCACCCCCCTCAAAGATGATCCTCACCTTTCCCACCTCTCCATCTAGAATTGAAACCTACACTCTTCACCCTCTTGCCCTGCTTGCTAAGATGCTTGAAACCTCTCCACTCAGTGCTCTCAACTTATCTCGGTCTGAGATCCCATTGGCCTCTATCCTGGGAATGCTCACAGGCCCAGCAATGCCCACTATTGACTCCTTGTGCTGCTGGCACTGCAGGAGTTGAAGATGGGTATTTCTCCCACTGCCAGATGGAACTCACAAAGCTAGCATCCACGTTCAGCAGGTAATAGGGAAGGCAAATGGGATGTTGGCCTTTATTTTAAAGGGAATTGAGTGTAAAAGTAGGGTGGTCTTGCTAAAATGATACAAGGCACTAGTCTGACCAGAGCTGGAATTCTGTGAACAGTTTTGGGCCCCTTATCTAAGGAAAAATATTCTGGCATTGGAGGCAGTCCAGAGAAGTTTCACTCGGTTGATGCTGGATTTGGAGGGACTGTCTTATGAGAGGAGGTTCAGAAGGTTGGGCCTACTCTCATTGGAATTCAGGAGAATGAGAGGTGACCTGATTGAAACAGAAAAGATTCTTAGGGGATATGAAAGGGTAGATGAGAGAGGTTGTGTCCCTTTGCAGGAAAGTCTAGGACCAGAGGACATCATCTGCTTAAAACAGAAATGAGGAGGAATTTCTCCTCTCAGAGGAAATTGAATCTCTGGAATTCATTGCTGCAGAGGGCTGTCGGGACAGGGTCATTAAGTGCATTCAAGGCTAAGATTGACAGATTCTTAATCAGTAACGGAATTAGGTTTATGGGGAAAAGGAAGGAAAGTGGAGCACTTGAGGATTATCAGATTGGCCAAGGTTTCATTAAATGGTGGAGCAGACTTGATGGACCGAATGGCCTACTTCTGCTTCTACATCTTATAGTCTTATGACCATGCTGGATTGTGGGGTATACTGGAAACCACCATTGCAATGCTGCTGCAAGGATACTTTACTTGCAGGAATATGCATCCAGCTCAGAGTTTGGATTAGCCTGCATTTCAGTCCTGCTCACTTGCTCTTTTAGTGCTCATTCATATTAAGCTCAGCTGGATGGTCAGAGCATCCCAGCCTGGCCTTGCATTGCCTTGTCTTTTTTCTGTATGTCCCATCAGTCAGAGCTACCAGGGTCACAGTATATCTGTTGCCTTGGTGTTTTGCAGACACAAAGCTAGGAAGCTTGTCATGGATGCCAGCAGTTATCCGTCAAGTCAAAACAGATACCCTTCAGCCAGGAGATCCCGGCACAGTAAGTCAAAGGCAAACTCTGATACCAGTCCAGGGTCTTGGATATGGTCAGTCAGCTGCTTAGTGTGATCAGGGTCAGCATCCTCTCTTCGTAAAAGGGCAAGATCTGAATGTCAACACCCATCGTCCATTTTTGTTCTTTCTGCCCTGCTTTGGCTGTTTCTCATACAAGAAGAGAAAGATGGGTATTAAGGCTGATGCCAAATTCCCCTTTTCTGCCATGTCTGCGGCAAATGTCAGGAACTGTGCAGGTCAGCTCTGGCCTGACAGTGCACACCAACCATTTAAAGATGGCATGAGTGACAGGAATGCCGGCTTAGTTTAGAATATCCAGGCACTGGTAAAATCTAGTCAGCGTTGGATAAGAGGGGCACCACTGGGCCACAGTTGGAGGTAATGAGACAGGTTTGGTAAGATAGCAAGAAAAAACTCGTTAGGGCTCATGGACAGAAACTCTCCGTGAAACCCGGCAACTGAGAGCCAGAAAATGTAAGATTCAGCCTATTGATACAAACCCTGGATTCTAGAAAGGAACTCCTCAGTTCATAGGTGACATGAGGTCTTATTATGGGTTTGAGTGATGTTACTGAACTCAGAAGAATATCTAGTGGTGATACAAAATTTATAGTTGACAACCTGAAATAACACACAGATGCACTGCAGAAACTCAATAGGGTGGCTAGACAGCACCTTCCAAACTCATAACAGCTACCAGCTAGGATAACTAAGGCAGCAGATACATGGGAACACCAACTCCTGAAAGACCCCTCCAAGCCAGTCACTGTCCTGACTTGGAAACGTAGAGTCATGGAGTCATACAGCACGGAAAAAGACCCTTTGGTCCAACCAGTCCATGCCAACCATAACCTCAAACTAAAATAGTCCCACCTTCCTGCTCTTGGCTCATATCCCTCCAAACCTTTCTTATTCATGTACTTATCCAAATGCCTTTTAAATGTTGTAACTGTACCCACATCTACCATTTCCTCTGGAAGTTCATTCCACACATGAACCACTCTCTGTGTAAAAAAGTTTCCCCTCAGGTCCTTTTTAATTTTTTCTTCACTCACCTTAAAAATATGTCCCCTGGACTTGAACCCCTCTAACATAGGGTAAAGAAACCTGCCATTCACCTTACCTGTAGTCCCCATGATATTAAATTGCTCCATAAGGTCACTCCTAACCTCCTACACTCCAGTGAATATAGTCCTAGCCTATCCAGCTTCTCCTTATAATTCAAACCTTCCATTTCCAGCAACATCTTTTCTGAATCCTCTCCAGCTTGATAATATCCTTCCTGCAACAGGATGACTAGAACTGGACATAGTATTCCAGAAGAAGCCTCACTGATGTCCCTGTACATCCTCAACATGACTTCCCAACTCCTATACTCAAAGGTTTGAGCAATAAAGACAAATGTGCTAAACGCTTTCTTAACCACCCTGTCTACATGCAATGCAAACTTCAAAAAATTGTGAACTTGAACCCCTTAGGTCTCTCCATTCTACAACACTAACCAGCATTGATCCCTGTGGCACACCGCTGGGCACAGGCCTCCAGTCCGAAAAACAACCTTCCACCACCACCCTCGGTCTCCTACCATTAATCCAATTTTGTATCCAATTAGCAAGCTCATCCTGAATCCCATGTGATCTAACTTTGCTAATTAGTCTACCATGCAGAATATTGTCAAAGGCTTTACCAAAGTTCACTTTTCAGACTGGAGGCCTGTGACCAGCAGTGTGCCACAAGGATCGGTGCTGGGTCCGGCAGCATCGGAAGAGCAGGAAAGTTGACATTTCGGTTCCCTGCTCCTCCGATGCTGCGTAGCCTGCTGTGTTCCTCCAGCTCCATTCTGTGTTGTCTCTGACTCCAGTATCTGCAGTTCTTGCTATCTCTTGGTGCTGGGCCCACTGTTTTTTTTTTGTCATTTACATAAATTATTTAGATTTGAACATAGGAGATATGGTTAGTAAGTTTGCAGATGACACCAAAATTGGAGGTGTAGTGGACAGCGAAGAAGGTTACCTCAGACTACGATGGGGTCTTGATCAGATGGGCCAATGGGCTGAGGAGTGGCAGATGGAGTTTAATTTAGATAAATGTGAGGTGCTGCATTTTGGAAAGGCAAATCAGGGCAGAACTCATACACTTAATTGGGGAGTGTTGCTGAACAAAGAGACCTTGGAGTGCAAGTTCATAGTTCCTTCAAAGTGGAATCACAGGTTGATAATATAGTGAAGAAGGCTTTGGTATGCTTACCTTTTTTTAGTCAGCGTGTTGAGTATGGGAGTTGGGAGATATCATAGAATCATAGAATCCCTACAGTGTGGAAACAGGCCCTTCGGCCCAACAAGTCCACACCGAACCTCAGAGCAGCCCACCCATACCCATCTCCCTGTAACCGACCTAATCTACACATCCCGGAACACTATGGGCAATTTGGCATGGCCAATCCACCTAACCTGCACATCTTTGGACTGTGGGAGGAAACCGGAGCACCCGGAGGAAATCCACGCAGACACGGGGAGAATGTGCAGACTCCACACAGACAGTCGCCCGAGGCGGGAATCGAATCCAGGTTGCTGGCGCTGTGAGGCAGCAGTGCTAACCACTGAACCACCGTGCCGCCCCAGTGGCTGTACAGGATTTGGTTAGGCCACTTTTGGAATAATGTGTGCAATTCTGGTCCTAAAGGAAGGATGTTGTGAAACTTGAAAGAGATCAGAAAAAATTTACAAGGATGTTGCCAGGGTTGGAGGGTTTAAGCTATAGGTAGAGGGCTGAATCCCTGGAGCATTGAAGACTGAGGGGTGACTTTAAACAGGTTTATAAAATCATGAGGGGCATGGATAGGGTAAATAGACAAGGTCCTTTTGCCCAGGGTGGGGAAGTCCAAAACTAGAGGGCATAGGTTTAAGGTGAGCGGGGAAAGGCTTAAAAGGAACCCCAGGGATAACATTTACATGCAGAGAGTGCTGTGTGTATGGAATGAGCTGCCAGATGAAGTGGTGAAAGGTGGTACAATTACATTAAAAGACATCTGGATGGGTACATGAATAGGAAGGGTTTAGAGGAATATGGGCCAAATGCTGGCAAATGGGACTAGATTTATTTAGGATATCTGTTCGGCATGGACGAGTTGGACCGAAGTATGTGTTTCCCTGCTGTATATCTCTATGATTCTATTGCAGTCTTTTTGGTCACTTTCTCACAAAACTCAGTCAAGTTTGTGAGACATAATTTCCCTCACGCAAAGCCATGCTGACTATTTCTAATCATTCCTTGCCTCTCCAAATACATATAAATTCTATTTTTCAGAATCACCTCCAACAACGTAACCATCACTGAGGTCAGACTCACAGGTCTATAGTTCCTAGGCTTCTCCTTCCATCCTTTTTTAAACAAAAGCACAATGTAGATCACTGTTCCTTCACTTGCACTGGGTCAAAATCCTGGAATTGCTTCCCTAACAGCATTATGGACCCGTTGACAGCATACGTACTGTGACAGTTCAAGAAGGCAGACCACCGCCACCTTCTCAAGGACAACTAGGGATGGTCACTAAATGCTGTCCCAGCAGTGAGGTCCTTGAACAAATGAAAAAATACTGATCAAAAAGATCGAGTTGTGGATATACCAGATCTGTGAGAATTAATTACGTATATCAAGCCAGTCAGAACTAGGGCACAGCAGACCAATGTGAAATAGCAACCTAAACAATTTTGAAACGCGTTTTGGCACATTGATAAATCAAAGTAAATGTGGAAGGCATTGAACCAATGAGAGTCTGATAATTTAGGAAACAATTGAATCACAATAAAAATGATTTGTTTATCATCTTAAGATGGCTATGTTGACTGGACATGAACAAGTGCCCTTTAAAGGGGATGGCAAGAGCTTTATTCTACCTACAAAAGCAATGGTCAAATACATTAAACTCTTCTCTGCTTCTTGTAGGATATCAAAAATGTAACAAAGTGCCTTGTTTGAAATAGTACTCTCTTAATATAACTGTAAATGATAACGATGTCAGTTTAAGTTCACTGTTAGAGGACCCATCAGTAAAGCCACCTGCACAAATAGCAAAAGTCAAAGAGTTAAAACACCCAGTATCTGGGTCAGGACTTCATTTCTCGTCTTTGATGAAGGGCAGTCACTAGGAATAATCAATAGTGTCTCCAGTAAACAGAGTCAGAGCTACAATAAGGGCAGGGAAAGCTGTATGCAAACTTGTAATATTTAAAGATTGTAAACTCAGAAGTATTTACCTCAACTAGTAAGCTCACTCACAGCAATAAAGCACAGCCTCTTGTTTCCCTCCAGACCCAAGAAGGAAACTTGTCTAGTGTATAGAAGTTAGACAATGTAAAGTCACTGCTGCTCCAACACAACCACACTGTATGATTCAGTTAACCTTTGGTCTTCGCATACCACCTCCAGAACAACCACAGTGACATTGAAACATATAAAAAGATATACGTTGTTCTTGTATTGTCCAGAAAACCACAGACACAAAAGGTCTCTCTGGTAAGATTTTGCACATTTTCCATTCCAGTTTTAGTAAGAAGATCACCCACCCAGTAGTATACTTAGCCCTCCCCTCCTGATGTAATTATGATTTGAGCAGTAGTTCCATAACCTCGGGGTGGCGTACGTGGGAATGTGCTGTCATAATGAAACATACCTCTAATGGGATTTTGTGCAATATTGTGAGTTCTGGAGAACAGCAGCTGCTGAAAAAGGCTGTCATTGTGTTTAACAGGCAAAGGCCTCTGTTTAGAAATGCATCTGCCAGCATGGTCAGCAGGGCACAGAATGCCAGGTTTCTTTTGTGGGACTGCAGAAGGAAAGAAGCAGATGAAGAGCATTTATATTGGGTTGTGGTGTCACAGGAGCCCCATGAAACTGCTCAAGAACAATAATAGAAGGTAGCTCCCAGCATCAATGAGTAACAAGCTGCTTGCCTTGATGCAATGTAGGAAGTCACCATCTGAGTTAAAGTAATGGAGCTGTTACCTTCCATTACATCAATGCATTCATCATTTAGGATAATTTGAATCACCTTTACTTCATGCTATCTTAAACTAGTTTTCATGTTTGCCTTGAATAACACATCATAACACTTTGCACCACCAGACTTGCATTCAAGCCAAATGAATGATCTCATCTGGTGTTGCTGCATGATATTGTGCTATCTCACTCACTGGGCTATATGCTAATACTTGGCTTTATTATAAACAATAATGGTAATGTAATCTTTTGTTTGACCACCGAAGAAATAGAGAAATATTTCAGCATTTTTGCTAACCGTGTGTCCCACTCTTCTTTCTCACCTGCTGTCTCATTTGCTCATTGTCAACAAATCAATTGGAAGCTGGATGTGACGATCTTTCATAAGAACAATGGTCTATTGTTGAAAAAAAGAAAAAAAACTGTTCAAGCTTTTCATCTTTCACTCAACAGGACAGGTGTAAGAATACCAAATTTCAAAGGGAACAACACAGTACACTGCATGTGAAAAGGTACTGATTTTTTGGTAAGTCAACTTTGGTTGGTTGAAGTGATGCAGTGGAGAATGTACGATTGCTCTTCATGCTGTTGTTTAATTCAAAATAGGTACAATACATGGGCATGTTCTTTTTTACTACAGAGGAACAGTTCCATACACATGAATAAACAGCTGTATATATAGATCTATACATAGCTTCTATCAAGTGTAAGTGAGCACAATCAGAAACATCTTTCTCTCTTCTCTTACAGCAGTAGTGTCCAAAGAAGCCAGCATCTAGTGACACTGGGCCAAATAGCACACACACTAATCACTCATTCAACATCTCAGGAGGAACAGGTCAGATATATCCACCTAGGAGATTTAATAGGAAAGAGCAGCACATTGTGGAGACAAAGTATGAGCAGTTTGGCAGTTTCATAGATCTTTCCAGTTCATTTCATCCCTTGGCTGATGATCCTTGATCTTGGTTTCACAGATCCTGTTCTCAAAAAGCATGCTTTCTTCAAATCAAACGTTGATTGAGTTGTTGGTGAACACGCCAAGTAGATGGTAGTCTATATGGGGGGAACCACTGGTCACCTTAGCAAAACTTTATATTTGTTTTTACAGTGTCCACTTTGGAGCATATGGTGGTTCCAGAGATATTTACGATAGATCTATCCCATGCCTCACAGCTTCTAGCTGATCGATGGTTTGAACTGTAAAACTCGTGGCTGCTGTTAGAGGCTTGGTAAATCAGACCTTTCACATTCAGGAAGCATGCCCTTGTCAAAGTCCATTCCCTTCATCAGATGATTTGGTCATATTGTCATAGAAGAGGTGAACTCCAATAAGTTATTAAATGAAGAGTTGGAACAAGTCAAGACCAGCAAAATGAATCTCGAGTTTATGTAATGTGGATGTTACTGCAGGCTGATAATGAGGCCTAACACTTTTCTAAAAACTTACCTCTGTGTAATTTCCTGTACAGTCAAAATGCAAGTAGTACCTGAAGCTAATTTAATTACTGCTACAAAAGCAACATACTGGAAATCTGAAATCAAAACAGAAAATGCTTGAAATGCTCAGCAGAACTGGCACCATCAATTCTGATGAAAGGTCAGAGACTTGAACCTTAAATCCTACTGCTAATGATGGGCGTTATGATTAATATCTGTACCATTTGTTGCAAATAAAAGCAAAATCATTTAACCAATATGGGAGTTAGCCTGAATCCTTATAATTATTAAAGCTCACAGAAAATCTTACACTTGGAAGGCTGCTTTGTCATGGATAGTGCTGACTTTGTTGTTGGAGTTGCTGTCAACTAGGCAAATGGGCAGCATACCATCACACCCCTTGCTTGTACCTTGCTGATGGTAGATAGGCTTTGAGGAGTCAGGAATCACTCTCCACAGAGTATCCAGCCTCAGACCTGCTGAAACCAAGGCCACCTCCAGGGACACCTGAAACATTTGGGCTGCAGACTGTAGAAACTCAGTAGCTGTTGGGGCAGTCTGTACCATACAGCTCTGGTACAAGTTTAGGCAAAAGTCATCTTTATATCCTGAAGGAATTATAGCAATATGTTCCATTCCCACCCCGTTGATCTGCAGCTCAGCATAACTACTCATTTGCAGGAGAGACACTGCAGAGGAGGGATTGTGGGGGAGCAGACTGTGGGAGAAGAAATTGAAGGAGATGAGATAGTGGGAGAACTATAGGAAAGGAGACTATGGGGGAGCAGAGTGCTATGGAGCAGACCTCAGGGGGGCAGAGTATGGGAGATGGCCTGCAGGAGATAGCCTGAAGGGAGCTGATTATGGGTGAGCACATTGCAGGCGATTGTAATCTGTCCAAAGCCCCGATCCATTTGGTCCCCTAGCCCATCCAAAGCACGGGAGATACTGGTGCCCAAGATTTGAATACCCCAGTATCAGCGTTCCTGAGAGATGGTATTGAGTAAGTTTCCTACCGGGAGATCACCAGCTGCAAAATCCACTGAGGTGACCATATACCATATAGCTGACTGCACAGGGTCAGTGCAATATATCAGAAGCACTAACAGCGTTCTCACACTCTGAATCATGGTGGCAGCTCCCTGACACTCAACCCAATGCATTGAATAATTGTGGGTGTGAAGAAAGCACATTACTTTTAAATCTGGCCCCCTATAGATTGCATCTCTATTCTCCTCAACAGAGCTTGGTCAGAGGATGGCTTTCTGATTGACTGTGTCTTGGGCAGTCCCTCCATAGGCTTATCATATTCTCTTATATTCAGTGAATCACCCAGTGTAGACTCTTCCACTCACTATACAACAGGTGTATCAAAGCTTAAAAGGGCATCTTTTGGAGGCATCTCCAACTGTCTGTCCACTTACTATCCCTGGATTATCTAATGGACAAAGAAAGGAGAGAAAGGATAGCAGCTAGCATGTAATCATAGAATCATACAGTACAGAAGAGGCTGATCGGCCCATCAAGTCTGTAATGCCAAAAGTATAATACTTCCTACACTAATCCCACTTTCCTACACTAGGCCCATTGTCTTGAATGTCACGACACTTCAAGTGCTCATTAAAGTACTTTTTAAAGGTTGTGAGTTTTCCAGCCTCAACTATCCTCTCAGGAAGTGCACTACAGATCTCCACCACCCTCTGAGTGAAAAGCACTTTCCTCAAATCCCCTCTAAACTGCCTGCCTTTCACTTTATAATTATCCCCTTTGTTACTGACCCTTTGATTAAGGGAACTGCTGCTTTCTATTCACCCTGTCCATGTCCCTCATAATCTTACAGGCTCTGTCAGGTCCCCCCTCAACATTCTCTGCTCCAAAGAAAACAACCTGAGCTTATCCAGCTTCTCTTCATAGCTAAATCATTCCATCCCAGGCAACATCCTGGTGAATCCCCTCTGCACCCCCTCCAGTACAATCACATCCTTCCTATAGTGGGGTGACCAAAACTGCACACAGTACTCCAGCTGTGGCCCAACCAAAGTTCTGTACTGCTCCAACATGGCTTCCCTGCTCTTACAATCTGTACCACAACTGATAAAAGCCAGCATTCCATTCTTAACAACCCTATAAACTGTTCTGCCATCTTCAGAGATCTGTGGAAACCATACCAAGATTCCTCTGTTCCTTTGAGCATCCTAATGTCCTGCCACTGATTTAGTACTCCATTGTCTTGCTCCCTCTTCCAAACTGCATCCTTTCACATTTATCAAAGGGCTAAGCAAATAATAGATCAATGGGAGTGCAGTGCACCACTTGATTGTTGTACTGAGCATGTTATTATGCAAGGCTGCTTGAAGTAGAACCTATAGGAAGTCAGAATGTCCACTATGATTGGCCTACCCTGCTGGCCACTTCCAATCCATTGTCTTCCAGCAAAGTATTGATGGTCCCTTAAATTGATGTCAGTGTCTGCGATGACAAGACCCTCTCCTATTGTGTGCCACCTTTGCCTGCAAAAACAGTAGAAGGAAAGGAACTAGGACCGTGAGGAAAGTAGCAGGTTTTCAGAGTGTGCTTGCATGTAGTAAGGAACGGCAGTGAAGAATTCCCTCATAACTTTCAAAGAGTTGTGGAAAAGGCTGCTCGCACTAAGTCTAAAGGTGGGACCTGCAGAGAATACAAGAGATGTAACCTTGGCAGTTCTAATCAGATCATCACATTTTGTTTCAGACTGCAGCCAAGCCTGCACTCCTAGTTTCTGCTACCTAATCAGTGAGCTGTCTATTGGGAATTCATTCCGTGCTGTTAACAATTAGACTTGACCATGAAAATGACTGGCTGACTCCTTCAAGCATGTCTGCCACCTGCACAACTTACACTCCATTTCAAAGTTTTCCCCAAGGTCTCCTGTATAAGAGTTTCAACAGTAACTCTTGTAAGTGGCATCATTTGATTTCTGTTCTGCAGCTTACACTAACCCTCTTGGAAACTCATAAGGGCTTTGTGCAGTCAATAAAACACTACTATGAAACCATAATTAAAGTAAAATACTGCGGATGTTGGAAATCTGAAACAAACACAGGGAACGCTGGAGAAACTCAGCAGGTCCGGCAGCATTTGTGGAGACAGAAGCAGAGTCAATGCTGCAAGTATGCTATGACTCTTCTTCAGAACTGAAAGGTGCTGGAAATTTTTTATATGCCTTTAAGAGAGGAGGAGGAAGAGGAGCAGATGGCATAGACCTCAGTGCAAAAGACAAAGAGGCTGTTAATGTTGGTAAAATCGGAAGAAAAAAGATGTAAAATGGGTATGAGAAAGAAATGAAAGGGAGAAAATGAGTGCTCTCTACCGAGAGCAAAGTAATGAAGACACAAACAAGACAAAGCTGTAGGGAGAAGTGGGGAGGGAATCTATTACAAATGGAGAACAGATATCATGTGGTTAGTTTGTGAAGTTTTGGAATTCAATGTTAAGATCTCAAGGCTGTAAAATGCCTACTGGAGAAAGTGAGATGTGTTCCTCAAGCTTGTGCTGTGCTTTGTTGAATGAATAATTACTTTTAAATATTGATTCAGCTTCCCCTACCCCACCTAAAAAAAGGGTTGTGATCAGACTAATAGATCTCTGCTGTGGGGCTCCTGAGTCGAATCAGCTTCTCAGCATCTCCTTGATGAGCAGGTCCCTATCAGGTCCTGCCTCCTCTTTGTTCACTACCATGAAACTCATTGAAACTTTACAAGATTCCCTTCCAGATCCATTCATGCACTTGAAGTTGTCCTCCAATAAGCCAAGAGTGAGTTTGATGGTGCATGTGCACATATTACAGCTGTGCTCAGCTGGTGTACTGGGACATTGCAGAGCAGTGGGTCTGAATCAGGGGGTTGACATATTAGTGAAACAATGAATTACCTTAATCTAAAGGTATTGTGGCAGATGTTTTGGATGCACATATTGAGCGATATAGTGCTGATGCTTACAAAGGACAGAATGTTCCTAGACAAGAATCATTTGTGATTTGTATAGGCCTGAACCAGAATTTCCTGGGGAAAAATCAGTGCAACTGGCAACAACTGTGAACAGTTAATGTTTCAAGTCGAATATGACTTTTCATTGGAACAAATTCCAGAATTCTGAAGAATTGTCACATTGGATTCAAAACATTAACTCTTTCTCTCTCCACATATGCTGCCAAACCTATTGATTTCATCCAGCACTTTCTGTTTTGAGTTTAGATCACTCATTATTCTTTTCTTTTTTTTTACAAAAAAAAGCCTTTACTATATGTTTTTATATTTCTTGCTACTGCCTTTCTCATATTCCAATCTTGTTACGAATAATAAGTGCACAAAGATAAAGAACCTTTAAACTGCTTTTCCATAATTATTCTCCATTCTGAGCTTATTTGCTAATTCAATATTATGTTTGTATATTCCAGCCCTTCATGTCACAGACTGTTGCCATTACCTGTATCACTACTCTGCACTATTACCTGGACATTTCTCTTTCCAAATCCTTCCTCATGTGCACCTTCCCCCACTATTTAGCTCACAGCACAGTTATACAATTCACCATGGGCACCAGTGTGGTTCAGGTTTGGATTTAGGCTCTCCCAATAGTAAAGCTTCCACATCTTGAAGTCCTGATGCCAGTGCTGTGTGAAATATTGACAATGAACGTTCCATTTCACACACAGTCACCTCTCTCTCTTTTTCATTCATCCCCCTCCCCTCTCCTCTCTCTGTATCCATCCGGCACTCCATCTATACTCATCTTTCTTCCACTCTTGAGAATCGTGTGAGGTCTATCTTCTTAACTTCCATGCTTCGATTCTACTGCTGTCTTCTGTTGCATATTTTAAATGTTTGTATCTCATCATTACGTCTTGTACGTAAAATTCAAACAAATGTTTGGTCCATGCATACAATTCTCTGATCAGCCTAAGCCAATTTACTTGTGGCTCAGGTAGTAATCCTGAGAAATTGTTAATTTCATAGTTCTCCTTTTTCATTTTGTTCCAAGTTACACATGCACCAACGGCAGCACTTCTTGGTCTTACTTGTGTCACAGATACGCGTATTGAGTGCCACCTGATCCTACCCTTTCCACACTAAGTTGCTTTCTGCTGCTGTGGAGATGACCTATCCTAGAAGATAAGGCTCAGCCTGAGCATAACATCTTTACTTGTGATGCAAGCTCAGACTGCTGCCATCATCAGTGCTAGCAGTGCTCTCACAGGAGTCAAGCAATCTGTTAATGGTGGTTTTGATTTCAGGAATTCGGCCAACAGGAGGCTGTGATGGCAGTAAACTAACTCTAACTGACCTTGATCTGCTATTGGAATAAACACTCATTCTTCTGATACCAGAATATACATTGACTGTCACTGATATGAGACTGGAATATACACTGACTGTCACTGATATGAGACTGGAATATACACTTATTGTCACTGATCTGAGACTGGAATATACACTGACTGTCACTGATCTGAGACTGGAATATACACTGACTGTCATTAATATGAGACTGGAATATACACTTATTGTCACTGATCTGAGACTGGAATATACACTGACTGTCACTGATATGAGACTGGAATATACACTGACTGTCACTGATCTGATGTGGTTTAGCTTAGTTGGCTTGACATTTGGTTTATGAAGCAATGTGATGCTAATTCCCACCACTGGCTGAGGTTACCATGAAGGGCTCTGCTTCTCAATCTCTCTCTCCCTTTGCCTGAGGCACAGTGATCCTCGGGTTAAATCACCACCAGTCATCTCTCTCTCTCTCTCTCTAATGAGAGAGCAGCCCTATTGTCTGGTAAGGCTATGGTGACATAACTGCCAAATACACTGTCATTGATCTGATCCTAGAATTTACAGTATCATTGATCTGATATTGAAATATACACTGACTGTTATTGATCTGGTACTGGAATATAGGCTGAGTGTCATTGAACTGATCCTAGAATATACACTGTCATTGACCTGATACTGGAATAATCTCTGACTGACATCAATCTAATACTGGAAAATGCAATGACTGCCATTGAGCTGATACTGCCATATACACTGACTGCCACTGATATGATACTAGAATATTACACATACTGTTATTGATTGGTACTGACATTGGTACGCTGACTGACAGTGATCTGATAATTGAATATGCACTGACGGTTATTGATGGATACGGGAATATACACTGCCAGTTAACTTATACTAGCTGAGACTTGAATATACACTGACTGTCATTGACCTGTAAATCAAATATACACTGACTGTCATTTATCTGATACTGGAATAAATCCTGACAGAGTTAGAGATAGAGTTAGATGGACTAGTAGATTTGGAGAAGTGATTACACAGCAGAATCAGTCAGATAGAAGGATGACTGTCAGGAAAGATAAGAAGGCAGTTCAGAAGTCTCCTGTGACTATTCCTCCCTCAAACAGATATTCAATTTTGGGTATTGTTGAAAAGGGTAGTCTTTCAGAGGAAAATAGAAGAGACAGTCAGATTGTGGGCACTAAAAGTGAACGTTATGTTAGGCAGGGTTTTGAAAAAAGTTAAAAGAATAATTGTTATAGTGGACTTTCCTGTCAAGGGCATAGACAGGAGATTCTGTGGCAGTGAGCAGGAATCTAGGAAAGTATGTTGTTTACCTGGTGCCAGGATTAAGGACTTCTCAAATTGTTTGAAATATATTGTTAAAGGGGAGAGTGAGAAGCTGTCAGTTATTGTACACTTTGGTAGGAATGATAGTGTTAGGGAAAAGATTAAGGCTTTACAGCATGAATATGAGGGATTAGGTAGAAGATTAAAAAACAAAACCTCAAAAGTAGCAATCTCCAGTTTACTCCCGGTGCCAAGCTCGAATGAGGGAAAGAACAAAAAGATAACAGAAATAATTCAATGGTTTCAGAAGTGGTACAATGGTCAGGGATTCAGGTTCTTGGATCATTGGGATCTCTTCTGGGGTAGAAAAGACCTGGTCAAAAAGGATGGGTTTCACCTTTACTGGAAAGGGACCAATATCTTAGTGGGAAGATTTGCTGATTCTATTAAGGGAGACTGTAAACTGTTAGAGAAAGGGGGTGGAGGGATCCTAAGTAGCAGAGTAAATAGAAAGATAGATGAGGATGGTTTTGAATCTGAAAATAACAAGTTAATTAGAAAAGACTGACAACAACAAGTCAGAGAACAAAGTAACACTGAAGAACTAAACTGCATTTATTTCAATGCAAGGGGTCTAACAGGTAAGGCTGATGAACTCAGGACATGTTTGGAAACATGGGATTGGGACATCATAGCTATTACAGAAACCTGGCTGAGGGATGGACAGGACTGGCAGCTCAATGTTCCCGGTTTCAGATACTAAAAGAAGGATAGAAAGAGAGGCAAGGGAGGAAGGGGAGTGGCATTTTTGATTAAGGAAAACATTACTGCTGGAACTCGAGAAGATATTTCTGAAAAATCGTCCAGTGAAAATATATTGGTTAAAATTAGAAATAAAAAAGGAATGCTCACCTTGATGGGATTGTACAATGGACCCCCCATTAGTCAGAGAGAAATTGAGGAACAAAAATGTAAAGAGATCTCAGATATATGTAAGGATAATAACGTTGTGATAGTAGGTGATTTTAATTTTCCAAACATTGACTGGGACTGCCATTGTGTTAAAGGTTTGGATGGTGAAGAATTTGTTAAATGTCTTCAAGAATTTTTTTTTTATCAATATGTAAATGCTGCTACTA
This sequence comes from Rhincodon typus, assembly GCF_021869965.1. Classification (NCBI taxonomy): domain Eukaryota; kingdom Metazoa; phylum Chordata; class Chondrichthyes; order Orectolobiformes; family Rhincodontidae; genus Rhincodon; species Rhincodon typus. The sequence goes on from NC_063359.1 coordinate 2,990,459, forward strand.
GAGAAGAAGCAGAACTTCACCTTCTCTTGGATAATAAGACAGGGCAAGTGACTGAAGTGATAGTAGGGGAGCACTATGGGTCTAGTGATCATAATTCTATTTGTTTTAAAATAGTTATGGAAAAGGATAAACCTTCCATAATTGGAATAAGACAAATTTCAATGGTATGAGACAAGAACTTTCAAAAGTTGACTGGAGTAGACTGTTTGCAGGTAAAGGAATGTCTGATAAGTGGGAGGCTTTCAAAGTGTGATAACAAGAGTTCAGCATCATTCTGTTCCTGCTAGAGTGAAAGGTAAGGCTGGTGGGATTAGAGAACAATGGATGAATAAAGATATTGAGGTTCTAATCAAGAATAAAAGAGAATCATATATTAGATATAAACAACTGGGTTCAAATGAATCTCTTGAACAGTATAAAGAGTGTAGGGGCATTCTTAAGAAGGAGATGAGGAAGGCAAAGAGAGGATATGAGATAGCCTTGGCAACTTAGGTTAAGGATAATCCAAAGAGATTCTACAAGTACGCTAAGACCAAGAGAGCAACTAGAAGGAAAGAGGATCCCTTAAAGATCAAAGAGGTTATCTTTGTGTTGAACCTCAGGAGATGGGAGAGATATTAAATGAATATTTCACATCAGATTTTACTGTGGAGAAAGAAATAGCGGCTTAAGAAGTCAGGGAAGTAAATGTTGATGTTTTGAAAACAGTTGACATTACAGAAAAGAGCTGGAAGTCTTAGAAAATATAAAGGTGGATAAATCTCCGGGACCTGATCTAGTGTATCCCAGGATTTTGCAGGAAGTTTGGGAGGAAATTGAGAAGCCCCTTGCAGACATATTTGTATCATCTACATATATGGGTGAGGTGCTGAATGATGGGATTAAGGTTAATGTAGTGCCTTTGTTTAAGAAGGCAGGTAAGGAGAAGCCTGGGAACTATAGACCTGTGAATTTGACTTCGGTGGTAGGTAAATTGTTGAGGGTGATTCTGAAAGATTGGATTTAGGTGCATTTGGAGAGGCAGCGAATGACCAGGGATAGTCAGCATGGTTTTGTGCAAGGGAGATCTTGTCTCACAAACTTGATTGAGTTTTTTGAGGAAGTAACCAAGAAGATTGACGAAGGCAGAGAGGTAGATATTGTTTACTTGGATTTTAGTAAAGCCTTTGACAAGGTTCCACATGGTAGACTAATTAGTAAAGTCAGATCACATGGCATTCAGGGTGAGCTTGTCAATTGGACACAAAATTGGCTTAATGCCAGGGGACAGAGAGTAATGGTGGATGGTTGTTTTTTGGAATGGAGGCCTGTGACCAGCGGTGTTCCACAGGGTCAATGCTGGGTCCACTTTTGATTGTCATTTATATAAATGATTTAGATGAGTATATAGAAGGCATGGTTATTAAGTTTGGAGATGACACCAGGATTGGTGGTATAGTGAATGGTGAAGAAGGTTATCTAAGATTACAAAGAAATCTTGATTAATTGGGTCAATGGGCTGAACAGTGGCAGATGGAGTTTAATTTGCAGAAAAGTGAGTATTGCATTTTGGTAAAACAAACAAAGGCAAGACTTATACAATTAAAAGTAGGGCCTTGGGTAATGTTATAGATAAGAGAGACGTAGAGGTTCAGGTACATAATTCTTTGAAGTTTACATCACATATAGATGGGGTGATTAAGAAGGCGTTTAACACGCTTGTCTTCATTGCTCAGACCTTTGGGACATTATGGTGATGTACTATGGTGAAGCCTCTTCTGGAATACTGTGTCCAGTTCTAGTGTCGCTGTTACAGGAAGGATATTATTCCAGATTCAAAAGAGATTTACCAGGATGTTGCTCAGACTGGAGGGTTTGAGTTATAAGGAGAGGCTGGATAGACTGGGACTTTTTTCACTAGAGCGCAGGTGGTTGAGAGGTGTCTTTGTAGAGGTTTATAAAAAAATGAGAGGTATAGATAAGGTGAATGGCAGACATCTTTTCCCTTGGATGGGGATTTCAAGACGGGGTGTATTTTTAAGGTAAGAGGAGAAAGATTTATATAAAAAAAGGAGGCTTTTTTTAAACACATAGTGGTTCATTTGTGGAATGAACTTCCAGAAGAAGTGGTGGATGCAGGTATAATTACGATGTTTATAAGACATTTGGTAAAGTACATGAATAAGAAATGTTTGGAGGGATATAGGCCAAGCGCAGGCAGGTGGAACAAGTTTAGTTTGGGATTATGGTCAGCATGGACTGGTTGTTTCTGTAATGTATGACTCTATGACCGCCGAGCACTCCCAAGGCAAGGTACAAGAAGCATGGACCACCAACAAGTAAAGGAACCAGACTACGTGAGTGTTCATAGTAACCTGTAACCCTGGCCCGCTCAGTGTCCCCTTATGGTCTGATACTCCAACCTTGTAAGAGGAAAGAACACTTGGTACCAAAGGGTGGTAGGCAGTGGCTTAGTAGGTTATCCAAACGTCAGCACATGATCATGAGCCATCTTGAAACTGAAGGCCTCTTGGACGGTGAAAGTTAACTAGGCATGACAACTATAAGTCCTGAGAAATGGATCTCTGAAAGTTGTCACCCACAGGTAGAACTTGACCAAAATGGACAGGCTAGTGAGGACAGAGCAGTAGATGTTATCTATGTAGTCTTTAGTGAAGCCTTTGACAAAGTTCTGCATGGTAAACTGATTAGTAAAGTTACATCACATGGGATTCAGGGACTGCTGGTCAATTGGATCCAAAATTGACTTGATGTTAGGAGGCAAAAGATGGTGGTAAAGGGTTGTTTTTCAGACTGGAGGCCTGTCGCCAGCAGTATTCTGCAGGAATCAGTGCTGGGTCCACTGTTGTTTGTCATTTATATAAATAATTTGGATGAGAATTTAGGAGGCATGGTTAGTAATTTTGCAGATGACAACAAAATTGGTAATATAGTTGACAGTAAAGAAAGGCTATCTAAGATTCCAAAGGGATTTTGATCAATTGAGTCAATGGGCTGAGGAGTAGCAGATGGAGTTTAATTTGGATAAATGCAAGGTATTGCATTTCGGTAAAGTGAACAAGAGCTGAATTTATACAGCTAATGGTAGAACCCTGGGTAGTGTTGTTGAACAGGGAGATCTAGGTGTTCAGATAAGTAGGTCTTTCAAAGTTGCATCACAGGTAGACAGGGTGTTTAAGAAGGCATTTAGCATGCTTGGCTTTATTGCTGTGACCACTGAGTATGGGAGTTGAGACATCATGTTGAGATTGTACAGGACGTTGATGAGGCCACTTTTGGGCTTCTGTATATAGTTCAGGTCACCTTGCTATAAGAAGGATATTTTTAAATTGGAGAGGGTTCAGAAAAGAACAAGGATATTGCTGGGACTGGAGTGTTTGAGTTACAGGGAGAGGCTGGATAGGCTGGGACTTTTTTCACTAAAACATAGGAAGTTGAAGGGTAACCTTATAGAGGTTTACACAATTATGAGAGTCATAGATAAGGTGAACAGCAAAGGGTGGGGAGTTCAAAACTAGGGGGCATATTTTTAAGATGAGAGGAGAAAGGTTTAAAAGGGACCTGAGAGGCAACCTTTTCACACAGAGAGTGGTTTGTATGTGGAATAAACTGCCAGAGGAAGTGGTAGATGCAGGTGCAGTTACAACATTTAAAAGATTTAATGTTCTTGCGAAGATTTGTAGCTTGGGGTTGTGGATGAGGTTGTTGGCTTGCTTGCCAAACTGGTTGGTTATCGTACGGATGTTTCGTCACCATCCTCGGTAACATCATCAGTGTGGCCCCCGACAAAATGAGGTTGTTCGACGGTGCTTGGTATTTATATGATCTGGTCTGGGTTGTGTCATTTCCGGTTCTGTTCTGTATGTGTTTGTCTATGGGGTCTAATTCCACATGTTTGTTGATTGCATTACGGGTTGAAAACCAGGCCTCTAGGAATTCCTGTGCCTGTCTGTGGTTGGCTTGAGCTAGGATGGTCACGTTGTGCCAGTTAAATTGAAGGCCTTGATTGTCCAAGTGCACTGAGATGAGGGAAAGTCCGTCATGTCATTTTGCTGCTAGCTGGTGTTCGTGTAACCTGATGGCTAGTTTCCTTCCGGTCTGGCCGATGTAATGTTTGTTGCAGTCATTGCAAGGTATTTTGTGAACTACCCTGGTCCTGCATGTCATGGGTATGGGGTCTTTGTTCCTTGTGAGTGCACACAAACCCACAGCCACACTACGACAAACACTCACAAGAACAACATCGTTTCATCGGAGGCTGCGCTGATGATTTTACCTAGCTTGATGATGAAACGTCTGTACGATAACCGGCCAGCTTGGCAAGCAAGCCAACAACCTCACATTTAAAAGATATTTGGACAGGTACATGAATAGGAAAGGTTTAGAGGCCTATGGCCCAAATGCAGGTAAGTGGGTCTAATTTAGTTTGGGAAAGTTGGTCAGCACGGATAAGTTGGACCAAAGGGTCTGTTTCCATGCTGCTTGATTCTAAGACTAACCATTATTGATTTGATGCTGGAATATACACTGACCATCATTGACCTGGTTTTGGAATACACACTAACTGTCATTAATCTGATTCTGGTTTATATGCTTACTGTTATTAAACAGAAAGGTACTTAATGGGAATGAGGTAACCACATTTCACGCCCAAATCTCCTGCAGTATGATAATCAGCATAGTCTTTTCAAGATTGACATATTTAATCACATGCCAGTGATTCATCTCTCCAAATGTCATGCAAGCCACATCCCAGTTTTGAACAGCATTCCCATCTAATTTTGGAATGAAAAACCAAACCTATTCATTGAATTAAAAATTAAAGTCATTATGATTTAACACTGGAGGTATTGAGCCTAATGGCTCATAAGGCACTTCCTCTGACAATGTCTTATCAGCAATTTAATTGAGTTTAGAAGAGGACAGTTAAAACAAATGCACAGCACAAATACTGTAACTACATCATTGTGCTCTCAGATTGTAAACAAGTCATAAATCCTTCTTACATTTCTTTTTCATAATATAATCTAAAATTATTAATGGTGACTGACACTGCAGCATGAACGTTTGTTTCAAACCTTTGCCATTCATGCAAAACTTGTCTGAGCAGATGTTTCTTGATGTGGCAATGAGGAATTTGCATAGTTTATGTTGTACTTGTTTTCTGGAGGATGGGCTTGCATTACCCAACCTCTGTTACTATGCTTGTTGCTAAGGGAAGTGCAGCCTTTACATTCCCAATACTGATTATGACAGGCTGAACAGGCTCTGGTTTTTTTCTCCAGAAGAGATAAGGCTGACGGGTAACTTAATAGAACATTAGGCATGGGATCAGTAGAATTAGCACAGAGAAAATGCTTCCACTTGTCAGGGACCATAGACATAGAATAGTCCAGTTTAATGAAAATTGTTGTTGAGAATGCAAAGAAGAGCACTTTTTACACCTTAAATAGTAACTTAGTGACAATCTGCACTAAACAGCAGAAACTGCATGTGTTAGACCAAGCTAAATAATCCCATAACCAACCATCTTAATCAGATCTAAGCTCTGCAGTCCTGCAGCATGATGGTGAACAATTAAACCACTCACTGTATGAGAAGGCTGCACAAATATCCCCATCCTCAATGATGGGGCATCCCAGCATGTCAGTACAGAATTCAAGACTGCAATATTTATATCCATATACAGCCAGAAGTGCCAAGAGGATGATCCATCTTGGCCTCCTCCAGTGGTCCCCAGCATCACAGATGTCAGTCTTCAGTCAATTCAATTCATTCCATGTGATATCAAGAAATGCCTAAAGGCACAGGATTCTGCAAAAGCTATGGACCTTGACAATATTCTGAGGATTGTACTGAAGACATACTCCGGAACTAGCCACACCCCTAGGCGGTGTTCCAGGACAGTTACAACACCGAAATTTACTTACAATGTGGAAAATTGCCCAGGTACATCCTGTACACAAAAAGCAGGCCAAACCAACCCTGCTATCTAGCATCAACAATGCTAGCAAATGGCACTTGTTCAGTAAAATTCTGCTCACTGACACTCAGTTCAAATTCTGCTAAGGCCACTCAGCTCCTGACTTCATTAGAGTCTTGGCTCAAACATGGATAAAAGACTGAGTTCCAGAGGTGAGGTGAGAGTGACTGCCCTTGACATTAAGGCAGCATTTGACCAAGTGCAGCATTAAGGTGCCCTATCCAAAGCAGGGTCAATAGGAATTGTGGACAAACTCTCCGCTGGTTGGAGTAATAGCTGGCACAAAGATGGCTGTGTTTGTTGGAGTTGGGTTGGTGTGTGAATTGGACAGGAACTTTTAGGCTCCCACTCACCCTGTGCTGTTGTGCAGAGGTCATAGATATCAGACTGTCACTAACAAATCCAACTAAAAAAATCACAAACATGAACCTTTTTACATGGAATCATAGAGTCTCTATTGTGTGGAAGCAGGGCATTTGGCCTATCGTGTCCACACAGACCCTCTGAAAAGTATCCCACTTCCCCTACCTTGTCCCTGTAACCCTGCATTTCCCCATGGCTAACCCATCTAGCCTGCACATTCCTGGACACTATGGGCAATTTAGCATGACCAATCCACCTAGCCTGCACATCTTTGGACTGTAGGAAGAAACTGGAGCATCCAGAGGAAACCTATGCAGACACAGGGAGAATGTGCAAACCCCACATGGACAGTCACCCGAGGGTGGAATCAAACCCAGGCCCCTGGCGCTGTGAGGCAGCAGTGCTAACCACTGAGCCACTGTGCTGCCCCATGTTGGCAGTGATAATGGGGGTCTTGTGGTGAAAGGGTTAGCAGCCTTGCCTCTGAGCTAGAAGCTCTGGTTCAAGTCCTACTCCTGCACTTGATGGCCAACGAAGGTGTTTTCCCAATTTGGCCAAACAGGACAAGCATTAACTTGTGAATCTTCCTAAGATACACAAATAACAGCTGCTAAGAATCAGCCATTTGATGGAAAGAAATTGGAGACTCTACTGTGTAGGCTTTTATTTCTACTTCCCCTGGTCTGTAGGATTTCCTCTGGATACCAATAACCCAAGGCAATCTCAACAATGGGGTAGACCCCATTTGTTCTTTAGTGAGGCAATGCATGCTACAAAATCCTGTGATAATAAATGATACATCATAAGCATACCAATACAATGCCTAAAATCGCAAATAACTTGGTTTCCATGGACTTCTCCAAGGATCAGACTGAAACAGTGACCAGCCTGTTCTGTTCAGACTTCCAGTCATTGGTCAGACAACTTCTGTTCCTGAGTCAGCCAGCTATTCCCCTAAGGCACATTATCCGCCATGCCTTGCAAGCAGCCTACATGATCAATCCTTGACAGTATCCAGTTTTCAGCAATTGATTAGTTTGATCACTGGCAAACATCAGTGTGTCATATCTACCACAGCTGGTTGATCTTTCATTCATCAGGATATCTGCTTGTCTTCTCTGTAGAGAGGCTTATCTCTCAGTCTTAACAAACCTTGACCCCAGGCTAGCCTGATCACAGCTGCTCAATTAGGCTATTTCCCTGCAGTTTTTGTATAGTCTAAGTCAACTGTATGATATTTACACAGCACAACCCTGTGGTTAATCGCACTTTGTTTTGCTGACAAATGGTCCACCTGCTTCTGAGTTGTAACCCTTCAGAAAATACCTAAGTCACCATCCACTGCTAGACCTTTGAATAAGGCAAGCTATATTTTTTTTTCTCATTTTCAGCTGACCCAACATATTGTCTCAGTTGGTTGGATCACTGGTGTTGATCAGATTCATGCTAAAAATACAGGGTTCAAAGCCAGTCCTGGCTGGGGTGGATTAAGGGACCTACTTGCTAGCTCTTCCCATGGTGGAGATCATGGCACTGCGCGTTTGACCTTGGAACTACTTTCAGGCAAAGAACTGAAGAAGATGGTTCAAATATGGAAACAGAGTTAATGCGAATCAAAAGCTGCATTTAAGAGAAGGCTAAATAAGTAATGAGGGAGAAAAGAATAGAAGTCTAATTGAAGCAGTGCTATTTTGAGGGAGTATGTGAGACTAGAAGGACCTTGAGCTGCGTGTTTTCAAATCTTCAAAGGTGATAAAGTCAGTCAAAAAAGGCAATGGGACAGCTGGCTTTGTAAACAGGGACATTGTATACAGAAATAATCAAGTCATGCTAAACATTTGTACGTCACTGGTTTGGTGCCAACTTGAGCACTGTGTCCGATTCCGGGAATGGCACTTTAGGAAAGATGTCAAGGTGTTGGAGAGTGTGCAGATGAGAATTGTCAGTATGAGGCCAAGGATGAAGGATTTCAGTTACGTGGAGAGATTGAAGAAGCTGGAATTGTTCTTCCTACAGCAAAAGGATAAAGGACAATCTCATAGAGATATTCTAAATGAGCAAGGGATTTGTTAGAACAAGATGGAAGAAGCAGTTCTTTTTGGCAAATCAGTTGAGAGCTATTAATTTTCAGGAAAAAGCTGGCAAAACGAACTAGATTAGAAATGATGAGAAACGGTTTGACCTGGAGAACTGCTATGAAGGAACACTTACTACCTGAAAGGGTGGTGGAACCTAATTCCTTTAGCATTTTCAAAGGGCAGTTAAACTTACATTTAAGGTGAACTCATTTGCAGGTAAAAAGCTGGAGTGAGAGGTTAAATTGGTTTGCACCTTCCTATGATTCAAGGCTGGATTAGTATGGTAGGAGTATCAGCACTGACACAAACAAGGTGGCTGAATGGCTTCTGTCTGAGCTGTAGGATTTACATAACGCTATGGATCTCCTATTGTCTTGTGACTGGTGCTTGACTGAATGGTGCCAAATGTGACAAAGTGGCTTGTGGCCAAACTCATCAAAAGGTACCGCACTGCCAAGAACACAGGGTGACAAGAGTACTTCATTTCTGTACATCTAGTTCGTTCCTGTTTGCCCCTGAATTAGCCTTTATTAATCAAACTGCACATGGATAAATAAAATGAGTGTTGCTTGAGCAAGCAACATCAACATCTTCCTCACGGGCAACATACAGCATCATGAGATACCTGTTCAATTGTACCTCAGGGCAGGATTCCTGAAGGTCTCAAGAATTATCAAATGAACTTATGTCACCCAGGTCTATTATACAAAATGGGATTCAAATAGATGGTTGTTTGATTACTGGCACGGACACGATGGGCCAAAGGGCCTCTTTCCATGCTGTAAAATCTCAACGATTCTAAGGCAGGCTAGCTAAATTTGCAGATGACACAATGATGGGTAGGATGTTGTGAAGAAAACATTAAGGGGACGCAGATGTATTTAGATCAGTTGAGTGATTGGGCAAAAATGTGGCAGATGGAGTATAATGTGGGAATTTATGAAGTTACTCACTTTAGCGGGATGAATGAAGAAGCAGAGTATTTCTTAAAAGGAGAATACCTACAGAATTCTGAGGGGTAGATAGATCCACATGTTCTAGTGCACAAGCCACAAAAAGTTAGTATGCAGCTACAGCAGGTAATTATGAAGGCCAATGGGATTCTATCCTTTATTGTGAGGAATTGAACATAAAAATAAAAATGAGATCACACCTCAAATACTGTGTGCAGTTCTGGTCTCCTTATTTACGAAAGGATGTAAATACATTGGAGGTGGTTCGGAGGAGGTTTACTAGATTGATGGGAGATAGCAAGAACTGCAGATGCTGGAGTCAGTTAATACAGTGTGGAGCTGGAGGAACACAGCAGGTCAGGCAGCATCAGAGGAGCAGGAAGTCGACGTTTCGATTTAACATGTAAACCCAAGACTTTGACTTTCCTGCCCATCTGATGTTGTGTTCCTCCTGCTCCACACTGTATTTAGTAGATTGATACCTGGAACGAGGAAAGGTTGGATAGACTGAGCTTATTTCCACTGGAATTTTGAAGTGTGAGGGGTAACGACTGAATTCGATAAGATCCTGAATGATCTTGACAAGGTGGACATGGAAAGGATGTTTCTATTTGTGGGTGAGTCCAGGATTAGGTGACATTGTTTTAAAACTTCAAATCAGAGATGAGGGGAAGTATTTTCTCTCAAAGGGCTGTGCAACTTTAGAATTCTCTGCCTCAGAAGCAGTGGAGGTGGATAGATTCCTGTTGGGCGGGGAATCAAAGGCTATTGGATAAGGTGGAATTCAAAACTCAAACATATGAGCCATAATCTTATTGAATGGTGGGGCAGACTCAAAGGTCTGAATGGCCAACCTCTGACCCCAATTCACATGTTTACAAGATGTTACAGTTTTACAGCTAAGGAAGCAAGTCATAGAGTAATTGGCTGAGATATAAATAGCAGTTGTATAAAACTTTACTTAGGCCACGTTTTGAATATTGCAAACAGTTCTGGTCGCCACATTACAAGAAGAATGTAGAGGCTTTGAAGAGGGTAAATAGAAAAAGATTTCCAGGATGTTGCCTGGTTCGGAGAGTTTTAGCTATGTGGAGAGATTGGACATACTTGGTTTGTTTTCACTTAAACTTCGAAGACTGAATGGCGACCTGATAGAAGTTTACAAAATTACGAAAGGCATAGACAGAATGGATTGCTGGAGTCATTTTCCCAGGGTAGAAATGTCAATTACTAGGGACATGGGTTTAAGGTAAAAAGGAGGGGAAGTTTAAAGGGGATGTGAGAAGCAAGTTTTTTACACAGAGGGTGGTAAGTGCTTGGAATGCACTGCCAGTGAAGATGGTGGAGATGGATTCAACACCAATGTTTAAGAGGAATCTTGACAGATATATGAATCGGCAGGGAATGGAGGGATACGGACCGCGTAGAGGCAAAAGGTTTTTAGTTTAGAAAGGCATCTTGTGCCAATGCAGTCTTGGTAGGCCATAGGGCCTGTTCCTGTGCTGTACTGTTCTTTATTCTTTGTTATAAATTGATAAAGTGGGTGGAGTTAAAATATTGGTGCCTGCAGAGTAGAATGCATACCCAGTTTGGATGGGATGTATCTGAATCTGTTGACGGAAGCAGGGTACAAATTGAAAGATTTTGGCCACAAATGTTCCAAGCTTCCTAAGATACTGGGGTGGTTCCAGAGATCTGGAGTATGATAAATATCACACTCTTGTACTGAAAAGAGGAAAGATAAACTGGGGAATACAAGTGACTCCCCTGTTGAGAGACATGAATCCAGCTCAAAATAACTTAGCACTTGGAGAGAGTACGGGATAGTAAATGAAAACCAGCAGCGATTTGCTAAAGGCAAATTGTGTTGACTGGCTTGAGTTTTTTGATGAAATAATAGAGAGATTGATTTGTATATGGGCTGATTGATAATGACACAACAGACTTGTTAGTAAATTAAATCCAATGAAATTAATGGGGCATTGCCTGAAAGGTTACAAAATTGACTACAGGCAGCAAACAGGATAGGAGTGATCAGGTGGGACATGTGCAGTGGTGTCCCCTAGAGGTCAGTATTAGGACTACTGCTCTTTTTGATACAGACATTTTCTAATCAATCTGTTCATAGATGTCAAAAGCAAAGTCAAAGAGAGGTTTTAAGAAGAGTCTTAAAGGACAAAAGTCAGATGAAGAGATAGAAGTTTAGGATGTGAATATCAGAGATCATGCCCACAGCAGCTGAGAGCTTGGCAGTCAGATATGGAGTGATTCAAATCAGGGACGTGAAAGAGGCCAGAATTATAGGAGTGCAGGTATTTTGAAAGTTACAGAGATGGCTGGGGGAAAGAGGATCAGGTATTTTTCCCAGGCATCGAGAGTCAGGACTAGATGTGCATGTGGAAGATGAAATTCCTTAAATGTGGCATCAGTAAGGAGCCCAACTCATTTCTCATTCCACCTTTCATCCAGGTGGGTTTAAAGGCAAGCAGGTTACATCCATGTAACTGCCGGGCAAGGAACTGAAATATTTATATTATTCATTAGTTGTTTGTAAGCAAGAATTCTGTCTGAAACAGTTAGCAGATCTATTTGCTCTGCTATAAGAAGGTGTAGAGCTGGATGAACACAGCAGGCCAAGCAGCATCAGAGGAGCAGGAAGGCTGACGTTTCGGGCCTAGACCCTTCTTCAGAAAGGTCTGAAGAAGGGTCTAG
>NC_063359.1:3003047-3022483 GCF_021869965.1 Rhincodon typus
CATTTCTGAATAAGGGTCTAGGCCTGAAATGTCAGCCTTCCTGCTCCTCTGCTGCTGCTTGGCCAGCTGTGTTCATCCAGCTCTACACCTTGTTATCTCAGATTCTCCAGCATCTGCAGTTCCTACTATCTCTGAAACTATTTGCTCTGCTGTCAGCCACTCAGCAGGACTTCCAAAGTGAGGGCACGTAGGGAATGCTTCTTCAGTGAAGTGTTTGATCAATTACACTGAGGAGTTCCAGGTATGGCCAGGTAACAAGCTGCTGCTCACAGCATTTCTTCTCTGAGAGTGTTGTCACTGCTTGGTGGGTGATTGCCAACTTGTTGAAAGTCTCTCCGCCTGTTTTATATTTCACACACCTCGAGCTGCTCATCCCTGTTACCAGCTTTCATAAAAGCATGTGAACAGTTTATGTAGCTCTATCTTCCACCATGACAAACAGTGAGAGGAGCAGGAAATCTGACACCAGCTTCTTTGTCCCAACCAGATGCCTTTAACAGAGGCAGATGGAGGTGGACTCTCAGATTCAGCTGGAAGGAGGACAGACCTCCATCTGAGGATGTACAGGCAGAGGATCAGCTCCCTCTCAATACATCTGAGGATTTTGAGTTTTCAGCGGGTCATTACTGACATCTGCACCCTCCTGGAACAAAACCCACTCCCCAGGGCAGGAGGCAGCTATCCACATTGTCCCTGGCCATCAATGTGCCAGTCATTGGATGGGAACCTGCATTGCAAACCCCAAGGAGAGAAAGCAGAACTATTCACAATGGCTTGAGGGTAGCAGGAAAAGACAGCATTTGTAATTGTGAGACATGGGTGTGAGAAAGTAATAGGATGAAGTTGAGTGTTGGATGTTACGATGAGGATGTGTGTGGAGAGAGAGGAATGAGTAGACCAGTAAGATGTGAGGATGCTGGGATGATCAGAGTGTGGATCTTGACTGGAAATACATGACCTTAGGAGAGTGAGCTGTGATAAAAGTGTCAACTGTATAACAATGTTTTGGAGTCTTTCTATGGATATGTTCCTAAAAAACAAATTTAATTAACAAAATATGGCCAAGTCTGTTAGCCTGAAATGTAGATGTGTCTCCCTTGGTGTTTACCAGCAGGGACAAGCATTTAATTCAAATAATCTGTAGGTTTGAACTGAAACTATGCGAGGAATATTACATGGTGTGAACAAAGTGTGCAATAGTGAGATTTGTGGCAGAATTGGATGAGAAGTCAAGCAAGACCTATCTTGATATTGGGAGCATCTGCATCTCTTATGCTTTTGACAAGTGACAAGGCAAGTTTCTTACCAGGCAACAGCGAACTGACAAATGAATGGGGGATTACTGCTTGTTACATGCCTTACTAACAGTCAATATGTCTTATTAATATTCAGCTTTTTTACCTAAAAAAAAAGTCTGATGTTGAGAAAACTCAACATTGAAATTAGAATGGGTACCTAATAAATTGGAGCTGCTTGCTCCAGAGGACCTCTGTGTTAGACACTTGGCACTAACTTCTCAAGATACACTGTAAGGGCGCTGGACACATGCATCCGATGTCCATGGATAGTGGCATTTAACATGCATCAACCTTAAGACCACTCATGGTACATCTACGATACATGTACAAGACACTTCTGCACTTCAGTGATGCACCTCAGGCTGCACCAGCAACTAATATTGTAAAGCTGCAGCCAGGACACTGTGTGCTCAGTGCCAGGCATGGAATAGACCAGGCTTCATCTCTGGGATCTCTGCTCACTGTCAAATCACTCATTCACTCGGAGCCTACCTGAATACTCTCGGTATCACTGCCTTATATTGTCTTGCAATGCCTTTTTACGACTTGTCCCCTCAGTCACTGCTATCAGGCTTATATTAATTTTGTCTTGTCATGTAATTTAACATACACAGCCAAGAAGCTTGGCATGGTTGTCAGCAGAGCACCATCGAGTCGGGGAATAGCTTTTAGTTGGGGTGTCCCAGCACGGTAAGTCAAAAGCAGCCTCTAATACCAGGCCAGGGACTTGGTAATGGCCAGTTCACAAGTCACAGTCGGGATCAGGGTCAGGATCCTCTACTCTAAGGGGTGAGGAGCCAAACATCAGGAAGCTCACCACCCTTTGTGACTCTTTCTGCCTTATTGTGAGCTGTTTTCTTCCTGGAATGAGTGTGAGGCAGGTATGAAGGGAGATGAAATTGGGCAGCACAACTGCTACTTTTGATACAGATGGGGATATGTCCTGATTGAGTAGGCAGCACTTGGTGGTTGACAGTGAGTAAGGGAAGATGTTGCATGCAATAGTGAGAGTTTCAGAGCATGTACCTTGGTGGGAGGTGGATGCTGTAGCAGTGTTAGAATAAGTATGAGGTATCAGAGAGAAGATGGTGGCATTTATGCTGGCAGTGTGGACAAGAGCATTGACTTTATTTGTACAGTGCTGTGTATTCTTCTAGATGGCTGAGACTGTTTAACCTGAGTGGTTAATCCATCACAGACCAGACTGGCAAAGTATGGTGTTAGGACCTCACTGCCAGTCTTGGGGGAGGTCACACCTCTGCACCACCTCAATCAGCAGAACCTCCAGATCCTTGCTCACAAAGTGAGATGCTGATTTCTCCGTTGGCCATGTTCGGGGCAAATTTCAGGGACCACCTAGGCCTGACCCTGGCTGACAGCTTCTGCCTGGGTGTATTTTTATCTGTTCATGGAATGTAAGCATCACTGGCTGAGCCAGTATTTATTGCCTATCCTAGAGGACCTCTGTGTTGGACACTTGGCACCAACATCTCAAGATACACTCCATGGGCACTGGACACATGCATCCCATGTCCACGGAGGGCAGTTAAAGATCAACCACATTTCAGTGGGTCTGTAGGCCAGACCAGAAAAGGATGGCAGATTTCCTTCCCTAAAAGATATTAGTGAACCAGATAGGTTTTTATACAATTGACAATGGCTACACAGTTGCTAATAGATTAGCTCTTTATTCCAGATTTGTTTTTAGTTGAATTCAAAGTTCACTATCTGCTGCGGTGGGATTTGAATTCACCCTTAGAGCATTAGCTAGGATTCAGAATTACTAGTCGAGTGTCATTACCACTACAACATGGTCTCCCCCCCTGGCAAAATGGACAACAGGCTTTTTAGAGATGACACGGGTGCAAGGAATGCTGGTTAATTCCAGGATATCCTGGCAGTGGCGAGTTGTTCTGGGAACACCATGTGGTGAGAAGAACTGGAATTGGACATGATGGACACCACAGGGATTGGATCAGTAGTTAATGAGGCATGTTTGTTAAGATACAGACAGAAATCCACTAAGCATTACAGTGAATAAAACCTCCAAAAACTCAATCCAACTTGCACTCAGCCAAAATATCATAAGATTCAGCACCACATTTCATTGTCAGTTATTTTTGATTTTATAGTGTGTGTTTAAATGGCTTTTGTATAATTTTTATGAAGTTTTTCCAAGCCTGTCTTGTTCAATTTGACTCGTTTATCATAGATTTACTCTGGGCAGAGTGACACTTTCATGGGGTGGAAACAAATTACCGTCTATTGGTTAATATTCAAGAAGGGACTCTACTCTTTATTTACATTGTATATTTGCCTTGCAAACATGATTGTTACTTTTCTGCCTTCTAACGACAGACACTTAATCTGGGAATTGATATCAATTACTGTGTGTTGTTCTTGCTGTTAAACAATCCATTTATACATTAATCCATCAGTTTGGACGTTTATAGCCTAAACCACAATTTAGGACATTGTTTATATGTTTGCCAACCATTTCCCAGGAAGAACAAATAATATTATACAGAAAAGATAGTGAGGAGCACTTCCTGTTTGCTACAAATTACCTAAACATTACACATTCAGGGTCAAAGGGTGCACGAGGGCTGGGCTGTTGAATAACTCTGAATTGCTGAAACTGGATAAGCATTTCAAGATTCAAAGCAGACAATGTAACAACCATCTTTGTAGAAGCAGTTTTAAGGCTCATTAGAAATTAACATCACATCTACTTAGATCGTGGAGGCAATGAGGATGCAACATGCACTCTTTACCTTTCTGCCTCTCACAAAGGTTGTAGTTGGACACTACTGTGGTACTAGAGCACCAAAATGAAGTGTCCATTAGTTTAGGTGATGCAACAAGAGCACGTAACCTGATAACAAAGTCCAGGTTCACATGCTATGCTATTATTTTAATGTAATGCTGAGGAAGTGCTGTCCTTCAGATGAGACATTAAACTGAGGCCCCATGTGCCCTCTCAGGTGTTACTATTTAAAACAGCAGAGCAAATTTCTGTGATAGCATGGCAAATATTTATCTCTAAACCAGCATAACAAAAACTGGTGTTATCACATTCCTGTTTGTGGCAACTTGCCTCTGCAATTGGCTGTTGTGTTTTCTACATGAAAAGAACAGCCAAACATTTTTTTAAAGAAGTTGTTAGCTGTAAAGCACTTTGGAGTCATGAAGGGCACTATATAAATGCAAGTATTTTTAACCAGATTACTGCAGGACCAGCTGGTTGTAATAGCAGTCCAGTTGGCTGTGACCTTTTTGTTTCTATGAAGTTGGCAGGGCTCTTTCACCCATCTGTGTCTTCACAATCATTAGAATGAGGGCATAAATGAACACTGTCACTGGTAGTGATACACTGAAATGCATATTCTGGCCCCTGGCAGCTCAAAGCAGAAATTCATAGGTTTGACAGGCAATTACTCTGTTAGCAGATCAGAACACAGTGTGGAGGAGAGGAGAGTGGCAGGACTGATGTGCAAAACCAACAATGTCCACATTCACCAGTCCCATATAACACATTGGCTGTGTGGCGCAGGGCAGGGCAGAGAGCAGAAACTGGGACCACAGCCAGGGCCAGAGAGAGAAAGGACTGTGTAACAACAAACAGGCTAAATGACACAACATGCAGCAGCGAGCCAAGTTTCAGAGTCAATCAACTCAGTCATTCCTTTTCCAAGGACCTGCATTTCCATTAAATTTTTCAGCTCTGAAGTATTCCTGATCCAACGAAAGGTCCTCAAACTGAAATATTGACTCTGTTAATCACCCACAAAAGCAGCGATATTTGTTTAATATTTCCAGTTTTTCTTTTACTTTTCTGTTTGTATTTCATTCATTTGTCATTTGCAGTATTTTGTTTTTGATAAATATGATTTTTTTGATAAAGCGACAAACTGGAAATCAGAAACCTACAGGACCTGAGCTGAAGCATGAAGACATCCTTCTCCACTTTAACCCTTTCTGTATGATCATTGATTTTATAGAGATTGAGTAGTGAAGTGGTCACTGAGATTGGTGGTCAAATCTCAGCACACACCAATAGAGAAACTAACTGCCTCAAATCTCAGCACACTCTAATACATTCAGTGACCCCCTCAAATCATACCACACTCCAATACAGTCAGTGCCCCGCCTCAAATCACACCACACTCCAATACTGTCAGTGACCTCCTTCAAATCTCAACACACTTCAATAGTCAGTGACCGCCCTCAAATCTCAACACATTCCAATAGAGTAACTAACCCCCTCAAATCTCCGAACACTCCAATAGGGTAAATAACCCACTCAAATCTCAACGCACTTCAACAGAATAACTGACCCCCTCAATTCACAGCACAGTCCAATAGGATACCAGGTCTCTCAAATCCCAGTAGAGTACAATAGGGTAACTGACTCCCTCAAATCCCAGCACAGTCCAACAGGGTTACAGACTCCATTCTAAACCCAGCGTACTCCAATAGGATAACTGATCCCCTCAGATACTAACAGGTCCTTCCTGACTATTTGCTATATGAAGCTCTTACATTGTAATGGATTAGATACTGTCCAATCTAATTTCTGAACTGGCACACATCAAAAATCAGCTTCTAACTCAGAAATATATTCGCAATTATACTGTATCTACCAGTATAGTTCACTGATTATAGAACCAATTAAACAAGGAGCTTCAAAAATGTAAGGAAAAATAAAGCTGCAGATGCTAAATGTAATAATTATTTCTGTTTGATTTTTAAAGGGGACTGAGGAGGAAGTGGTGGATGCAGATACAGTTACGACATTTAAAAGACATTTGGATAAATATACATGAATAGAAAGGTTTGGAGGGATATGGGTCAAATATAGGCAAATGGACTAGTTTAGTTTGGGAACATAGTTGGCATGGACTAATTGGACTGAAGGATGTGTTTCCATCCTGTATGACTCTATGAGTCTATGAGTCTATGGTATTGATGCTCATTTTAAATAGATCCTGTTTGCACTAGGTCTTTCAGGTGAAGTGTTAAATTAAAGCCAAAACCATCCTCTCAGTTGGGTGTAAAAGATCCCATGACACTATTCAGAGAACTGGGATATTCACTCAGCGTCCTGGCGATTGTTATACTTCAGCCAACATTGGTAAAACAGATCATCTGACAACTGATTTCTCTGCGATTTGTGTGACTTTGCCGTGTATAACCCTGGCTGACATATTTCCCTACATTGAAACAGCGACTGTATTCAAACAAAGCTTACAGGCTGTGAAATGCTCTGGTACATCCTGAATTTATGAAACATGCGATGTAAATGCATTGGGATAATTTTCTTTCATAATACATTTGACTATGGTTAGATGACATACCTAGGAATGTGTACAACTTTGTAAACCAGGGTAGAAAAATGATACAGAAGACAGTCCAAGCCCAAGAAAAAGGTAAACTATCATTTCATTGGCGAGGCTGGATTTCACATTGCAAAAGTGAAAGAAAAACACACTTCATCCAGACTCTCTGTTCAGGTAAATACTCCCTGATTGCCAGTGAGATTACATAAGGATTGTTGAGAACAGGAAAGTTCACACTAATTAACAATCTTGTTTCAGCTTGTAATGGGCAGCACCATGTGCTTATGTCATAGCATTAAGTCTCTAATTCCATGGCTGACCTCAGGATGTGCCATTCATCCAACTCTTTGATCTAAATGAGACATGGTGTGAACAGAGGTCTACCTTAGCAGCAAAGATATACATTGCATGTTAAACCAAAGGGGGCATGCAGTCTTTATAAAACAGCACGTCCTCCATCTAACTACAGCAAAAGACACAGACAGTAGGAGTTGGCAAGATTATGTTGCCGGAAGGCTGATGGGTCAAGAAAGCGCTAGGTTGTGTTAGGTCTCTAGGGAACGGATCAGCTGCATGTTTTTTGGGTTATGGAGAATCCAGAAGTAATGCTGTGACAAAAACCATTAGATTCAAAGATGTTTGTGTTTTTCCATTTGCACATCACAAAGGAGAATGTCAGTGCAAGGGAAAAACAGAAGTGAGCAAGCCTGGATGGCCAAGGTTCTTCACATAAGGGCTGACAGAACAAAAGAGCCAATATTCGCATAGTGCCTTTCACAACTTCACAATATTTGAAAGGACTTAACTGGGCCCACATTTATTGCTCATCCCTAACTGCCCCGGAGAAGGTGGTGGTTAGCTGTCTTTTTCAACCGCTGCAGTCTACATGCTGTAGGTAAACCCACGATGCTGTTAGGGAAGGAGTTCCAGGATTTTGACCCAATGGCACTGAAGGAAAGGCAATGTATTTTCAAGTCAGGATGGTGAGTAGCTTGAAGGGGAACTTTCTGGGGGTGTCATTCCAAGGTATATGTTTCCCTTGTCCTTTGAGATGGAAGTGGTTGTAGGTTTGGAAGGTGCTAAGGATCTTTGATTAATTTACAAGTAATGTACAATTACAAAAAATTTATGTTAAAATTACTCCTGTGGTGGATATTGGTTTCACTACTTGACTCCTCCCCTGAAAGGCAGCAGGGTACATATCTTGTCATTCCATAAATTTCCAACTTCTGCTGATGATCAGTTGAAAATTAGGTCGTAAATGAATGTCCTTTCTCACTCACACCAACTAAGATTTGCACTGGGTTTCCCAAACATATGAGATAATGGATAAATTCATTAGCGGCAGATTGATATTGTCATATAGCACAGCAAGCTGCACCTGCATGGAAAGTTAATCCATCATCATGCCTGATTCATTATCATGTTGCAATTTTAAGTTCATTCATGCGATATCGTTGGCCACGCCAGACTTTATTTCTCATTTCTGACTGCCTTGAGGAAAGTGATGGTGAAGTGCTTTATTTTTCCGCTGCAGTTTATGTAGTATAGGAACTTCCATCATGCTGATACGAAGGAAATTGCAGAATCTTTCCCCAGTGACAGTGAAGGAAATATTGTTCCATGTCAGGCTAGTGTGTGGTTGATGCAGGATGATGCAGGTGCTGTCTATCTAAGAGTGGTTGTTGGTTTGCAAAGTGCTGTCTAAGGATCTTTGGTGAATTTGAGCAGTACATCTTGTAGACAGAATATATTGCTACCACTGTGCATTGGAGGTAGAAGGAGTGAATGTTGACGGTTGGGATGTCAGTCAAGCGGGCTGCTTTGTACTGGACAGTATCAAGTTTCTTGAGTATTGTTGGAGCTGCACCCTTCCAGGCAAGTGGGGAGTATTCCATCACACTCCTGACTTGTGCCTTATAGATGGTGGACAGGCTTTTGTGGAGACAGGAGGTGAGTTACTCACTATAGAATGGTATAGAACATTATGCAATCACCAGTTAACACCCTCACTTCCAGCCTTATGATGGAGGGAAGGTCATTGATGAAGCAGCTCAAGACAGTTGGGGCAAGAACACTACCCTGAGGAACTCCTGAGACTGAGCTGATTGGTCTTCAGGCACTTTAACCATCTTCCTTTGTGTTAATGATGACTACAGCCAATGGAGAGTTTAATACCAATTCCCACTGATTTCCGGTTTTAAAATATTCCTTGAAGCCCCACAGTGAAAGGTTGCTGCAATGTTCAAGCCCTCACTCTCATTTCACCTCTGGAAATTAGCTTGTTTACCCATGTTTAGACCAAGGCTGTAGACATTTTAAATCAAGCTGTACAGATGTGTTATGATACACCTCCGCAGCAGGTGGCACTTGAATCAGGGCTTTCTTACTTTGAGATAGGGACATTACCACTTCATCACAACAGTCCAAAACTTTAGCTGAGGCTCTGGATTAGTAGTCTGGTGTGAAATAGCTCCACAGAGCCCATGGTACTGTCACCAAGTCATCCTTTATTTACACACACCATCAGCTGTTTCAGTTTTACCAGACTGGACCTTTCTACATCCAAAACCTGATGTTGTCAGCTGTGACTGGAAGTGCGTTCTGAAAATTTAAAACCATTAAGGACTCTTCCCATGGTGGTACCACCAATGGTGTATCTGCCAGCGAAAGGTGGCTCAATGCGTTTGCTACTTGGCTTCTCAGACAGTGTTCCAACTTGTACTTAGTATTAGAGCCCACCACTGAGTTTGACCTGAAGCTATGGGTGGCACTGCCTTGTCCTGTTTAAGTAAACTTAGCAAGGGTTTGCAATCTATTATTATTACAAATCTATATCCATAAAGGTATTGGTGGAACTCCCTGATTTCAATTATGACTGCCAAACCTTCCTTCTCTATCTGGGCATATTTACACTCTGCATTAGCCAAACTCTTGGATGCATACTCTTTTGGGCATTTCTATCCATTGGGCCACCCTGATGCTGCACAGGGAGGCATTGCATATCAATACTAGATCTCGCTTGGGATCATTGTGTGCCAACACCTTAGGAGGATGATAGCTGTTTCTTCACTTCCCTGAAAACTGTGGCTTGGCTATGTGACCATTTCCAACGCTGACCCTTGTTTTAGGAGTTGATGCAAAGGTACCAGGAAGGAGGCTGGGTTATGTATGAACTTTCTGTAATAATTTACCAGCTCAAGGAAAGACCTAAGCTCTGGTACAGATGTGGGAGCTGGGACACCTTTGATTGCCCTCACTTTATTTTCCAATGGGTATAATTCAGCTTTGTTGACTGTGTCGCCCAAATAGGTCACTTGGAGTGGGGGGCCTCGAACTCACATTTTTCCCTTCTGAGGCCTAAGTAAACATCTAAGGTCTACATTGAAGTTCTCTAAGTACACCTTACTAATCTTCCCTGCTATTAGCATGTCATCTAGATAAATAGTGACTGGGGGTAGACCTTGTAAAATGTTCTCAATTATCCACGGAAAAATCACATAGGCTGACAATACCCCAAATGCACTCTCATATATTGGTACAAAATCTTATGGGTATTAATTGTAGCAATCTTTTGAGAATCCTCATCTAACTGCAACTGCAAGTATGTATGATTCATGTCCAGCTTTGTGAAAGACAGACCCCTGCTAGATTTGCATATAAATCCTCTATGCGAGGGACTGGGTATTCATCCTGCTGCAAAAAGCAATTTACCATTTGTTGAAAATCTCCACAAAGGCGAACCGACTTGTCAGGTTTCACAATGGTTCTGGGCGAGCCTTGCAGAATTGCTTCCTGGTCAACATACAAGTTGGCCTTGGCTCCTTTGATAGTTCCTAGACCTTCCGAAAAGATTTCCGGGTGTGTTATTAGGACTTCACTCAGGCAGCCATTTTCTAATCGAAAAATGTTCGGCCAATCTAGGTGAATCTCTTGCAACCAATTTTGCTCCATCAAGCTTGGGCCCAAGCTTTTTACTACAATCAGTGGTAACTGAACCAGATACTTCTCATAAGAGACCAGAACTGAAGATGTATCCTTAATCTGTAAAAGTTCCCCGGTATAGTTTCTCAGTTTAGCCAAGGTCTGGTGCAAACTCTGGAGTCCAGAGTGAATTTTGTTAAAGACTGGTTCTGCAATGACTGAAATGACCATGCTGGTATCAATCTCCATTAGAACCAGGTGATCATTTAACCAGATGTTCATTTTGATTGGTTCTGATTTGAATGTTGCTCAGTAGCATGGGTCTTGTAGCTGTTCCTGAGAGTGCAGGTTTAATTTTAACCATTTGGCTGAGGCTTGGTTTTGTTTTGGGGTTTTGCTGTGGGATGACCTACAGTTCCTTTGTTGAGGATATGTCCTAAGTGAGGCTGTGCAATTGTCTTCACTCAAGTGTATTTCCCTAAGCTCGGTCAGACTGGCGAGGGTGTCCACTTCCATTGGAATACCCTGTAACTCATTTACTCCATCTGCTGCATTTTCCAATGATAAAACCAGTTGTAGTGACTGTTTGAAGTCCAGTTGGACTTCAGCTATTGGCACTTTTGCATGGTTACATCAATAATTCCATGCATCAAACAGTCTCTCATTAAAAGTTAAACCAAAGTCACGTGCCTCAGCCAGTTGTGTTAACCTATTCAAAAAT
The DNA here is from genome assembly GCF_021869965.1 of Rhincodon typus. NCBI lineage: Eukaryota > Metazoa > Chordata > Chondrichthyes > Orectolobiformes > Rhincodontidae > Rhincodon > Rhincodon typus. The sequence continues at coordinate 3,014,330 of NC_063359.1, forward strand.
CCCGATACAGATACCCCTGGTTCTCGAATTGCTCAGTTAAACTGATGGCATCTCAGAATTAGAGGGGGCTTGGGGTCTTAATATTCCTTAACTAAATTTGTCAACTCTTGAAAGGCTTTAGTATTTGGTGCCTCAGGGAAAGTTAGGCTCCCAATACCTGAAAAAACTCTTGAGTCCACAAGCTGTCAGGAGAATTACTTGTGGTTTTTCACCTGCACCAAAATAACTCATTCTTTCAACATACTGGGCCCAGTCTATGATAACAGGATCGAACAGGTCAAGCTTCCCAAATAATGGCTTGATGCCAGAAATGATTACCCCAACTCAAACACAACTGTTATGAGTGAATTTCTTCTCTTATTGAGCTTTTCTCTCATTGCCACTAAAGTAACTCCACAGAGGCTGGCATTCAGTCATCAAGTCAAGCTCTGAGAGTAAATAGAACCTCTGACACTCTTATTGTATCTGTCAGCCAGGGATCCCTGATTGGTCCAGATTAAGAGTCCCAATCAGGGAACTCATATTTATTAGGTTCACCTGGCTGACCATGTTACAATCTCTACATTGCGATATTACCACTACGCTACCACCTCCTCTTTCAACAAGGCCATACAATGTGGTCATGGGCCTTGTGATCTTAGCTAATCCAAACTGAGCATCAGTGAGACAATTGTTGGTAAGTACTTTATACCATTGTTGATGACACATTCTGCCACTTTGCTGATGAATGAAAGTAGATTGATGAGCTAATAATTTGCCTGATTGGATTTATAAAGGTTTTTGAAGGCTTGTCATACTTGAAGAGGTCAGAGGGTATGGTCAGAGGCGTGGAGGAGTCAAGTGTGAAAGGCCTGGCATCCTGGTTCTGTGGGAGGTGGGCTGGTGAGATCAGTCAATCAAGGGAAGAAAATGATCAGCCTGAACAGCAATGTCAGTACTACTCAAATGTGTGCTATCACAGCATATTGGTTGGCAAAGTCCTCGCAGAGATTTTGAATTCGCCTACAATATTTCAATTCTCCCCAGTGAAAGTGATCTCAGGCCACATCCTTCATATTACAAAGAAGGTAAGCTGCAAGTTCAGTCATGCGCCACAGTGTGGTGAGTGTAACGCAAGCCTCTTAGGTTAACAAACAATAAAAAGTGAACCAAAACAAATCACAATATTATTTCTTTCATGGTAAATGTAATGTTCCTAACACTCATGTAACCATCAGTGCGTGCCAGTTTTGATAAGGCGTGCACATTTATCTACTCTCAACAAATAACAATGATACACACATCAATAAAGGAAAACCAATCTAATATGAAATATTTACAAGTAAAAATTAATTTTAAAAATGTTTTGTACTCTTCATATGTTTCCGGTGAAGGAGTTGGATAGGAAAGTTTTGACCATGATGCAGAGCCTCCTTGTTTGCCAGGAGATTCTTTTCTAACCTTCCCGTACAGTCAGGAGACAGTCAGTTTCACCAATGAAATGTTCTTGCTGCCATGAGATAGCGTGTGTCTCCCTTATACACCAGCCACTTTGAACTTTACTTGCAATTGCACAGGAAACAAGGCAAAGTGAGAGAGCGGAAGTGGCACCTACTTGCAATTCTGTCATCTGGAACAGTGCACCACTGACAAAAGTCCCCTCCCAGGCAATGTCTCTGGATAAATTTAGGAATATAATCTGATACTGTGCCAAGACAAACAGGTGGAAAGATCAAAGTCTTCAACAATTCTTGGGCTTCAGTTATGTTGGAACCATATAACTAGTTAAACATGTACGGTCAAACAGGTTAGGCAGCATAATCTAGACTGTAATATGTAAACTCTGGAATGTTCCACTCAGCTGCCTTCGGGGCAGGGGAGAGGCTGCTGAAAGCTTCACAGGCTGACTTTCTTCACATCCTGGTTGAAAAAATGTTTTATTCTTCCTTGAGATGTGGGTAATAATGGCAAAACTTGCACTTAAAATTCTGCTTGATACAGCTGAATGGTTTGCTAGGTCGCTTCAGGGTGCAGTTAAGAATGGAGTAATATACAGGTCAGATGAATACAAACAATAAATATGTTTTATTGAAGGGCACTAATCAACTCATTGGATTTTTATGATATTCCAGAATGGTTTTATGGTGACTCACTGATACATCTTGTTTTTTTTTTAAAAGTGGATTGAAGTTCTTACAGTCCCATCATGAGATTTTAATCATGTTTCTTGGATTATTTGCCCATGAACATAACTACTCCTCCAGTGTACACAGAAAATAAAAATCTCATTTACTGAAAAAAGAATGGTGTCTCCGCTAATAATCTTGATCAAGTGGGTCAATTGGCTGAACAGTGGCAGATGGAGTTTAATTTGAACAAATGAAAGGTATTGCATTTTGGAAAAACAAACAAGGGCAAGACTTATACAATTAGAAAGAGGGCCTTGCGAAATGTTGTGGAACAGAGAGACTGAGGGGTTCAGGTACATTATTCTTTTAAGTTTGCATCACATATAGATAGGTTGGTTAAGAAGGCACTTCATTGCTCAGAACTTTGAGTATAGAAGTTGGGATGTTATGTTGAGGTTGTACAGGACATTGGTGAGGCCTCTTCTGGAGCAGCGTGTCTAGTTCTAGTTGCCCTATTCTAGGAAGAATATTGTTAAGCTGGAGAAGGTTCAGAAGAGATTTACTGGCATGTCGCTGGAAATGGAGGGTTTGAGTTATAAGGAGAGGCTGGGACTTTTTTTCACTGGAGCATAGGAGGTTGAGGGGTGACCTTATAGAGGTTTATAAAGTCATGAGGGGTATAGATAAGGTGAATGACAGGTAACTTTCCCTAAGGTGGGGGATTTCAAGACTAGGGGGCATATTTTTAAGGTGAGAGAAAAATAATTTTAAAAAGACACAAGAGGGCATGTTTTGTTTTATACAGCGAGTCGTTCATGTATGGAATGAATTTCCAGAGGAAGTGGCAAATGTGGGTACAGTTACAATGTTTAAAAGGCATTTAGATAGATACATGAATAAGAAATGTTTGGAGGGATATGGGACAAGCACAAGCAGGAGGACTAGTTCAGTGTGGGACAATGGTTGGCATGGACTGGTTAGGCTGAAGGGTCTGTTTCTGTGCTCTATGACTCTATAATTCTGATAAAAGACCTATGATCCTGGACTTTGCCTTAAAATTTGTGGAGCTTCCTCCATCAGTGAGTTGTTTAATTATCACCATTATTCATGACTGGATGTAGCAGGAATGCAGAGCTTAGATCTGATCCATTGATTGTAGAGTCACTTCGATCCATCTATTGCACGTTGTTTATGCTGTTTGCTGCGCAATTAATTCTGCCTGATAGTTTCACTAGGTTGAAATCTCATTAAACACACACACACACACACACACACCCCCCGTTTCCCCCTCACATACACAGTCTCTCTCCCTCCCCCCTTCACATACACACTCTCTCTCCCTCCCCACACACGTACACACAGGTAAATCTATGGGGTGAATTTGTACTTGCAGATACATTCTATTTTGTTCAAAAAACGCACAGTTTATAGATTCCTACTTTAGAAATAAAACCAGTCTGACTCCAAACCAAAACACAAATAGATTCTATGCAAGGCCTCACACCTAACATGGATTGTCTGACCTAAAATGTCACATCTTCTTTACACTGATAAAACCTTTAGTTCTCTCAGGCTTCTTGAAAGAAATTCAGGGATTTACATATAAATATTAATCAATTTAAAACCTTCTAACTGATTAAAGATTTAACAGCATCTTAGGTTTGTTTAATACATCCTCATCAGCTGTGTGACCCTTATAAATTTTGTGTCTGATTCCACATCTCTCACTACCACCTTAAGAAAGAGCAAGGCTCCAAAAGCTTGTGTTTTCAAATAAACCTTTTGGACTATAACCTGGTGTCACATGATTTCTAACCTTATCCACCCCAGTCTAACACTGACATCTCCACATCAAGAACTGTGTGTTGGTCACTCCCTTGGATAGTTTAATGGACAGATACAGCTGCCGAAGGTGTTGTGGATAAGGCTAAGTATGTTTGCCCCTCTTGTTGGTTGCTTAGACCCTGCCACAGGCCCAGTCTAACATTCTTTAGGATTGCACTAGCTCAGTCAATGCTGCTAGTAACAGATCTCAATTGTCTTTCTTCAATGTGTGGGATCATATCATTCAGATTATGGGGAACGGTTGGACTCCTAAGACCAGGACAGAGGCCTCCATTAGGGAGGTGACTGTCTGTGCATACTAGGATGTAGACTTCAGGCTGAAGAGGCAACCAGGCAGACTGCTACACAGCAAGCTCAGAATGATCCTTGTTGTCCTATCTCACCTCATGGCTAATCCCACTCAAGGAAAGCTTCAAAGAGGTATTGGAATTATGATGGAGCTGGCTACTACAAATGAGACAGCACTCAACATGACCACCACTGCTGTCATGCACAGAGTGCAATCCAGGGCAATGGCCTTCCCTCCTCACCAGGTATTAAACTAATTAGGGCACCCACCGAGACCCAGGTAGTGGGTGGGTGGAAGGCTTCTTTCAGGAAGAGGCTCAGTCTTGTGTAGAGGGCATGAAATTTGCAGTGAGTGTGAAATTTGGCAAGGTAGAAGTGTCATGCCCATCTGACACAGGAGCAGAGGTATCAACTGTTACCAATAATTCTTTGAACATCTTGTTTGATTGATGTCTCTTTGCTCATCCAAGTCTCTGCTTCATTGGGGTTATAGATCTCCTATCATACCTATCTTAATACACGTTTCATAGCCAGGGGCTTCTGCTAGCTCATGACCTGGCCAATACTCTAATGGCAGTAAGGAAGTTGCACTTACCCATGCTGTTGGGTTTGGACAGCATGTTTGGTCACTGCAATGAGCAGCTCTTTCCAGGGTTGGCGGATGGGGAAGAGGAGTCTTTGACTTAACTCCATGTGCTCAAGTTGTAACAGCCTGCATGGAACCTGAGAACTGTTTGATTAGCAGGGAATCAGGCTGTTCCTAGCCTGCCAACATCATGAACAGTGAATTAACAGGAAGAGACTTCTGGAATCTCATTTCAAAGATGTACATTGGTAAGTTAGAGCAGACCAGAAAGAGCAGCCTGTTTCTGCTCTCCCTAAGTACAGGACACCTTTCAGCAAAAATTATGCTGAAATTTAATATTGTGACTTGAGAAGCTACAGGATTATATTCAGTAAAAATTCCTTACCACTGGATCACAGCCCAGCGCTGGAAAGAGGTTTGGGACTACCTGTATGAGTCTTTGAAAGGAGATGTCATCTGAGAGCCGTCAAGTCCAACCATCTCTCCCACAGTCCTTGAGAGAAAGAAAGACGGAAAACTGAGGATCTGTGTTGATCCAGATGCTCAACACAGACTGATGAGGATGCTGAACCTCTACCTGGGACTGAGGGAGCGTTGCAAGTTCACAAGGTACAAAGTAATTGTGTAGTCTTGCTTTGAGCCACGCCTATAACCAGCTACACATCTCTGAATGTGACATTGAAAAGATGGCATTCTGAACAAGGACCTGGTGACTTTCCAAATACCCAAGAATGTTATTTTGGCTCTATATCATCCCTGTCACTTTCATGCAGGAGATGGACAAAGCTTTTGCCAACATTAATTTCCAGTCGCCCCTGGTGTATCTGGACAAAGTATTTGTCTTCAACTTGACATTGGAGGAGACCCTTCCGAGATTAGACACCATTTTAGCTGCTTGTCATAGTTTAACTCAAAAGAAAAAACAGAGAAGAGCCAACTTTTCTATCAAAAGTACAGTATCTTGAGCCCCTTGTTACCAAGGAAAGCATTATGCCTGAGAGTGAGAAAATCTGAGCAGTAGAGATGTAGCCTCAATCTAAGACAGGGAAGGATTGAATGAGTTCTTTGGTCTACTCTGTGTGACCATTTGTGCATCTTGCCTCCTGAGAGTAAGTGAAAGTGGCCTGAGCACCTGCCAGAGCTGGTTATTGTTTCTAACAGCACCCCACACTCATCCTCGGGCTGTTATCCACACCATCTCTTCTATGGACAGGACCTAGTCCTTCCTGATGGAACATCTCCTTGGGCTCACTTTGCCTTCTGGTGGAGGTGGCCAGGTTAATGAGAGGATGGTTGATCATCTCATGAACCTAAGCCAGGCATTTGTTAATGTCATCCACAAAACTGAGAGAGGAGCACTGAGAAGGAAAACATTGAACATTTCATAGGATCATAGAATCCCTACCGTGTGAAAGCTGGCCATTTGGCCCATTGAGTCCGCACCTCCTCTCCCAAGAGCATCCCACTCAGACCCACACCCCTACCACGTTTCCCATGCCTAATCCACCTAACCTGCACATCTTTGGACTGTGGGATGAAACTGGAGCACCCGGAGGAAACCCACGCAGAGACGGGCAGAATGTGCAAACTCCACACAGACAGTCGCCCGAGGGTGGAATCGAACCCGAGTCCCTGGCGCTGTGAGACAGCAGTGCTGACCACTAGCCAATTGCAAAGCTGGGGCAGGACTGGCATCCTAGGTGGTGAAAGTGTATTCCTCCAAAATTACAATATGAAAGGTAGGAATAAGTTACAAGACGTGTGGGACCCTGATCTTTACAGAGTCATCAAATGGTAAAACACGGCTGTGGTTCAACCAATTGGACAGAGGGCAGCTTCAGAAAGTGGTTCACAGGGAAGGGAGTGGCGTGAGGCTAGGTGTCTCATGGCTGATGTGGAGATAAGCAGCTCACTCAGTATTATTACATATTACAGTGTCGCTGTGTGATGGTTGAAGTGAAATGGAATGGAATAGCAAGGTGGAACCCTGGAATCATGTGAGAGTTGTGAACAGGGCGAGAGGGTACATCCAGTGAGGGGAAGCCTGCTCCCAGCGTGAACAACGGTGCAGCATGGCTGATAGCAACTACAAGAGGCAGGAACTGAAGCTATGAGTGGTGTCGATTATACAGCTTCTGAAAACCTGACTGACCTAGACCCCAACCACAGGGGGCTGTACCACCGAGCGTAGCTCCACCAATGAGCCCAGCTCCACCGCCGAGCCCGGCTCTATGTCCGTGCCCAGCTCCACCGCCGAGCCCGGCTCTATGTCCGTGCCCAGCTCCACCGCCGAGCCCGGCTCTATGTCCGTGTCCGTGCCCAGCTCCACCGCCGAGCCCGGCTCTATGTCCGTGTCCGTGCCCAGCTCCACCGCCGAGCCCGGCTCTATGTCCGTGTCCGTGCCCGGCTCCACCACGCCGAGCCCGGCTCCACCACCATGCCCAGGTCACTAGAAGGTTCCAGGCCAGAAAAGAGGTTGAGAAGCTTCTCTCGAGCAAATGTTAGATCCCACCCCAACCCTTACTATTCTCCCAGACTGATGATGTAAGAAGAGAATGCTACCCCTAATGTGGATTTGAACATCTAGCCATCATGGAACAAGTGAACCTGTTAATCATACAATAGCTCTGCAAACAGTCACTGTGTGCTATGTTCAGTTTCTGGCACTACAAGATTCAAACAGAGAGGGTGTAACAGATCACACAGTTCTAGGTGGTGACAATGTGGGACGGCAGTGAGCACGGGCACTGGGACTGGGACCTCTAGTAGCAGGTGGCGATGGTGAGCAAGGACAGCTGGAGCAGTCAAATGGACTCAACTCGGGAAAGAAGGGTGTCTTTGGGAGAAAGAGGCCTCAGGGAAAGATGGAAGGCAGATAGACAAACAACTTTTCCGCCTCCATTCCATGTAAATAATTACTTGTTTAACTCTAATTTCCATTCATGTTTGGAGTCACCTGATGTCAGTGGAATAATTTGCCATGTGCCCATATCTCATGTTACATTATTCCAGTATGATACAGTGAGGTGTGTGTATGTGTATTTGTCAGTGTGCAGAGAGCCCTGTCTCTCTCAGTACTATGTGAGAGCCTTTGTGTCAGTTTAACAGTATTGCAGTGTACAGCACAGGGTCTGATTTGTGAAGAATGTGCAAACAGAGCTTGAATCCAAGGGATTCTGCTCTGCTCCTATGCCTCTCTGCTCCTATGATGCTGCTTGGCCTGCTGTGTTCATCCAGCCCTGCACCTTGTTGTCTTGAATCCAAGGGGCTGGCTTTCCAGAGGGATCCCCTTTTCCTGAGGCTGGGTCATTCGATTGGTTTGAAAGG
>NC_063359.1:3022493-3027489 GCF_021869965.1 Rhincodon typus
GTTTTTGAGTCAGCTCAACTCCTAGGGTCAGATTGATCAATCAGGCAAATACTGTATCCAGTACTGCCTTTTGTAACAGCCTTCCTGAGACAGAAACTCATAATTATGTGAATTACATTGCTGTATCAAACTGCTGTAACTACACAGCTGGAATCTGCATGTCGGTTACCATGCCGACATAGAAAAAAATTGTGTGTTGCTCTACTTAGGGATAACAGAGGAAGCTGCATTTAAAGGGGCCACTGGAATCAGAGGGCCAGATGCTTCAGAGACAACACCAACACAAGAAGCAGGAACCTTGGGAGTGAGAGGAACAGCCTCTACCTCAGTTCGCCAGCTGTAACTGGGGTATTATAAACTTCTTATTATAAACTTTGTCTGCTTCCAAAACAGATTTTAAACCAGTACAAGAACGTCGTCATTCAAGAGCTGTAAGGTTACTTGGGAAATTAGAGAGAAAGGTGGGTTTCATAGAGGTGCATCTTGTGTTTCAATGATTATAAACCATGTCTCATTATTAGTGCAAACTGAGTCCAAGCAATTAAGCGAGTAAATCAGATCCACGTAATAATGACATTTACACCAGATCTCACCAGGCTGTACACAACACACAACAGTATTTACATTCTCCTATAGCCCAGGTGATGCAATGTCTGTGTATGATTACACAGTGTCCTTATGGCTGCAGCGTGGTTAAACATGTTAAACACCATTTCAGAAGAGGCACTGAGGATTACATGGATGCAATGTCAACAACAAGTTACATTTAGGGAGTGAATTTAACAAGGAAACATCCCAAGACACTTCACAGGAGCATTGGAAAGCAAAGTATGACATCCGGACACAAGGAGATACTAGGTCAGATGATCAAAAGCTGGATCAAAGCAATAGGTATTCAGGGGTGGCTTAGAGGGGGAGAGCAAGGTACAGAGGGCGAGGGACGTACGGAGAATGAGGGACGTACAGAGGGTGAGGGATGTGTGGAGTGCATGGGACACATGGGGAGTGAGGGATGTATGGAGGGAATTCCAGAACTTGGGGCTCACTGGTGGTGTGATTTAAATGGAGGATGCTCAAGGTGCCAGGTTTAGAGGACCATTGATAGCTCAGTGTGTTAGAGACTGGCGCAGATTCCTGATATAGGGAGGGCTAAGGGGCCATCGAAAGATTTGAAAACAAAAACGAGAATTTTAAAATCAAGTTGCTGCCTGCCTGCAATCCAACGTAGTTTAGTGAGCACAGGAGGAATGGGACTTGATGTGAATAAAGAAGAGTTTTAAGTCAGGCCTGCAGAGGGTAGATTGTGGGAGACTAAACAAGAGAGAATGAATTGTCACATCTCAACATAATTGAGGGGGAACGGAGGGGGGAATAGTCTTAATGATGGGATGTGGCCACAAGCTCATGCCAGGGTCAAATAGAACCTAAATATTGGTTTGACACAACAGTAGGTAGGAATTTCAGAAAAAAATGTCATTAGAAAGCAATCAATTTTCAGTTTCTTTCAAATCTGTTCAGACGTTCTGTCACAAAGTTCTGGAGCAGGTCAGAAATGAACGTGAACCTTTTGGTCCAGAAATAATGTGTAATTACAAAAAGAAAATAACCAGTATAAAGTGCCAAGGGAAGAGCAAGCTTATAAAACCTCTTATGGTCTTTATGGTTAAGAAGCAGAGATACAGAGGGATGGAGGGGGAGAGAGAGAGAGAGAGAGACAGAGAGAGAGAGAGAGAGAGAGGTTGGTCCCATGTCCTGGGCAATGCCACCCCCTCACTCATTCATTCACCCATTCCCCACTAGATGGAAGGAAAGGTGGATGGGGGACGAGGTGAATTGGGAGTGGAGAGATGTAAGGGGGAAGTGGGGTGACCTGCTGGTTGCAGTGACTGAGCAGCGTGGTGTGGTGTGGTGTGCTATGGGACGTTGGTAAAACGCACAAACAAACCTTCCTCCTCGCCCTGGGCTATTGACTCAGCTACTGAGGGCTTGTTGTCTTCTCCCCAACCCATCCTCAATTCTCACCCCCTCCCGACAATTTGCCCAAATCCCACCTCCTCTTTTCTCAATCTCACCCCAGCTCCCAATGGCGCACTAAGATCTCAATCCATTCTCCATCCCCACACCGGTTTCCACACACAAACCCCAAAGTGCTCTGAAAGCTGTACTCTCATTCAGATCCTTCTCAAACCTTCTTGTCCCTCTCCCTGGCCCTCCCTCTTTGTCTGTCCCTGACCCTCTCTCTCCCCGTCCCTCTTTTTCTCTCTGTCCCTCCCTGCCCGTCAATCTCTCACTCTCCCTCTTTCTGTCTGCCTCTCTCTCCATCCTCTTATTTCTGTCTCTCTCTCTCTGAGGTTATAGATTTGCTGGCCGAGCCGGTGTGCTTGGTTGCAGACGTTTTGTCACCCTGCTAGGTAACATTGTCAATGCGCCTCCGGTGAAGCGTTGGTGTTCTGTCCCGCTTGTTACTTACATGCCTTGGTTTGCTGGGGTGGTTGGCATCACTTCCAGTTCTGTTTTTCAGTGGTTTGTGTATCGGGTCCAGTTCAATATGTTTGTTGACGGAGTTCCGGTTGGCATGCCAAGCCCCCAGGGATTCCCTGGTATGTCTCTGTTTGGTTTGTGCTATTATGGATCTGTTGTCCCAGTCAAATTTGTGTCTTTCTTTGTCTGTGCGCATTGAGACCAGTGAGAATTGGTCATGTCTCTTGGTGGCTAGTTGGTGTTCGTGTATCTTCAAATTGTAGTGTTTCTCATAGTCCTTGCATGGTATTTTGTATATTATATTAGTTTTATTGGTTGTGGGTATGGGATCCTTTGCATTCCTCAGTAACTGTCACAGGGTCATTGTTAGTTTGTGGGCTACCCTGATACCTAGGGATCTGAGTAGTCTTGTGGTCATCCCTGATATGTCTCTGATGTACGGGAGGGTGACTAGTGTGTCGGGCCGCGTTGTGTCTTCTTGTTGTGGTCTGTAGCGGAGGTAACGTAGAATTGTGCTTTTTGGGTATCCATTCCTTTTAAAAACTCCGCATAAGTGCTTTGCGCAATTCCGGATTGCTGCAGTGTGTTGTGGTCCATTTGAATAATGTCCTGATGCAGTTCTGTTTATGGGTGTTGAGGTGGTTGCTGGAGTAATTAAGTATCTGGTCCATATGTGTGATATTTCTATATATGCTAGCCTACAGTTCCCCGTTGTTCTTACATTCTAGCATTATGTCTAGGAAGGGTAGTTGGTTGTTGTTCTCTTTTTCTTTTGTGAATTTTATTCTGGTGCAGGATGTTGCTTATGTGTCGGTGGGTTTCTTCTAGTCTGTGCGTTTGATAATCACAAAGGTGCCATGTACATAGCAGACCCAGAGTTTGAGTTGTATGGGGGGAGCGCTGTTCATTCTAACCTTTCAATTATCACTTCTGCAATCAGTCCTGATATTGAGGATCCCATTGGTGTTCTGTTGATTTGTTTGAATATACGGTCATTGAAGATGAAGTGGGTTGTGAGGCACAGATCCAGCAGTTTCAGGGTGTTGTGCTTGTTGATGCTGTTGGTGTCGTGGAGTGCCTGCCTACCTGATTCATCCAGCAGTATGGCAATTGTCTCTTTGGCTAGGTCAATGTTTATGGATGTAAATAGTGCTGTTACACTGAAGGATATCATTATCTCATCCTCTTCTACTCTGGTGCCTTTGATGATGATGTTGAAGAATTCTTGGGAGGACTGGATGGAATGGGTAGTGTTGTCAACTAAGTATTTCAGTTTCTGTTGTAGTTCTTTGGCTAGTCTATATGTTGGCGTGCCTGGTAGTGAGACAATGGGTCTGAGGGGGACCCCTGGCATGTGTACTTAAGGGAGTCCACAGAAGTGGGGTGTGTTAGATCCCTCTGGCTTCATTTTTGGTAGTCTGTCTTCCTGATAACTCCTGAGTTGTGTAATTTCTTCAGGGTTGTTGTGATCCGATTCCCTAACTGTGGTGTTGGGTCTATCGCCATCTGTTGGTAGGTGTCGGTATCCACTAGTAGAGCATTAGCTTTCTCGATGTGTTGGGTTCTGTTGAGGATTACTGTCATGCATCCTTTGTCCGATGGTAAGATTACAATGTTCCTGTCTTTCTTGAATCTTTCCAGGGCTTTATTCTCTTCTGTGTTGAATGTGTTCCAAATTTTCTGCTCAGTGCTGGGACTATCGTCTATCTGATGGTCTGTTATATTTCCTCCGTGAGTCCGTTGTTCTTTAGTGTTGATTCCAGCGCAGCCAGGGAGTCAGTGGTTTTGGCATCTCTGTAGTTATAATTCAGTCATATACAGGATGGTCTTCTCAGTGACTGTAAGTGGTTGGTCCAAGATGTTCTTGATCCATATTTCTGCGTTGTCCGTATCGTTGTTGTGAGTGAGTTTGGATAGTTTGTCTTGTAGGGCTATTCTTTTCTTTGATCTGGTCTTTTGTTGTTGAATGGAGATGGCTTGTTCCAGTGTGGATGTCCATTCCTGGTCAGTTGCGTTGGAGTATAAAGGATTTTGGCGCATAATTTCCCGCTTGTATTTGTTGAACTTTGTGGTAGTACCTGTTTTCTGAAGGATTCATGCAGGAAGCTTAGTTGTTCATGAGTTGCGCTCAGATGGATGGCATTTGTCTCTCATCTGCAGGTCAGTTTGGGGCGTTGCACCCGTAGGTGTTTAAAGTTTTCGAGAATTCATAGAATCCCTGCAGTGTGGAAACAGGCCCTTTGGCCCTACAAGTCCACATTGACCCTCGGAGCATCCCACCCAGACCCATTCCCCTAAATCTACACACCATGAGAAATTTAGCATGGCCAATCCACCCTAACCTGCACATCTTTGGACTGTGGGAGGAAACCAGCGCACCCGGAGGAAACCCACGCAGACACAGGGAGAATGTGCAAACTCCACACAGTCGCCTGAGGGTGGAATCGAACCTGAGTCCCTGGCGCTGTGAGGCAGCAGTGCTAACCACTGACCCACCCTGCCGCCCCTTGAGAAG
>NC_063359.1:3027989-3039120 GCF_021869965.1 Rhincodon typus
GACCCGAAACGTCAGCTTTCCTGCTCCTCTGATGCTGCCTGGCCTGCTGTGTTCCTCCAGCTCCACACTGTGTTATCTCTTACTCCTGATCTTCGCATTGCTCACAATGGGTGAATTGGCCTTTCTCACAATCCTGATGCTATTGTAGGGACAGGTGCTCAGGAATGGCTGGTTAGCATTAGGGTGAACCATTACCAAGAGTTCGAGCACAGTGTAGAACAGAGGATCAAAACATCACATCTTAGTCAAGCAAGCAGCTTGGAGCAACTCCCTTATTTGGGCATAACATCCATAATTTCTCATTTAAAACAAAGCAAGATGTCTGTTGAAGCAGCTGAAATATATACAAGCTTTGCTAATTCAGATTTTGTTTTCCTCCACAGGCCAATGCCAGAGGTACAGCAGCTGGTGCTTAAGGGACAGCGCTTCCTCCTGTTCCTCTAGGTGAAGAACCGTCAGAGGATTAAGTGCATCCTCTGCCAGTGTATCAGCCACACATCAAAACAGATGGACCAGGGGGAACAGCACCACCCACATTAGCAGTTATTGGTCATGGACGCAGTGGTAGATGTGAATAGTCCCCACTGGAGGATGGAAGATAGCCCCAGCCATGCTCAGCTCACTTGAGATGCTGGGTGATACACAGGGTGCAGCAGGAAAGGGAGATGCAGGGCATCTGTCAGAGTTGCCTGAAGCTTTACACATCCTTGGCTGAAGGTGGAGGAGTCCATTCATGTCACATCTCAGTCATATGAGCCCCTCCATTGAAAGAGCAACCACAGTGATGGTGTCATCTTCAGGAACAGGAGAACAATCTCGATAGAATGGATATAGCATTGACTGTTCCAACACTGAGTTCTGAAGAAGGGTCACTGAACTCAAAATGTTAACTCTGCTTTCTCTCGACAGATGCTGACAGACCTGATCAGTTTCTCCATCAATTCCTATTTTTGTTTCATATTTCCAGCATCCATAGTTCTTTGTTCTATTTATTTGACTGTTCCATTGCAGTAATTGCTTAAAGATGCGTGAAGATGCAGCTGGGTCTCCTGCTCTTGGGTATCGTGAATGGGCTCTGACAGGGCAAAAGGAGGCAAGGCTGAAGGCAATGGGAGATTTCCTCTGACCTTCATCAGAGACCACCTCACCTGGGGTCCTCTGCATTAGGCACGTAGACAGTGTCACAGCTCCTACAGCAAGGCTGCCCTGCACAGATGTAGGCCAGTCAGACTGCGGAAGGACCCAAAAGACCACCATAACCAAGACGATGGGCATCAGGGGTATCTCATCTGCTGGGGTACAAATCCAAGTCAGCTGGCTGTAGGAACTCCCGCAGGGTAGAGAGAAATAGCAGTAGTATTACCATGGGATTCACTTGGGTGCATCTCCTCTTAATTGTTAAGGTCACCAGACAGCCTTTGTGGATGGCTGCTGGGTGACATGGCATTTGTTGAATTCATGACTGATGAGGCAAGTTCAGAATCCGCCAAGACAGCCATATGAACAGTTGAGGCACCAGAGACTGGCTCATAATGAAGGCATCATGGCAGCATGATCTGTTCGCAGTGATCACACACCAGCTGAATGTTGAAGCAGTGGAACCCCTTTCCTATTGCATCTCGTGCCCTGACACCACCTTGAATGTGTACATTCCATCATCACCTGTGCCCGAGGAAATCCTGACACGGTGGCAAGCCTACAGCCCTTTGAGCTTCACATCAAAGGTAGTGTATGCAAAGCCCTTGTATTCAGAGCAGCACATGTCATTTCATCCAGTCTTTGTGAAAATAGGCACATTGAGTAAAATTCACCCAGATTCCTTTAACAGCGCCTTCTGAATCCACAATCTCTACCATCTAGAAGGACAAGGGCAGCAGATGCTTGTACACTGCAAATTCCTCTCCAAGTCACGCAATCCTGACTTGAAAATTTATCACTCTTCCTTCAGTGTCACTGGGTAAAAACCTGGAACTCCCTCCCTAACAGCATTGTGGGTGTATGCACACTGCATGGACTGCAGAGTTCAAGAACGCTGCTTATCACCATCTTCTCAAGGTCCCACTTACTTCTTACTTAGGCAAAAAAAATGCTGGCCTAGCCAGTTATGCATACAGTGTGTGAAAAATTTTTAAATAGGAAGGAACTTAAGTTGAACAGATATGAAAGTGGCTCAGCCTCAACTGGGCACTGCACTTTAGGACAGTGTTAGACCGAGTGCAGAAAAGATTCACGAGAATGGTTCCAGGGACAAAAAAGTTAAATAACGTGGATAGACTGGAGAAGGATGCATTCATTCTCAAGCTAACAATGTCTGCAGTGGTGTGGCAATATCATTGGATTGATGATGACCATATGCCCAAAGATGTTCCCTATACTGGGTTACACCCTGCTGAACTATCTTTCTGTGCAACCAATGTGAGAAAGGCACATGGTCAGAGTAAGAGAGATTTCGCCAGAGTGAGATGGAGACAGAGTGAGGCTCTGGAGAATGAAGGATTGAAGGAAATTAGCATTGATTAGATTGGAATGGAGAAATTAATGGAGAAGTTCCCAGACTTGATGATCCTCATTACAAAGGGTTGAAGGAAGTGGCTATAATGGTAATCAATGCAATGGTAATTATCTTCGAAAATTCTATAGATTCTGGAATAATTCCAGCAGATTGAAAAATAGCAAATGTCACCCCACTAATTAAGAAGGGAAGAAGAGAGAGTACAGGGAACCACAGACCTGTTAGCTATATATCATTAGTAGAGAAAATGCTAGAATCCATTATAAAGATGCGGTAAATAGACACTGAGATGACAATGATCTGATTGGGCATAGCCAGCATGGATTTGTGAATAGAAAATCATGCTTTGTAAACTTATTAAAATTTTTTGAAGATATTACTGAGAAAATATTGTTTGTGATATACATAAATGATCTGGAAGAAGGTACAGACATTCTGATTAGCAAGCTTGCACATGACTCTATGATTGGTGGAGTAGCAGATAGTGAAGGGGACTGTTGGAGAATGCAGCAGAATATAGATAGATTGGAGAGTTGGGTGGAGAAATGGCAGATGGAATTCAATCCAGGCAAATGCAAGGTGATGCATTTTGGAAGATCCAATTCAAGAGCGAACTATATGGTAAATGGAAAAGCCCTGGGGAAAATTGATGCACAGAGAGATCTGGGTGTTCAGGTCCATTGTACCCTGAAGGTGGCAACGCAGGTGGATAGTGTGGTCAAGAAGGCATACGGCATGCTTTCATTCATCGGACGGGGTACTGAGTACAAGAGTTGGCAGGTCATGTTACAGTTGTACAGGACTTTGGTTCGACCACATTTGGAATACTGCGTACTGTTCTGGTCGCCACATTACTGAAAGGATGTGGATGCTTTGGAGAGGGTGCACAGGAGGTTCACCAGGATGTTGCCTGGTATGGAGGGCGCTAGCTATGAAGAGAGGTTGCGTAGATTAGGATTATCTACATTAGAAAGACAGAGGTTGAGGGGGGGTCCTGATTGAGGTCTACAAAATCATGAGAGGTATAGACAGGGTGGATAGCAAGAAGCTTTTTCCCCAGAGTGGGGGACTCAATTACTAGGGGTCACGATTTCAAGGTGAGAGGGGAAAAGTTTAAGGGAGATATGCGTGGAAAGTTCTTTTCGCAGAGTGTGGTGGATGCCCGGAACGCGTTGCCAGCGAAGGTGGTAGAGGCGGGCACGATAGCGTCACTTAAGATGCATATAGAAAGATACATGAATGGGCAGGGAGCAGAGGGATACAGATCCTTGGAAAATAGGTGACAGGTTTAGTTGGAGGATCTGGATCGGCGCAGGTTTGGAGGGCCGAAGGGCCTGTTCCTTTGCTGTAATTTTCTTTGTTCTTTGTTTAAAATCGATAGAGCTGATAGATTTAGGATACCTAGAGTTGCAGAATGCTTTTGATAAAGTCCCCCACAAAAGGCTGATTAGAAAAATTAAGGCACATGGCATAGGAGGAAATGTGCTGGTACAGATTAAGGATTGGCTAACAGGCAGAAAACAGTGTAGGAATTGATGGATCGTCCTCACGTTGGCAGGTTGTAATTGGTGAGGCAACACAAGGATCAGTATTTGGACCCCAGCTGTTCCCAATATCTATCAATGATTTGGAGGTGAGAATCAAATGTAATATTTTCAAATATGCAGATGATACAAAACTAAGTGGGAATGTTTGTTGTGAGGAAGATATAAAGCAGCTTCAGGAGATTTGGACAGGCTTAGTCAATGACGTGGAACATCACAGATGGAATATAATGTGGAAAATCTGAGGTTATCCACTTTGATAGAAGAAATAGAATGTGCAGTGTATTTCTTAAATGGTAAGAGGTTATAAAGTGTAGATGTACAAGGGGACTTAGATGTCCTTGTCAATAAATCATCGAAGGCTAATGTGCCGGGACCACAAACTGTTTGGAAAGCTAATAGAATATTAGACTTTATTCCAGAGGATTTGAGTACAGTAGTAGTGAAGTCTGGCTTCAATTCTGCTGGAGCTTGGTTAGACTGCACCTACAGTATTACCATGGAGAAAGTGCAATGAAGGTTCACAAGACTTGTTCCCAGGATGGTGAGAGCGATTGGGTAAACTGGGCTTATATTCTCTGCATTGTTATGAATGCGAGATGATCTCATTGAAACTTAGAAAATTTTTAAAGGGATGGACAGGGTAGATGTAGTTAAGACATTTTCCCTGTTTGAGGAGAATAGAACTAGGGGACACAATTTAAAAAATAAGAGGGATTCCAAGGTTCAAGACGAGGTGAATTTCTTTCAGTCAGAGTTTTGTGAACCTTTGGAATTCTCTACCATAGAGAACTGTGGAAGCTTAGTTCTAGAGTATGCTTAAGGTAGAGAACGATAGATTTCTGATTACTAGTGACATACAGGGTTTTGGGGATGGGATGGGTAAAGGCATTGAAGTGTTCATAGAACATAGAACATTACAGCGCAGTACAGGCCCTTCGGCCCTCGATGTTGCGCCGACCTGTGAAACCAATCTGAAGCCCATCTAACCTAAACTATTCCATTATCATCCATATGTTTATCCATTGACCATTTAAATGCCCTTAAAGTTGGCGAGTCTACTATTTTTGCAGGCAGGGCATTCCACGCCCTTACTACTCTGAGTAAAGAACCTACCTCTGACATCTGTCCTATATCTATCACCGCTCAATTTAAAGCTATGTCCCCTCGTGCTAGCCATCACCATCCGAGGAAAAAGGCTCCCACTGTCCACCCTATCTAATCCTCTGATCATCTTGTATGTCTCTATCAAGTCACCTCTTAACCTTCTTCTCTCTAACGAAAACCGCCTCAAGACCCTCAGCCTTTCCTCATAAGACCTTCCCTCCATACCAGGCAACATCCTGGTAAATCTCCTCTGCACCCTTTCCAATGCTTCCACATCCTTCCTATAATGCGGTGACCAGAACTGTACGCAATACTCCAAGTGCGGCCGCACCAGAGTTTTGTACAGCTGCAACATGACCTCATGGCTCCGAAACTCAATCCCTCTACCAATAAAACCTAACATACCGTATGCCTTCTTAACAACGCTATCAACCTGGGTGGCAACTTTCAGTGATCTATACACATGGACACCGAGATCTTTCTGCGCATCCACACTACCAAGAATCTTACCATTAGCCCAGTACTCTGTATTCCTGTTACTCCTTCCAAAGTGAATCACCTCACACTTTTCCGCATTAAACTCCATTTGCCACCTCTCAGCCCAGCTCTGCAGCTTATCTATGTCCCTCTGTAACCTGCAACATCCTTCCGCACTATCCACAACTCCACCAACTTTGGTGTCATCCGCAAATTTACTAACCCATCCTTCTACGCCCTCATCCAGGTCATTTATAAAAATGACAAACAGCAGTGGCCCCAGAACAGATCCTTGAGGTTCAGTCAGCCATGATAGTATTGAATGACTGGGAAGACTTGGTGGGCTGAATGACTGACTTTTGTTCTCATTTTCCTATGTGACTGAGACCTCTATGCTAGAGTGCGGCTCCTGAGCCACATTAATCATCACTTAAAATGTAGTTAACCATCAAAGCACAAACCATCATCTCAAAGAGGGAGGCTGCCAAGAATATTTCCAAGTGCTCAGGGCACAATGAGGTGGTAGAGTTTTCCATTTCTTAACTTCCTCTAAATCAAGGCACTAAAAGGTGGCACAGAAAAGTGATGGTAGACAAACAGGAGGCTGGAGGAACACAGCAAGCCAGGCAGCATCTGGAGGAAAGGAGCAGTTAACGTTTCGGGTATAACCCTTCTTCAGGACTGGATAGTAAACTTTATACCACGGTTGTCCTCATCTCATAGCCACCAATCCAGCGTGTTATACAGGAACAATCAGGATGCGAAAGGGTTAATTAATGGCTAGAACTAACATAAAAGTCACTATGCTACGCCTTGCCCCAAAGACACAGTATTGTCTTTCCAATGCTCACCTTGCTTGCCTGCTGTGGATGTAATGAAGGCTGTAACTCAACACCAAGGGGCCACGATTGACTGCTAGGGAACAATGGGAAAACGAGCTACGACTAAGAAATTTGAAGCTTTTAACTCAGAGGGACAGAAAGAGACACAAAGGGAGAGATAGAGAGAAAACAAACATGAACACACTGCCGTTGACAAGAAAGAACAGAGAGATGAGCAGGATCCCAATTCTCAAGCACAGGATATCATAGTACAAACTGTGACATGGACGTGTTCAGAAGGACTTTCAGCTGATAATGTTTTTCGTATCCATTTATTTGAGCTTTCTTCACTTCTTTGCCTTGGGTGTTACAGCAGTTACAAATTGAGAGTTGTCCAGCTTGATACTAAAACCATGTCTGCTACCTACCATGTTTGAAAGGCTGCATTTTTACAGGTTACTAATGTGATTTATCAGTTGTGATATGTAACAAGAGCTGTTTGCCTGCATTGAATATTGACTTCGATGTTTTAATGAAGAAAGAGTATGCACACTTCAGCTGGACCAAGTACATCGAAAGGCAAATGGAAGAATGGCAAGTACAGGCCCGAGAATTGGACCTTGTGATGAACTGCATAAAAGCAACAAGTCCTGGAGATAACTACACAAAAGAGTGAGTACCTGCCACCTTCTGAGCACACAGGCAAAAGGAAATTTATCACACAAGGGTAAAGATTAAGCCTGTATTTCAAAGATCAGGCTCAAACAAACTCTATGAAGTCTTTAGAGGGAAATTGGGTGCTAAGGTTTGGCAGATTTTACCTAGCAGTGAATGGTATTCCAATGTATTAAGTGCATAATCACAACCAAATATGGTTTAATGACGAGTCCCTTAAAACAAGGGAATGCATGTGGAGTACCTGCAAGGGCAACAAAAAGAGGGGTATAGAGAGGTTCATTTTCAGCTAATTAAATTAAAACAAGGATTAGTTATCAACACACTTTTAAGTGATGCATTAGCAACAAATCCAAAGAACTAACAATCAATTTCTGAAGAAGGGTCTAGGCCCGAAACGTCAGCCTTCCTGCTCCTCTGATGCTGCTTGGCCTGCTGTGTTCATCCAGCTCTACACCTTGTTATCAATTGGCTATTGCAACTGCTCCAGTAAGCCTTTCCCTCTGATAGTGTAGCACTTCTTCCCCCCAGTTGCTCAACTTGTGCAAAATTCAGGCACCACACTGAAGAAACTATTTGTGACTGGTGGCTGAATGTTGACATTTTCCACCTCTGTGCCACCACTGGCTCCTAGTACATCTTCCTCCTGTCCTGTGCAATAACTAAACTCCTTGAATAAATATGGTCCTGTCTCCTCATAACTCCTTTCTTGTCCCTCAAAAACGCATTTTGGTGAAGCTCATTGACATGTTTTCCTATGTTAAACATGCTATATTGATGTAAGTTGTTGCTGTTACCATATAGGAGATCTAAATAAATGTCTGATTAGCCCACAACTGTCTGCATATTTAATACTTCCATTTTATTTTTATTTCAATGTTAAAACTGCTGGCAGTAAGGATGTGTGCCCATTCTGTGTCAGGAAGTGATTGTCATTACGCTGCTGTTATTGCATTGTTGGGACCAGACTATCTTTACAGGATTAAGTGGTCCAGGTGCCTTATCCCAAGGCAGTCTGCTTTCTGAGCCTGGACACCACCCTGTACTACAACGGTACTGCCGACATCTCATTAATGCCAATTGTGCTCTCAATTATCTGGCCCCTACTACACGAAAGCTACAATGCATAGCTCTCTCTGATCTGAGTCTACAAGTTGCTGGTTCCAATCTACAACTCAAACATATAATCTAAGTAGGCACATTGCCAGAGACACTATCATTTGGTTCAATTATTTATAGATCTATTCTGGAGATTCCGGTGGATATTGAAGATATCAAGGCAGTATGTGAAGTAGAAAAAAAATTAACTTGGTGTACTTGCTCCCTTCTCCATGAACAACATCAGTCTCTTGCATTGTCTTCAGTAAGTAATCAGGATATCTTCCACATCTTGGAGAAACACAACGGGTCTCACAGTTCAGTTCCGAAGAATCATCACTGGACTCGAAACATTAATTCTGCTCTTTCTCCACAGATGCATCCAGACCTGCTAAGTTTTTCCAGCAGTTTCTGTTGTTTTTTCCCAGATTTCCAGCATTTGCAATTTTTTGTTTTATTTTACTCTTCACTTCTTCCACTGCTTAGAAGAACTTCAACAGAGTTCTTTTCACTAAAATGCATCATGCCAGATGGTCTTTTCATTGACTATGAATCGTTGAAAATTCACAGCTCACTAACTCCATGCCACAACTGAAAGGGAATAAGCACTTCTCAATGTGGCTTGGCTTGAGGATGACTTGAATCCATTAGTGTTAATGTTAATGAGCTCTGAACAAGTAAATGCTATCTTTTTCTACATTATTTTGCTCACAATTGATGCTTTATATTGAGGACCTTTTACATATCAAGGAGAGGATGCAGACGAAATTTACTAGAATGGGACCCAAGTTGAGAAAAGTCAGTCTCGTGGACAGACGAGAGAAGTTGGGATTTTCTCCCCGGAGCAGAGGGAGAAGGGAATCAAGGGTGACTCATCTGAAGCATTTCAAAATCATGAAAGATTTTGTTAACCAAAGGATATGGATATAAAGTGTTCTGCTAAAGAACCCCAGGTGACCTGAGAAAACATTCTCTTGCAATGAGCTGTTGTAATCGGGAATTGTGCTACCTGACAGGGTATTTGAAGCAGATTCAATAATAACTTTTAAAAGGGAATTGGATAAAGAATTGGTAAGGTGAAATCTGCTGGCTGTAGGAAAGAACAATGGAATGCAGGGTTAACGGAAAGATTCTTTACTCAGAGAGTAGTAAGGGCGTGGAATGCCCTGCCTGCAAAAATAGTAGACTCTCCCACTTTAAGGGCATTTAAATGGTCATTGGATAAACATATGGATGATAATGGAATAGTTTAGGTTAGATGGGCTTCAGATTGGTTTCACAGATCGGCGCAACATCGAGGGCCGAAGGGCCTGTACTGCGCTGTAATGTTCTATGTTCTATGTTCTTGGCAGTGTGGAGGAGCAAAGGGATCTTGGGGTTCATGTCCACAGTTCCCTGAAAGCTGCCACCCAGGTGGATAGAGTTGTTAAGAAGGCTTTTGGTGTGTTAGCTTTCATTATTGGAGGGATCGAGTTCAAGAGCCGTGAAGTTATGCTCCAGCTATACAAAAGCCTGGTTCGGCCACATCTGGAGTATTGTGTCCAGTTCTGGTCGCCTCATTACAGGAAAGATGTGGAAGCGTTGGAAAAAGGTGCAGAGGAGATTTACCAGGATGTTGCCTGGAATGGAGGGAAGGTCTTACGAGGAAAGGTTGAGAGAGCTAGGGCTTTTCTCTTTAGAACAACGAAGGATGAGACATGACGTGATAGAGGTGTACAAAATGATCAGAGGTATAGATAGAGTGGACAGCCAGAGACTTTTTCCTAGGGTGGAGGTAGCTATTACGAGGGGGCATAGTTTTAAAGTGAGTGAAGGTAGATATAGGGGAGATGTCAGAGGTAGGTTCTTTACTCAGAGTGGTCGGGACGTGGAATGCATTGCCGGAGACAGTAGTGGCGTCGGCCTCATTAGGGGCATTTAAGCAGCTGTTAGATAGGCATATGCATGATAGTATAAGGTAGGGGTGGAGGTTAGATAGACCTTAAGATTAGGGTAAAAGTTCGGCACAACATTGTGAGCTGAAGGGCCTGTACTGTGCTGAACTGTTCTATGTTCTATGTTCTAATGGAATAAGACTAATAGAGAGCTCTTTTAATGAGCTAGCCACAGACACTTGGGGCTGAATGACCTCCTTTTATGCTGTAAGATTCTTATAAGAAAACAGAAAATAACAATAATCAACCTACTGGCATTTACCATTGCTTGATAGAATAAACAACCCATAGGACTTCTTTGCCCTGTGTTCGACCTTTCCACTAAATGGGCAGAGAGGAACAGCAACAACCTATTCTCCTCTTCTCACAGATCATATAATTGCTCCAAAGGTCTCTGAGCTGTTGGAGGGATTGGGTGACTCCAGAGGATAGAAGACCAGTAATGAAGGAAACAGGAAGTAGCTCCGTAAGAAATGAGAATAGCACTAGATGGAACAATTGGCTGTAACCTAAGCATTAAGTCCGGACATGTCAAAGATGCATACTGTTCAGATGGCCTTGCAAAGTCTTTGTCACTAATTGTTGTAGTACACCTATAAATGGGCGTGATTATGTATTGTTTCCACATCATTCCAGTGGAAATGATGTAATATATTATGTGAATTAGACTTAGTTTGTTATGAGGAAGCGATCAGCTCAAGGCGAGTGTACAAATTCTCCACCTGTGCAATGCTGCAAACAACTTCTCTAATCCTGAATAAACGAACTTACAAATTTTTGTGCCAACCAATCCCTTATGCATGGTTGGTTCCTTGATGTTACAATACTAAGTAAGCAGAAGGAGAAAAACACAACATAAATATCTAGGGACTGGTACCAACATTGCAAACATTGTACCATAAACTAGTTGAGCGACAGCCTGACAGAATTACACATACATGCCAATAAATCAGGTTCTCTTAT
>NC_063359.1:3039620-3047751 GCF_021869965.1 Rhincodon typus
GACCAACCTCATCCCGCCCCCTTGACCTGTCCGTCCTCCCTGGACTGACCTATCCCCTTCCTAACTCCCTACCTACACTCACCTTTACTGGCTCCATCCCCGCCTCTTCGACCTGTTTGTTTCCTCTCCACCTATCCTCTCCTCTATCCCTCTTCTATCCGCCTCCCACTCTCTCCCTATTTATTTCAGAACCCCCTTCCCCTCCCCCTTTTCTGATGAAGGGTCTAGGCCCGAAATGTCAGCCTCTCTGCTCCTATGATGCTGCTTGGCCTGCTGTGTTCATCCAGCCCTGCACCTTGTTGTCTCGGATTCTCCAGCATCTGCAGTTCCTACTGTCTCTGATTCAATGTTTCTTTACAGACTGAGTTGTTACAATTTGGAATCTGTCCCAGAAAGGGCTTGTGGAGGTGGACACTGTAATAACTGACAGAAAAGAAGAGAAGGGGAGTGAGACAAAGATAAACACAGGTAGGATGGGCTGAATGGTCTCTTAGTGTGGAGTAGTATTCGCTAATTATCTGTGATGCTGGAAGCCTTTCAGAGAAAAGGGTTGGAAACTTCAATGCAGCTGCAATCTCTGGCCATTAGGTGGGGATGTTTAGCAGCGTTTAATTCAAGCACAGGTTCAATTCTGAGATAGTAGGAACTGCTGATGCTGGAGAATCTGAGATAACATGATGTTTCAGACTCAAAATGTCAGCTTTCCTGCTCCTCTGATGCTACTTGGCCTACTGTGTTCATCCAGCTCTACACCTTGTTACCACAGGTTCAATTCTCACTCTGCCCTGGGTGGAGTTTTTAAACTGAATAATTTATGTCAAATGTAAATAGTCAGGCAGTTTGCTGTCACCTTGGATTCTGCGGCATTCCATTCAGAGTTACATTTCATTTTTCTGAAGAAGGGTCTAGGCCCAAAACGTCAGCCTTCCTGCTCCTCTGGTGCTGCTTGGTCTGCTGTGTTCATCCAGCTCTACACCTTGTTATCTCTACATTTCATTGGCGCATGTTTCAAAGCGCTTTTGGAGTAGGGTGACCATTTCTGTAATGTAAGGACTCCATCAGGCAGTCTGTGCATTGGATTGAGGTAGTGAAGAGATTGCTATTGGTTGAGGACATAGAAGATAGGAGCTGTTTTAGGCCATTCAGCCCTTCCAGCCTGCTCCTCCATGCAATGTGATCATGCCTGATTATAGGCTCATACAGTCATACAGCACAGAACTCATCCGACCAGGTTTCCTAACCTGACCTAGTCCCATTTGCCTGCATTTATAGAACATAGAACAGTACAGCATAGTACAGGCCCTTCGGCCCACGATGTTGTGCCAAACTTATACCCAAATCCTAAGGTCTATCTAACCTCCATCCCTACCTTATACTATCATCCATATGCCTATCTAATAGCCGCTTAAATGCCCCTAATGAGGCCGACTCCACTACCCTCTCCGGCAATGCATTCCATGCCCCTACCACCCTCTGAGTAAAGAACCTACCTCTGACGTCTCCCCTCTATCTACCTCCACTCACTTTAAAACTATGCCGCCTCATAATAGCTACCTCCCCCCTAGGAAAAAGTCTCTGGCTGTCTACTCTATCAATTCCTCTGATCATTTTGTACACCTCTATCAAGTCACCTCTCATCCTTTGTCGTTCTAAAGAGGAAAAGCCGTAGCTCTCTCAACCTTTCCTCGTAAGACCTTCCCTCCATTCTAGGCAACATCCTGGTGAATCTCCTCTGCACCTTTTCCAACGCCTCCACATCTTTCCTGTAATGAGGTGACCAGAACTGGACACAATACTCCAGATATGGCCGAACCAGTGTTTTGTATAGCTGGAGCATAACTTCACAGCTCTTGAACTCGATCCCTATATTAATGAAAGCTAACACACCATAACGCCTTCTTAACAACTCTATCCACCTGGGTGGCAGCTTTCAGGGAACTGTGGACATGAACCCCAAGATCCCTCTGCTCCTCCACACTGTGGAGAATCTTTCCGTTAACCCTGTATTCTGCTTTCAATTTTGTCCTTCCAAAATGAATCACCTCACACTTTTCAGGGTTAAACTCCATCTGCCACTTCTCAGACCAGCTCTGCATCCTATCAATGTCCCTTTGTAACCTAGAACAGCCCTCCGCACTGTCCACAATGTGACCCACCTTCATATCGTTCGCAAACTTACTAATCCACCCTTCCACTCCTGCATCCAAATCATTTACAAAAATCACAAATACAAGAGGACCCAGGACAGATCCTTGTGGTATACCACTCGTAGCTGAGCACCATGTTGAATATTTTTCATCCACTGCCATCCTTTGTCTTCTAAGGGTCAGCCAATTCTGAATCCAATCTGCCACATTTCCCCCTATCCCATGCCTCCTTACCTTCTGCATGAGTCTACCATGGGGAACATTATCAAACGCCTTACTTAAATCCATGTATACCACATCCACTGCTCTACCTTCATCCACGTGTTTGGTCACCTCTTCAAAGAATTCAATAAGGTTTGTGACGCATGATCTACCCCTCACAAATCCATGCTGACTATCATAAATCAAACTGTGCCTTTCCAAGTGATCATAAATCCTATCTCCTATTTGGCCCATATCCCTCTTAAACACTTACTACTCATGAACCTATCCAAATGCCTTTTAAATGTTGTAATTTTACCAGCCTCCACCACTTCCTCTGGTAGCTCATTCCATACACTCACCACCCTCTGCAGGAAAATGTTGCTCCCCTCTTACATCTCTCCCCTCTCACCTTAAACCTATGCGTTCCAGTTTTGGGCTCCCCTACCCTGTAAAAGGCTGTTCACCCTATCCGATGCCCCTCATGATTTTATAAACCTCTATAAGGTCACCCCTCTGCCTCCGATGTTCCAGGGAAAATAGCCCCAGCCGAATCTAGCCTCTCCCTATAGCTCAAACCCCCCAGTCCTGGCAGCATCATTATAAATCTTTCCTGAACTCCTTCAAGTTTAACAGCACCTTTCCTATAGCAGGGAGACCAAAATTGAACACAGTATTCCAATTATGGCCTGACCAATGTCCTGTACAGACACAACATGACTCCCAACTCGTATGCTCAATGCACTGACCAATGAAGACAAGCATACCGAATGCCTACTTCACTCTCCTATCTACCTGTGATTCCACTTTCAAGGAACTATGAACCTGCACTCCAAGGTCTCTTTGTTCAGCAGCACTCCCCAAGACCTTACCATTAAGTGTATAAGTCCTGCCCTGATTTGCCTTTCCAAAATGCAGCATCTCACATTTATCCAAATTAAACTCCATCTGCCACTTCTTGGCCAATTGGCCCATTTGATCAAGATCCCGTTGCACCCTGAGGTAACCTTCTTCGCTGCTCACTACACCACCAATTTTAGTGTCATCTGCAAACTTACTAACTATACCTCCCATTGTTCACATCCAAATCGTTTATATAAATGATGAAAAGCAGTGGACCCAGCACTGATCCTTGTGGCACACCATTGGTCACAGGCCTCCAGTCTGAAAAACAACCCTCCACCACCACCCTGTGTCTTCTACCTTCGAGCCAGTTCTGTATCCAAATGGCTAGTTCTCCCTGTATTCCATGTGATCTAACCTTGCTAACCAGTCTACCATAAGGAACCTTGTTAAACGCCTTACTGAAGTCCATATAGATCACGTCCACCACTCGGCCCTCATCAGTCCTCTTCGTTACTTCTTCAAAAAAATCAAGTTAGTGAGACATGATTTCCCACGGACAAAGCCATGTTGATATTCCTAATCCGTCCTTGCCTTTACAAATACATGTAAATCTGAGGAAGGGTCACCAGACCCAAAACGTTAACTCTGTTTTCTCCTTCACAGATGCTGCCAGACCTGCTGAGCTTTTCCAGCAACTTCTGTTTTTGTTCCTGATTTACAGCATCTGCAGTTCTTTTGGTTTTTACAAGTAAATCCTGTCCCTCAGGATTCCCTCCATCAACTTGCCCACCATCGATGTCGGGCTCACTTGTCTATTGTTCCCTGGCTTTTCCTTACCACCTTTCTTAAATAGTGGCACCATGTTAGCCAACCTCCAGTCTTCTGGCACCTCATCCGTGGCTATCAATCATACAAATATCTCAGCAAGGGGCCCAGCTTCCCACAAAGTTCTGGGATAGACCCAATCACATCCTGGGAATTTGTCCATCTTTATATATTTTAAGACATCCAATACCTCCTCCTCCGTAATATGGACATCTTTCAAGATGTCGCTATTTATTTCCCTAAGTTCTCTATCTTCCATATCCTTCTCCACAGTAAACACTGATACAAAACACTCGTTTTGTATCTCCCCTATCTCCTGCAGTTCTACACACAGGCGGCCTTGCTGATTTTTAAGGGGCCCTATTCTCTCCCTCGTTACTCTTCTGTCCTTAAAGTATTTGTAGAATCTCTTTGGATTCTTAACTCCATTTGCCAAAACTATCTCATGCCCCCTTTTTGCCCTCCTGATTTCCCTCTTAAGTATACTCCTAATGCCCTTTTACTCCCCTCGGGATTCATTCAATCCCTGCTCTCTATACCGGACATATGCTTCCTTCCTTTTCCTTGACTGGAATCTCAATTTCTCTAGTCATCCAGCATTCCCTAAACCTACCAGCCTTGCCCTTCACCCAAACAGGAACATACTGTCTACCACCGACATCTCCCCACCAGCTGCCGACGCCAACGTCTCCCCACCAGCCGCCAATGCCAACGTCTCCCCACCAGCCGCCAACGCCGACATCTCCCCACCCACCGCCGATGCCGACATCTCCCCACCCACCACTGACGCCGACATCGCCCCGCCCACCACCGACGCTGACGTCGTCCCGCCCACCACCTCCACAGCCAGCAGCTCCAGAGGAGACAGCAGCACCCAGCCCTGCCGAGTCTTCACCATCCCCCCAGACCTCCCCGTTACTGAGGACGAACGGTCAGTCCTCAGTAAAGGGCTCACCTTTGTCCCCCTCCACCCACACATCAACGAATACCGGTCACGTTTGGACATTGAACAGTTTTTCCACCGCCTCCGCCTCCACGCTTACTTCTTCAACCGTGAGCCTAACCCTCCCTCTACTGACCCCTTCTCCCGCCTCCTGGACACCACCCCAAGGCCTCCTACCCTCCCTCGACCTCTTCATCTCCAACTGCCGTCGAGACATCAATCGCCTCAACCTCTCCACCCCTCTCACCCACTCCAACCTCTCCCCCACAGAACGTGCAGCCCTCCGCTCCCTCCGCTCCAATCCCAACCTCACCATAAAACCCGCAGACAAGGGAGGCGCAGTTGTAGTATGTCGCACTGACCTCTACATCGCCGAGGCCGGACGCCAACTCTCCGACACCTCCTCCTACTGCCCCCTTGATCATGACCCCACCCCCGACCACCAAACCATCATCTCCCAAACCATCCACAATCTCATCACCTCAGGTGACCTCCCACCCACGGCCTCCAACCTCATCGTTCCCTAACCCCGCACCGCCCGCTTCTATCTCCTTCCCAAAATCCACAAACCTGACTGCCCTGGTCGACCCATTGTCTCCGCCTGCTCCTGCCCCACCGAACTGATCTCCAACTATCTCAACTCCATTTTCTCCCCCTTGGTCCAGGAACTCCCCACCTATGTCCATGACACCACCCACGCCCTCCACCTCCTCCAAAACTTCTGATTCCCTGGTCCCCAACACCTCATCTTTACCATGGACGTCCAGTCCCTCTACACCTGCATTCCCCATACAGATGGCCTTAAGGCCCTCCGCTTCTTCCTGTCCCGCAGGCCCGACCAGTCCCCCTCCACTGACACCCTCATCCGCTTAGCCGAACTCGTCCTCACCCTCAACAACTTCTCTTTCAATTCCTCCCACTTCCTACAGACAAAGGGGGTGGCCATGGGTACCCGCATGGGCCCAAGCTACGCCTGCCTCTTTGTAGGATACGTGGAACAATCCCTCTTCCGTACCTACGCTGGCCCTAAACCCCACCTCTTCCTCCGTTACATTGATGACTGTATCGGCGCCGCCTCGTGCTCCCATGAGGACTTCGAACAGTTCATCCATTCACCAACACCTTCCATCCCAACCTTAAGTTCACCTGGACCATCTCCGATACCTCTCTCCCCTTCCTGGACCTCTCTATTTCCGTCTCTGGCAACCACCTGGAAACTGATATCTATTTCAAGCCTACTGACTCCCACAACTACCTAGAGTACACCTCCTCTCACCCACCTTCCTGCAAAAAGGCCATCTCCTGTTCCCAATTCCTTCGCCTCCGCCGCATCTGCTCCTGAGATGAGGCATTCCTCTCCCAGACATCCCAGATGTCCTCGTTTTTCAAGGACCACAACTTCCCCCCCTCAGTGGTCGAAAACGCCCTCGAACGTGTCTCTCGCATTTCCCGCAACTCATCCCTCACACCCCCTCCCCGCAATAATAACCAAAACAGAATCCCCCTCGTCCTCACGTACCACCCCACCAACCTTCGGATCCAACGCATCATCCTCCGACACTTCCGCCATCTGCAATCTGACCCCATTACCAAAGACATTTTTCCCTCCCCACCCTTATCTGCTTTCTGGAGGGACCACTCTCTCTGTGACTTCCTTGTCCGCTCCACACTCCCCTCCAGCTCCACCACACCCGGCACTTTTCCCTGCAACCACAGGAAGTGCTACACCTGCCCCTACCCCTCCTCCCTCACCCCCATCTCAGGCCCCAAGAAGACTTTCCGCATCAAACAGATGTTCACCTGCACATCTGCTAATGTGGTATACTGTATCCGCTGTTCCCGTTGTGGCCTCCTCTACATCGGGGAAACCAAGCGGAGGCTTGGGGATCGCTTTGTGGAACACTTACGCTCGGTTCGCAACAAACAACTGCACCTCCCAGTCGCGAACCATTTCAACTCTCCCTCCCACTCCTTGGACGACATGTCCATCCTGGGCCTCCTGCAGTGCCACAACGATGCCACTTGAAGGTTGCAGGAACAGCATCTCGTATTTCGCTTGGGAACCCTGCAGCCCAATAGTATCGATGTGGACTTCACAAGCTTCAAAATCTCCCCTCCCCCTACCGCATCCCGCCTCCTTGACCTGTCCGTCCTCCCTGAACCGACCTATCCCCTCCCTAACTTCCCACCTATACTCACCTTTACTGGCTCCATCCCCGCTTCCTTGACCTGTCTGTCTCCTCTCCACCTAGCTTCTCCTTTATCCATCCTCTATCTGCCTCCCCCTCTCTCCCTATTTATCTCAGAATCCCCTTCCCCTCTCCCATTTCTGAAGAAGGGTCTAGACCCGAAACGTCAGCTTTCCTGCTCCTCTGATGCTGCTTGGCCTGCTGTGTTCATCCAGCTCTGCACCTTGTTGTCTCATACTGTCTCTGGACTCTGGTTATCTCATTTTTGATGGCCTTCCACTTTCCAATGTCCCTTACCTCGTCCAATCAACTTTCAAAAGTTCTTGCCTCATACCATCAAAATTGGCCTTAGTCCAATTTGGAACTTTAACTTTAAGATCAGATCTGTCCTTTTGCACCACTATTTTAAAACAAAGCTAAAACTTAAACAATTAGTTTAGTTCAACCCAGTTTCCATTCATGGTGAGCCTTGAAAGCAAATTCATACCTGTGAGGGCTGAAATTAGACTCAAGATAACTGAGGAAAGCTCTCAGATTATTTTTCAGAGATTGCTGTTCTGGGGCTGGTTTGGACATGTTTTCCTGTGACCAGTCCCATATCTGCCTGACAGAGTCTGAATGCCCTCAGTACGACCAGGGATGGGCAAACACAAATATTTCACTCATGCGAATATTGCAAAAAATAGATTCTGAGATGTTTGGTCTCGAGCCTTCATCTCCCGCCTGAGGTGGAATATCTCCGGCTCCACCTCCATTTGATTCAGCACAGTTCAGTAATTGTGATTGTACCATGAGATCACACCATGAGATCACACTATGAGATCACACCATGGGATCACACTATGAGATCACACCATGCGATCACACTATGAGATCACACCATGGGATCACACCATGAGATCACACCATGAGATCACACCATGTGATCACACTATGAGATCACACTATGAGATCACACCATGAGATCACACCATGCGATC
>NC_063359.1:3047761-3054911 GCF_021869965.1 Rhincodon typus
GATCACACCATGCGATCACACCATGAGATCACACCATGCGATCACACTATGAGATCACACCATGAGATCACACCATGCGATCACACTATGAAATAACACTATGGGATCACACTATGGGATCACACCATGCGATCACACCATGAGATCACACCATGCGGTCACACTATGAGATCACACCATGCGATCACACTATGAAATCACACCAAGCGATCACACCATGAGATCACACCATGCGGTCACACTATGAGATCACACCATGCGATCACGCTATGAAATCACACCATGAGATCACACCATGAGATCTGCCTATTGCTGCAGTCAATCAGTAGACAGCATTGATGGCACGTTCCACCCTGTGTAACCCACCCTGCCCTGTGTGAGCCACTCTGTGCTATATGATCCACTCACTGCACCGTGATCCACTCTACCTCCACATTGTGATCCAATCCCCTACCGTATTTTGATCCAATCCCTCACCTCATTATGGCCCATTTCCCCACGGCACTGTGATCACTCTATCACTACATTGCGATCCACTCTCTCAGCACACTGTGATCCACTTCCCCACTGCACTACGATCCACTCCCTCACCACAATGTGATCTACTCACTCAGTGCACTGTGATCATTCCCAAACTGCATGGTGATCGTTCCTTCATCACTCTGTGACCCACCCCTCATTGCACTGTGATCCATTCCATCATTGTGCTGTGATCCATTCCCTCGCCACACTGTGATCCACTTCCCCACTGCACAATGATCCACTCCCTCACCACACTGCGATCCACTCCCTCTCTACACTGTGATCACTCATCATTGCACTGTGATCATTCTCTTGTTGCACTGTGATCCACTAGCTTTCCACACTGTAATCACTCACATATTACTCTGTGATCACTCCCACACTGCACTGTGATCCAGTCTCTCACTGCACTGTGATCACTCCCTCACTGCACTGTGATCCACCCCCACACTGCACGGTGATCCACTCCGTCACTGCGCTCTGATCACTCCCTCATCACACTGTGATCCATTCCCTCACTGCACTGTGACCACTCCCTCACTGTGCTGTTATCCACCCCCTCACCACACTCTGATCCACTCCCTCATTGAGCTCTAGTCCACTCCCTCACTGCATTATGATCCATTCCCTCATTGCACTGTGATCCACTCCCACACTGCACTGTGATCACTCCCTCACTGCACTGTGATTACTCCCTCATCACATTGTGATCACTTCCTCACTGTGCTGTGATCCACTCCCTCATTGAGCTCTAGTCCACTCCCTCACTGCATTATGATCCACTCCCTCATCACATTGTGATCACTTCCTCACTGTGCTGTGATCAGGCCCTCACTGCACTGTGATCCACTCCCTCACTGTGCTGTCATCCACTCCATCACTGTGCTGTGATCCAATCCCTCACTGCGCTGTGACCACCCACTCACCGCGCTGTGATACACTCCCTCACTGCACTGTGATCCACTCCCTCACCATACTATGATCCACTCCCTCACTGCACTGTGATCCTTCCCTCATGGAGGGTGTGAGTTGCGAATTAGTCACGGGAAACAGGAGGATCTCCGAGCGTTCCCTTCAGGGTTTTGTATTTGCCTTTGAAGGAGTGGCCAGCTTCCTGACCAAAACACAAACACAGCAGGCAAAACAAAAGAGGAACTGAAAGCAGTGAGGGCCCCTCATGGGACATATGGAAAACCTAACGGGATGAGATCCCAGGGCCCGACTAACTGCATCCCAACGTTGGCTATAATCTTTCAAAATTCCTTGGATTCTGAAAATGTCCTGATGGATTAGAAAACTGCAAATGTAATAGCTCTATTTAAAACAGATGGGGGACAGAAATCAGGAAACTATTCCTTGATAGCCTAACATTGTCTCTCATTGGGAAAATGGGAGAATCCATTACTAAGGAGCTGATGGCAATGTATTTAGCAAATCATATTACAATCAGGCAGGGTCAACCTGATTTTGTGAAAGGAAAATCATTATTGACAAACTGGTTGAAACTCCATGAGAATGTAGCAAGCAGGATAGAGAAAGCGAATCTCCAAATGGCATTTGATGAGGTCCTACAGAAAACATGATTATACAAGGTCAGAGAGCATGCTGTTGGTGGTGATGCAAGAGTGGAGATAAAGGAACAGGAAACAGACTTGGAATAAATAACCCATTTCCAGGTTGGCAAACTGTAACCAATGGAGTGCCATAGGGATCAGGGATTAGATCTCAACAGTGATTAACACTGCTGCCTCACAGCGCCAGGGACCCGGGCTCGATTCCATCCTTGAGCGACTGTGTGGAGTTTGCACATTCTCCCTGTGTCTGCGTGGGTTTCCTCCAGGTGCTCCAGCTTCCTCCCACAGTCCAAAGATGTGCAGGCTAGGGTGAATTGGCCATGCTAAATTGCCCGTAGTGCACTGTAGCTAATCTTGCTGATGACAAAAAGACAAGGAGGAAATCATGCTGTGAGGAAGTTGCAAAGGGATATAGATAAATTGAGTGAATTGGCAAAAATTTGACAGATGGAGCACAATGTGGGAATTGTTCTCTTTGGCAGGAATCTTAGGAAATATTAGAATAAAAGCAAAAGGAAGAACATCGTTTAAATTGACAGAGATTGCAGAATGTTGCATCACTGGGGATCTGGATATTCTGTACATGAAATAAAAATAGCTGAATTGTTGATCTTTTTAGCAAGGGTTTGGAGTTTGAAAGTCAGGATGTCTTACCAGAACTGTGAAGGACATTCATTAGACTGAATCCAGTGTGCTGTGTACAAGTTTGAGAGTATTTTCTTTGGCAAAGAGAAGGTTAGGAGGAGATTTGATGGAGATGTTCAAAATCCTGATGGGTCTAGGTAGAGGAGGTAGGGAGAGACTGTTCCCATTGGTGGATGGGGATTGAGAACTTCAGACAGAAGCAATGGAAACTTGAGCAGAAGCTTTTTTCACACAGCAATTGGTTAAGATCTGGAACACACTGCCTCAGAGTCTGGTGGAGCCACTTTCAGTCAAGACTTTCAAAAGGAAATGAGATGATCTAAAAATGTTCAGGGTTATGGGGTTAAGGAAGGAGCGTGGCTTGAGGTGAGTTTCACAATGAGCTGAATGGTCTACTTCTGTCTACTATTGTATGGTTTTATTATTCTGTTTAATGTTAAAGAAACTTACCCTGAATATTACATTCTCATGTTATGATCATTCTTATCTAAAGGATCCTTTATTATCAGATCATTAACTAACACTGTCTCATTATACAGTACCAGGTCTTAGTTAGTCTGTTCCCTGTTTGACTACAGAACATACTGTTATAAGAAACTGTCCCAAACACATTCTATGAATTAATCCTCCACTGTGCCTTTACCTTTTTGATTAATGCATTCTACAGAAAGATTTAAATCATATGTGATTATTACAGTACCTTTCTCACAAGGCCTCATTATTTCCTAATAGATAATATGTCCTGCAGTGCAGCTGCTGTTAGGGGGCCTATAAATAACACTTAGCAACGACTTCTCTCCCTTACCATTTCTTATCTCCAACCAAACTGACTGTACACCTTGACCTTCCAAAGCAAGATCATTTTTCAGTACTGTGCTGAACTTGTGTTTTATTTACAGGCCACCTCATTTCCTTCTAAAATCTAAAACACATTCATGTCTAGACCTATAACCTTGCAACCACATCTCTGTAATGACTATCATATCACACTCATTGGTTTCTATTTGTACTAGCAATTCATTCAGCTTTTTGCAAAAGCTGTGTGCATTCGTATCAAGAGGGTTTAATTCTTTCTTTCTTTCTCTCTTTCTTTTCTCTTTCTTTCTTTCTCTCTTTCTCTCTCTTTCTTTCCATCTTTCTTTCTTTTTCTCTTTCTCACTTTCTTTCTCTCTTTCTTTCTCCCTCACTTTCTTTCTTTCTCTCTTTCTCTTTCTTTCTCTCTTTCTCACTTTCTCTCTTTCTTTCTCTTTTTCTCTCTTTTTTTTCCCTCTTTCTTTCTTTTTCTCTTTCTCACTTTATTTCTTTCTTTTTTTCTCTCTTTCTCTCTCTGTTTCTTTCCCTCTTTCTCTTTCTTTCTCACTTTCTTTCTTTCCCTCTTTCTTTCTTTTTCACTTTCTTTCTCTCTTTCTTACTTTCTTTCTCCTTCTTTCTTCCTTCCTCCCTTCTCTCATCCTTTCTTTCCCTTTACATTTTGTCCCTATTCTGATTTTATTTGTCCTGAATGACAGAATAATTCTGGGGTGCCAACGCTCCATGTTACATTAAGCTTTATGATGTGGCGCAGTTTTTGGGTGGAGACAGTGTAATTCTGCACGAGGAGCTGAGGAGAGCAGATGTATCCTGCACAACTCTAGAGAGCCCACTGTTCCAAAGAAGGAGGTTTTAAGGAGCATCTTGGAAAAGAATGGGAAAGCCAGGGCTCAGCTGCTGAAAGCACAGCTGTCAATGGTGGAGTCATTTATAGAGGAGCAGAGAGACCTAGGAAGGTTGCAGGAAGTTACAGAGAAAGGGAGGGGTAAGGCCATGGGGGTGGGGGTGTTCAAAAACTGGGATGAGAATTTTAACATTGAGGCACTGCTCGACTGCGAGCCAGTGTGGGTTGGGGAGAATATTGGGTAATGGGTGACTGGGTCTCTGTACAAGTCAGCATATAGGCAGCACAGATCGAGAATGGCAAGTAGGAGGGCCTGCGAGCCAGGGCTCTACTCACATTATGAATGAGGCTTTCAGCAAGATGAGCTGAGGCAGGGCCAGGGTCAGGTAAGGTTACAAAGGCAGAAACGAGTTGTGTCGATGACAATGTGGGTACTGGCTTGCTTATCTCTGAGAGGAATATGACACCGAGGCATGAGACAAAACAGGTTTTTATTTACAGCCCCCTCTTGAGTTTGAATAATGAGCTGCTAACGTATGAGAAGAAATCTGTGCATAACAGCTAACTTGGAAACTCAATTTGTTTTGTGAGAAAGACAACACAGTGTGGAGCTGGAGGAACACAGCAGGCCAGGCAGCATCAGAGGAGCAGGAAAGTTGATGTTTCAGGTCAGGACCCTTCTTCAGAAAACTATTGTGTTGTCTCTGACTCCAGCATCTGCAGTCTTGCTATATCTCAATGTGTTTTGTGCTATTTTCTGTGAAAAGGGAAGTGTTTGGGATAGAAATGCAATACAGTACCAAAGTACCTCCACAGCTGTCATAGTTTTGTAACTTTTCCCATGAGGCAGTGACTGGGGAGATTCAGTTCAAGACAGGACACAATAGGGACAACACAATACTGAGTGAACAAAAACAAAGTTGCTGGAAAAGCTCAGCAGGGCTGGCAGCATCTGTGAAGGAGAAAACAGAGTTAATGTTTCGGGTCCAGTGACCCTTCCTCAGAACTGTACTTCCTCAGTACTGACTGAACTCATAATAGAAATAACAATGGTAAACCTAACCCTGTACACCCTGTAAAGTCCTCTGCACCAGCATCTGAGGGATTGTGTCAGTTTCGGAGAGATGTCCCACTGACTGGTCAAGCGTGAGCTGTCCTTAACTGGTCCAGCCTCCATGTGACTCTAAGCCCACTGTAACTGCAGGGCAGTGAATGCTGGCCTTGCTAATAACACCCACATTGTGTGGAAGAAAGGAAGAAATTTAGACATTGGAGCAGAATTAGAACATGCATCCTCTCAAGGCTTATCTGCTTTTCAATAAGATCATGGCTGACCTGTTCCATCAACTCCAACTTCCTGCTCAAATCCTGCTCAGTTTCATCAGCTCAGAGACTGAGTAACCCACTGAACAGCCCTGGGTGAAGAATTCCAGAGATTCCCAATCACGTGACTGAAGACATTCCTTTGGGAGGTAAGCTCTCCACTGTGCAATGATTTAGAGCGAGCTCCTGCCTACCACTGAACAAAGGGAGTGTACATCAACCTGGGAATGAAAGGAGCTGCTTTGCCTGTGTTCCAGTCAAGTACTCATAACTGGCTTCAGGTCATCGCAGAATCCCTACAGTGCAGAAGCAGACCATTCAGTCCATTGAGTCTGCACTGACCTTTCAAAGAGTATCCCACCCAGACCTACCCTCCTCCAACCTTATTCCCTGTAATCTTGCATTTCCCATGCTTAATCCACCTAGCCTGCACATCCCTAGACACTTTGGGAAGTTTAGCACGGCCAATCCACCTACCCTGCACATCTTTGGGCTGTGGGAGGAAACTGGGGCACCCAGAGGAAACCCACACAGACATGGGGAGAACATACAAACTCCACATAGACAGTCGCCCGAGGGTGGGATCGAACCTGGGTCCCTGGCGCTGTGAGGCAGCAGTGGTAACCACTGAGCCACCATGCCACCCTCAAGTAATTTGCCAGTCACAGCATGAAGATTCCCACGCTTGGCCAACACACACCTCATGTGCAAGATCCATGCACCAATCTTCAAAGGATGCAACGTGTGTCTGAGAAGGCTCTTAGAAACAGACCTTGGCAGCTCAGAAAAGAAGCCAGTGTTGCTGTGGAAGGCAGTCAATGTCAGAACGTTCAGAACATTCAGCTGTCCAGCCTGTTCCTCTATTCAATACATCCTCTATTTAATAACATTCCTGTGAAGTGTCTTGAGGCTGTTAACTACGTTGAAGGTGCTACATAAATGCATGTTGTTGCTGCCAGACCTTGCCCAGTCAGTTGTACTCAGGCGCGGTTTGGGTTCTTCAGTGACAGGTCATCGTAGAGGCTTTCAGTAAAACGATGCAGCTGGTAGCTGTTTACACAGTTGTGGGCGACTCGTGTGGTGGGTGGGGAATGTTTTGTTTGTGGGGAAAACCCACTCTTGCTCAGCACCTCACTGGGGCATTTCACAAGAAAGGTTTCTAACAGCAGGCAACACTTTTATTTTCCCACATTCTCATTCCCCTTTGGTACCGTGGAGCCAAGAAGTTACAGTCTAGCCCTATCAGTTGGTTTAGAACAGCACCATAGAACCTCTAAAGTGTGCAAACAGGAGTGACCTGTCACCTAACTGCACTCAGAGATAGTAGGAACTGCAGATGCTGGAGAATCTGAGATAACAAGGTGGAGAGCTGGATGAACACAGCAGGCCAAGCAGCATCAGAGGAGCAGGAAGGCTGACGTTTCGGGCTGAC
>NC_063359.1:3055411-3071240 GCF_021869965.1 Rhincodon typus
AAAAGAAGGGTCCCGACCCAAAACGTCAACTTTCCTGCTCCTCTGATGCAGCCTGGCCTGCTGTGTTCCTCCAGCTCCATACTGTGTTATCTCAGACTCCAGTATCGGCAGTTCTTACTATCTCTACTGTTTCACATAAATATTTAATGGTCATGCAATTTGCAGGGTACAGTGGAGGTTAAAAGCAGATCTGATGTCACATTACACAATTGATAGGAAATAAGAGAGTGAATTTTTTAGAAAAACAAACAGTCGAGGGCCTTTAGTTCACACCCTGTCCTCCCACACACCCCACCGTATCCTAACACAGACAGGAATGAGAAAGAGCAGGCACAATGAGAGGGACAGAAACAGAGATAGAAGGTGAGACAGAGAGAAAAACAGAATGCGACAGAGACAGGGACAATGACAATGGAGAAAGACAGAGAGAAAAAACAGGATAGAGCAAGAGTAGGCGCAAAGGAAGGAGAGATAACAACGAGAGAGGGCAAAAGAAACAACAGGATAGAAGTGATTGAGAAAGTGAGACAATTACTGAGCGGAAAACTGAATGAGCGAGAGTCTACGAGTGAGAGAAAGGAACAAATTAATACATGCTAAGTTCTTAAAAATAAATCTGTGGGAAACCAGGTGAATTCCTGAAAGGCAGCCCCAGTATGTCAGTAATAAATAAGGTCCAGGTGAGATTCTGATATTGATAAGTGACACAGGAAGACATGCAGATCCCATGTTACTACACTGCCATCTACTGGCCATCTCCAGTGAGCGCCAGGGCTGGTTTTCGAGGCATTGCTTGGGGTTGGACAATATTAACCCTAGCAATTCCTATTGTGTATTTGGAAAGCCCCATGTGTATGTAAGGACAGCAGAGCTTGGTAGCACCCAAAGCCCTCTCCCTGGGGAATGATTCCATTTAATTTATAACATAAGAACAGGCCATTTGGCCCCACAGCTTCCTGCTAGAGTTTATGCAGCTCCCCAGCCCACCATGAACCTGATCCCATTGACTTTGTTTCACTGTTTTAACCTCACTCGCTAGGACTTTCTCCCTTAGAATATCCGGCTTTCCTTTCAACAGATCGATGCTGTTTTCCTCAACTGCTCCATGACCTCTGTTCTTCCAAACAGATTGTCCTGTGTGTGTTGAGGGAGGAGTTGTCGTCGCACAGTGTCAGGGAAGACCATGTTGAGGTGGGGGCAGTGAGAGGGAGGACTGGGACAGGGCTGTGATGCTCTCAAGCTGGGATACAACAGTGACTGTCCTTCAGGACATTGGCAAGCTGGCATTTGGATTTTCTGCCATCCAACAATGATAACAGTTCAGGAGGAATGATAACATCAGAGGTGGCATAAGAACATAAGCAATAGGAGCTGGAACAGGCCATCTGACGCCTCGGGCTTGCTCCACCATTCAATAAGATCATGGCTGATCTTTTCATGGACTCAGCTCCACTTACCCACCTGCTCACCATAATCCTTAATTCCTTTACGGTTCAAAAATCTATCTTTGCCTTAAAAACATTCAACAAGGCAGCTTCAACTGCTTCACTGGT
This sequence comes from Rhincodon typus, assembly GCF_021869965.1. Classification (NCBI taxonomy): domain Eukaryota; kingdom Metazoa; phylum Chordata; class Chondrichthyes; order Orectolobiformes; family Rhincodontidae; genus Rhincodon; species Rhincodon typus. The sequence goes on from NC_063359.1 coordinate 3,056,965, forward strand.
TGGGGAATTTCACAGATTCACAACCCTTTGGGTGAAGAAGTTCCTCTTCAGCCCAATCCGAAACCTGCTCTCCCTTATTTTGAGGCTACGCCCCCTCATTTGAGTTTCACCTGCCAGGGGAAACAATCTCCCTGCTTCCACCTCATCTATTCCCTTCATAATTTTATATGTTTCTGTAAGATCCCCACTCCCCCTCATTCTTCTAAATTCCATGAAGAGGAAAGGAATTCAGCAATGTGGTAGCACTAGAGAGGGTGCTGGAGAATTTCAGTTATAGAGAGAGATTGGACAGATTGGGGTTGCTTTCCTTAGAGCAGGGGAGATTGAGGGGGACATGACTGATACATAAAATTATGAGGGGCATAGATAGGGTAAACAGGAGGGAGCTTTTCCCCTTGATGGAAGCTTTAATAAGCAGGGGGCATAGATTTAAGGTCAGGGGAAGAAGGTTTAGAGGAGATGTGAGGAAAATCTTTTTCATCCACAAAGTGATGGGAATCTGGAACTCACTGCCTGTAAAGGTGGTAGGGGCAGAAACTCTCAATTTTTAAGTATTCAGATGTGCTTTTGTGACACCAAAGTATAAAAGGCTGTGGGCCAAACGCTGGGAAATGGCACTTGAATAGTTAGGTGGTTGTTTTTGACTAGCACAGAGTTGATGGGCTAAAGGGCCCTTTTCTGTGCTGTAGGTCTCTATTTAGAAGTTCACCTGAAGACAGACTGGAGTGGGTAAGGGAGTGGAGATTTTCTCTCACTCGAGATTTGGAAGACTGAAGCCACCAACTTCAGCCCCCTTGACAAACTGTTCCTGTCCTCTGGTGCCACACCACACCCTGGCATCTGAAGCTCCACCAGACTGGTCAGTGAGGTATCCAGCTCTGCCCATACACTCCCGCCATCACAAACACAAGGAACGTCCAACTCAATGGCATCACCTAACTCTACCCCTGGGTTCGGCTCACCATCGTTAGCTCCAACTTCCAACCAAATTCCCAGCTTCCTACCTCCTTAAACATCAGATCATCCAAATCTTTTCTATCCCCGTCCTAGTGTACACTGAGTCCTATATACCCCTAATTCCTGTGCTCCTTGGACTTCACTGATTTCTTGTTCAGCAATGGATCAAATTTCAAATTCTCATCCTTATTCCCAAAACCCTCAGTTTCACTCTTTTCTCACTCTCACTTCCATAACCCTGTGATCTCCTCCCATGCGGCTCACCCATAGAGGCAAACAGATCTCAAATCCCCTAGAATCATTAAATCAAATTCCTTTTTCTTAGCAAAAATGAATAAGACCTCTCAGGTCGTGCCTCAATCTGCTCAGGGTTTTAAAATTCATTCATAGGATGTTGGTGTAACTGGCTGGGCCAGCATTTATTGTCCATCCCTAGTTGCCCTGGAGAAGGTGGTGGTGAGCTGCCTTCTTGAACCGCTGCAGTCCACATGCTGTAGGTAGTTTCTCACCAAAACCTGTATGATTCAATTCAAAGATTTTAAACCTTTCTTTCAGTTGAGCAGGAGTCTGTGAATATCTGAAGCACAAGCCTCAAAAATAGTCCTAAATTCAGCATTCCAGAATTAACTGTGAGTATTTCTGACTCCAATGTCGGGGTAAACTTCTGGATTATCACCACTGAGGACTCGCTATTAGGCAGATCTGCATATCAGGTATATTATTGTATAAATGTGGACACTCATTACAAAACTGTAGCCAGGTGTATGTTTTAGTTGCACCTCTCACATTGTACCCTCATTCCCTATAGCACAATCACTGACTATCTGCATCCTAGCAACACTGCTTTGTGCACTAGGTCTGAGCTCTCTCATTAACCCATGATGACTGAGGCACTTTATATTCTGTGGTACTAACAGCTCTTCCTTTACTTAACAGTATCCTGACCCTGTCAATATCATTGTCAATGACAGAAGGACATCTCCAACTGGTCATCACCGGGATCTCTCTTCAAGTTTATTACAGATTAGCTATCCACTCAAGCTTCCAAACATGTGAACTCTAACACCTAGAAGAACAAGGGCTGCAGATACATGGGAACATCACCTACAAATTCCCTACCAAGTTACACACTATCCTGCCTTGGAAATATATCACTGTTCCTCCAGTGTCACTGGGTTAAAATCCTGAAACTCCTTTTTTAATAGCACTGTGCATGTCCCTACAACCCCAAGGACTGCAGTTCAAGAATGCAGCTCACCACCACCTTCTCAAAGGCAATTAGGAACAATCAATAAATGCTTGACTAACTTCCTTGAAATTCACTATTGTCTCCTCTACTGGTCACATCCTCAAAAAACTCCAGAAGATTTGTCAAGTATGATTTCCCTTCAGTGAATCCATGCTCTCCAGGACTGATTCTGTCCCTGCTTTCCAAATGCTCAGTTGTTACATCCTTAATAATTGACTTCAGCATTTTCCCCACCACCAATGTCAGGCTAACCAGCCTATAATTCCCGGTTTTCTCTCCCTCCTTTTTTAAAGCTTGAAGTTACATTAGTTACCTTCTAGTCCATTGGAAGTCTTCCAGAGTCTACAGAATGCTGGAGAATGATCACCAATGTGTCCGCTATTTTTAGGGTCACTTCCTTAAGTACTCTGGGATGCAGAGCATCAGGTCCTGGGGAGTTATCTGGTTTTGATCCCATCAATTTCCCCAGTACCATTTCCTGGCTAATAAGGATTTCTTTCAGTTCCTCCTTCATGCTTGACCCTCTGTCCCCGAGCATTTCCTTAAGATTATTTGTGTTGTCCTTAGTGAAAACACATCCAAAGTATTTGTTCAAATAGTCTGCCATCTCTTTGTTGTCCATTATGAATTCACCTGATTCTAACCACAAGGGTCTTCACCAGTCTTTTTCTTTTCAAGTATTTATAGAAGCTTTTGCAGTCAATTTTCATGTTTTCTGCAAGCTTACTTTCATATTCCATTTTCCCCTTCCAAAATAAACCCTATGTCCTCCTCTGCTGAATTTTAAATTTCTCCCAGTCCTCAGGTTTTCTGCTTTCTCTGGCCAATTTATATGCCTCCTTTTTGGCTTTAACACTGTTCCTGATTTCCCTTGTTAGCCATGGTTGAGCCACCTTCCCTGTTTTACTCTTACACCTGACAGGGATGTACAATTGTTGAAGTCCATCCACATGTTCTTTAAATGTCTGCCATTGCCTATCCATTGTTAACCCTCTAAGTATCCTTTGCCAGCTTTTCATAGCCAATGCGTGCCTCATACCATCAAAACTAGTTTTCTTCAAGTTCAGGACCCTAATGTCAGATTTAACTGTGTCACTCTCCATCTCAACGAAGAATTAAGGTGAGGCCCTGTGGAGTGAAGATGAGGTCCTGCGGAGTGATTATAGAGAGCTAGGAGAAAAGTTAAAAACCAGGACCTCGACAGTAATAATCTCCAGATTAATTCCAGTGCCATGTGCTAGCAAGGTTAAGAAGAGGAAGATATGGCAGATGAATGCGTGGCTAAAGAGTTGATGCAGGGGGCAGGAATTCAGATTCCTGGATCATTGTGACCTTTGCTGGAGCAGAGGTGACCTGTTCAAGAGGGATGGGTTGCACCTGAACTGGAGGGGGAACCAATATCCTGGGGGGCAGATTTGCTATGGCTACAAGGGAGGGTTTGAACTAGATTGGCAAGGGTTGGGATCCTCAACAGCATGGAGGCAAGTACAAGGCTGGAAGGAGAATAGAGTAACAGAAATAGCAAGTTGAAGAGACAGGTCATGATGGAACAGGACAGGGAACGAGGAATGCCTGTTGGATTAAATTGCGTCTGTTTCAATACAAGAGGGCTAACAGGTAAGGCCGATGAACTCAGAGCATGGATAGGTACGTGGGACTGGGATATTATAGCCATTACAGAAACATGGCTAAGGGAGGGACAGGACTGGCAGCTTAATGTGCCCGGCTACAGATGGGACAGCGGTGCCTGAAAAAGGGGAGGGGGAGTTGCATTTTTGATTAAGGGAGTATCACAGCAGGAGTCAGAGATGAAATAACTGAGGGATCATCTAGTGAGGCGTTGTGGGTGGAACTAAGAAATAAGAAGGGGATGGTGACGTTATTGGGATTGTACTATAGGCCCCCAAATAGTCAACTGGAATTAGAAGAATAAATATGCAGGGAGATTGCAGAGACTTGCAGGAGAAATAGGGTTGTCATAGTGAGGGATTTTAATTTTCCTAACGTAGACTGGGACTGCCATAGAGTTATGGGCTTCAATGGGATGGAATTTGTTAAATGAATTTGTTCAGGAAAGTCTCCTCAAGCATTATGTAGATGATCCTACTCGGGAAGGGGCAAAACTCAACCTACTGTTAGGAAATAGGGCAGAACAGGTGACTGAGGTGACAGTGGGGGAGCGCTTTGGGACCAGTGACCATAGTTCTATCAATTTTAAAGTAGTTATGGAGAAGGACAAAACTGGTTCAAGTTCTAAACTGGGGCTAGGTGAATTTTGATGGAGTTAGACAGGAGCTTGCAGGGATTGATTGGAGTAGTTTGCAGGCAAAGGAACTTCTGGCAAGTAGGAGGCCTTTAAAAGTACGATAGCTAGAGTTCAAGGTTGGTATGTTCCTGTGAGGGTGAAGGGCAAGGTTAGCAGGAGTAGGAAACCCTGGATCACCACGTTGACTAGAAAAAAGAAGGAAGCATGACCCAGGAACAGACAGCTGGGATCATGGGAATCCCTGGAGGTATATAGGGGATACAGGAGTTTACTGAAGAAGGAAAATCAGGAGGGTGAAAAGGGGACACGAGTTAGCTTTGGCTGAGAAGATTAGGGTGAATCCAAAGAGACTTTTAAGTATATTAAAGGAAAAATAATAACAAGAGAGAGAATAGGACTCCCTAAGGACCAAAGTGGACATGTATGTGTGAAACTGCCGTAGATGGGTGAGGTCCTCAAAGAATATTTCTCCTCTGTGTTTACCGTGGAGAAAGACATGAAGACTTGGAACTTTGGGAAGTTACTGGCAATAACTTGTAGACAGTCCATATCACATTAGAGGTGTTGGAAGTATTAGAATGTATGAAGGTGGATAAATTTCCTGGTCCTGATCAGATATATCCAAGAACCCTACAAGAAGCTTAAGAAGAAATTGGCTGATATATTTGCATCATCATCATTAGCCATGGGCAAGGTCCCAGAAGACTTAAGGGTAGCAAATGTTGTGCCCTTATTCAAGAAGGGCTGCAAAAAAAAAACTTGGGAATTATAGACCAGTAAGCCTAACATCGCTTGTAGGTAAGTTACTAGAGAGGATTCTGAGGGATAAGATATACAAGCATTTAGAAAGACAGGGTTTGATTAAGAGTAGTCAGCATGGCTTCGTGCATGAGAGATCATGCCTCACAAATTTGTTCAAGTTCTTTGATGAAGCAACCAGGAAGGTTGATGAGGGCAGGGTGGTGGACATAGTCTGTACAGATTTCACTAAGGCCTTTGATAAAGTTCCACATGGTAGGCTGCTCTGGAAGGTTAGATTGCATGGAGTCCAGGGAGAGCTGGCAGATTGGATACACAATTGATTTGATAAGTAATAGTGGAAGGATGCTTGTCAGACTAGAGGTCTGTGACTAGTGGTGTGCCTCAGGGGTCAGTGCTGGGCCCATTGCAGTTTGTTATCTATACCAATGATTTGGATGAGAATGTACAAGGCATGATTAGTTAGTTTGTGAATGACACTAAAATAGGCGGTATCGTGGACAGTGAGGAAGGTTATCAGTGTTGATAAGCTGGGGAAGTGGGCCGAGAAATGGCAAATGGAGTTTAATATAGATAAGTGTAAAGTGTTGCATTTTGGAAAGTCAAATCAAGATAGGAGTTTCATAGCGAATGGTAGGGCCTTAAGGAGTGTAGTGGAACAGAAGGACCTTGGCGTTCAGGTGCACGGTTCTCTGAAAGTGGAGTCACAGGTAGACAGGGCAGTGAAGAAGGCTTTTGGCACACTGGCCTTCATCGATCAGGGTATTGAGCACAGAAGCTGGGAAGTTATGATGCAGTTGTACATGATGTTGGTGAGGCCGCACTTGGAGTATTGTGTTCAGTTTTTGTCACCTTTGCTATAGGAAGGATGTAATTAAACCGGAAAGAGTGCAGAAATAAATTATAAGGATGTTGCCAGGACTCAAGGGACTGAGTTATAGGGAGAGGTTGGACAAGCTAGGACATTTTTCTTTCAAGCATAGGAGACTGAGGTGGTGGGTGGGGGAGGTATCTCTATACAAGTGTATAAGATCATGAGAGGCATGGATAGGGTGAATGCACTCAGTCTATTTCCAATGGTTGGGGAATCGAGGACTAGAGGGCATGTTTAAGATAAGAAGGGGAAAGAATACATGGGAACCTGAGGGGCAACTTTTTTTTTTCCCCACAGAGGGTGTACACATATGGAATGAGCTGCCTGTGGAAAGTGGTTGAGGCAGGTACATTAACAACATTTAAAAGGCATTTGGAAGAATACATGGATAGGAAAGGCTTAGAAGGATATGGGCCAAGTGCAGGGAAAAGGGGTTAGTGTGGACTGATGTTTTGGTCGGCACGGACCCACTTGGGCCGAAGGGCTGTCTCTGTGCTGTAGGGCTCTATCTATCTAATTCTACCACATTATGGTCACTCTTCCCTAGGGGATCTCGCACCACAACATTGCTAATTAATCCTCTCTCAATACACAATATCCATTCTTGGATGGCTTATTCTCTGGTTGGTTCCTTGACATATTGGTCGAGGAAACCGATCCCTCATACATTCCAAGAAATCCTCCTCCATTGTATTGCTACCAGTTTGGTTAATCCAATCAATATGTAGATTAAAGTCACCCATAATAACTGATGTACCCTTACTGCATGCATCTCTAATTTCCTGTTTGATATAATCCCTAACCTCACAACTACTCTTTGGTGGTCTGTATACAACTCCCACTAACGCCTTTTTCCCTTTAGCATTCTGCAGTTCCAACCATAGTGAGTCCACATTGTCCAGGCTAACGTCCTCTCTTATTATTGTGTCACCTCCTTAACTAGCAATGCTACCCCACCTCCCTTTCCTTTCTGCCTGTCTTTCCTGAAAATTGAATAACCCTGGACATTGAGTTCCCATCCTTGGTCACCCTCGAGCCAGTTCTCTGTGATCCCAATTACATCATGCCCATTAATAATTGTCTGCGCAGTTAATTCATCTACCTTGTTACAAATGCTCCTCGCACTGAGACACAGAGCCTTCAGGTTCATTTATTTTGACATTTACTGCCATTTTAGAATCATTGTGAAATGTAGCCCTTTTTGATTTTTGTCTTTGGTTTCTCTGCCTTGCACTTTCATTTTTCCTCTTATTGTCTTTTGTTTCTGTCCCCATTTTACTTCCCTCCAATTTCCTGCATTCGTTCACATCCCCCTGCGGCACTAAATCTAAAAGTAAACATTCTTCACCTGATTCAGTTGGCAGAAAAAAATGGTTAAACTACTCACCCAATGTAACAGCCAATTGGCATTTCCAAGGTGCCCAGTGAAATGTGTCAAATGTTAATCTGAACCCTGACTATTTTGGCAACAATGTGATCCAAATTTGTGTTTCCACACAAGCTTTCAGAGAAGCAGGTCACCCCCAAAACATTTTCCCATCCAGTGAACCACTTTAAAAGATGCTGTTGGAATGTAGATAACACAACAGATAATATTAGCATAGCAAGCTCCCACAAAGAGCAATGAGATAATGACTAGGTCACCTTTTTTTAAAATTCATTGACAGGTTGTGGGCATTGCTGGCTAGGCCAGCATTTATTACACATCCCTAATTACCCAGAGAGCAACCACATTGACTCCTAGACCCACAGCAGTCTGCTTCCTTCAAGGGCATAATGGCAAATACCTGGCAAATGCAAATGTGGATAAATGTGTGAGGTTATCCACTTCAGTCACAAAAACAGGAAGGCAGATTATTATCTGAATGGTGGCAGTTTAGGAAAAGGTGAGATACAGAGATCTGGGTGTCATTGGTGGAACAGTCACTGAAGGTGCAGCAGACAGTGAGGAAAGCTAATGGCATGGTATCCTTCATAGCGACAGGGTTTGAGTATCGGAGTAAGGATGTCTTGCTGTGGTTATATAGGGCACTGGTGAGGCCAAACCTTGAGTATTGTGTGCAGTTTTGGTCTCTGAGCCTGAGGAAGGACATTCTTGCTATTGAGGGAGTCCAGCAAAGGTTCACCAGACTGACTCCTAGGATGGCAGGACTGACACATGAGGAAAGACTGGATCGACTGGGCTTGTATTCGCTGGAATTTAGAAGAATGAGGGGGGAGCTCATAGGAACATATAAAATTGCTGATAAGAATGGACAGACTAGATGCGGGAACAATGTTCGCGAACAAAAACAGAAGTTGCTGGAAAAGCTCAGCAGGTCTGGCAGCATCTGTGAATTAAAAATCAGAGTTAACGTTTCAGGTCTGGTCACTCTTCCTCAGAACTGCCGTTCTTCTGGTTTTTATTAAGAATGCTCCCGATGTGGGGAAGTCCAGAACTAGGGGTCACAGTCTAAGAATAAGTGGTAAACCATTCAGGATTGAGATGAGGAAGAATTTCTTCACTCAGAGAGCTGCGAATCTGTGGAATTCTCTCCCACAGAAAGCTTTTAGGGCCAGTTCGTCAGATCTATTCAAGTGGGAGCCGGATGTGGCTCTTGTGGCCAAAGGGACCAAGGGGTATGGAGAGAAAGTGGGAATGGCATACTGAAATTACATGATCAGCCATGAACACATTGAATGGTGGTACAGGCTTGAAGTGCCGAATGGCCTATTCCTGCACCTATTTTCTATTTGGGCATTTAAACCCAAAATTAATTCGGATATGTTCAAAATAGTTAGCTCTGTTTGCTATTGATCAATGTTTAAGCAGATAATGACAAGCCTTGACAATCAGGAAATACTGCACACTCGTTTGTTTTTTTGAAAACCTTTTGTCCATTCTGATTGTGAGCGCACCTTATGATCCCAAGTGCTGGTTATACAGATTCAGTCAGATCCCAAAGTGAAACTGGTTTCATAGATCCAAAGTTTTATTTTTCCTTTGTTAACTGTGGAGGTCAGTCACTGAACAAGATGCTGCCGACACGCAAAAACACAAATGTTTAATCTCTGCAGAGAAGGAGTAGAAGTCAAGTCACTGAATGTATTCAAGAAAGAGATGGATATGTTTTTAAAGTATCAAGTGGTATGGGGAAAATGGGGCAAGATGGCAAAGAGAAGCAGGATCAGCCAAAATCATTTTGAATGGCAGAGCAAGTGCAAAAAGCTGAATGGTCTACTCCTGATCCTAGTTTTACCAGGACAAAATGTGTAATACATTACACAGGGCAAGTAATGTTAGAAAAGATCTCATTATGAATGTCAGGAAAATGCATGCCTCTTTCTTCTCCACGCACATAGTTCTGGCTCCTCTCGCTGGTGTTGTAAAAGTCAAGCCAGCAAATGGCTTAACGGCAATCTCTCTATGTGGCTTGGAGTCATTTAGCTGCAATCACATGACTTCTTGCAAATGTTGTTTTCACCTTGAGTTTCAAAATGATTTTTGGCATTCACGAAAGGTTGGATCTTCTTCCACTTTAGAACCAACAGGTGAAGACTCAAAGGTGATTAGACCCTGATAACATTCCAGCAACTGTACTGAACTTGCTGCTCCCCTACCCAAGCTCTTCCAAAACAGTTAGAACATTGGCACCTACCCACCAGTGTGGAAAATTGTACAGGTACAAAAGGCAGTACAAATCCAACCCGATCAATTACTGCCCCATCAATCTACTGTCAATCATCAGTAAAGTGATGGAAGGTGTCATTTACAGTGCTACCTACTCAGCAATAAATTGCTCAGTGATGCCCAGTTTGGGTTCCACCAGGGCCACTCAGCTCCTGACCTCATTACAGTCTTGGATCAAACATGGACAAACGAGCCGAATTCCAGAGGTGAGGGGAGTCACTGCCTTTGGTATCAAGCCACGTTTGACCAAGTGTGGAATCAAGGTGCCCTAGCAAAGCTGGAATCAATGGGAACTGGGGGCACACTCTCTGCTGGTTGGAGTCATATTTGGCACATAAGAAGACGGTTGTGGCTGTTGGACATCAGTCATCTCAGCTCCGGAACATCTCTGCAGGAATTCCTCAGGGTAGTGTCCTAGGGCCAACATTCTTCAGCTGCTTCATCAATGACCACCCCTCCAACATAACGTCAGGAGTGGGGATGTTCACTGACTGTTTCACCATCCACAGATCCTCAGACATTGAAGCAGTCCACATCCAAATGGAGCAAGACCTGGAAATTTTCCAGGCTTAGGCTGCCAAATGGCAAGTAACATTCACGCCACACAAAACAACAATCATCTCCAACAGGAGAATCTTACCATCACCCCTTAACATTCAATCATAAATCATAGAATCCCTATAGTATGGAAACAAGCCATTCGGCCCAATGAGTCCACACCACCCCTCTGAAGAACATCCCACCCATACTCATTCCCCTGTATTTCCCATGTCTAACCTACCTAATCTAAACATCCCTGAACACTATGGGCAATTTAGCATGGCCAATCCACCTACCTTGCACATCTTTGGATTGTGGGAGGAAACCCACACAGACATGGGGAGAACATGCAAACTCCACACAGACAGTTGCCCAAGGTTGGAATCGAACCCAGGTCCCTGGTGCTGTGAGGCAGCAGTTGCTAAACACTGAGCCACCGTGCCATTCAATGGCATCATCATCATTAAATCCCCCACTATCAACAAATTGGGGGTTGCCGTTGACCAGAAGCTCAGCTGGACTCATGAAATAAACACCAGTGGCTGCAAGAGTAGGTCAAACGCCAGGAATACTGCGGCGGGTAACTCACCTCCTGACTCCTCAAAGCCTGGCCGCCATCTACAATGCACAAGTCAGGAGTGTGAAGGAATACTCCCCACTTGCCTGGATGGGTGCAGCTCCAACAACACTCAAGAAGCTTGACACCATCCAGGAAAAAGCAGCCCGCTTAACTGACATTATATCTACCACTTTCAACCATTAAGCCTCCCACCATTGATGCACAGGGGCAACTGTGTCTACTATCTACAAGAGGCACTGCAGAAAATTACCAAAGATCCTTAGGTAGTACCTTCCAAACCCATGAACACTTCTAAATAGAAGGACAAGAGCAGCAGTCACATGGGAACACCACCACCTGCAAGTTCCCCTCCAAGCTACTTGCCATCCTGACTTGGAAATATATCACTGTTCCTTCAGTGTCTCTGGATCAAAATCCTGGAATTCTCTCCCTAAGGGCATTGTGCTTACAGCATGTGAACTGCAGTGGTTCAAGTAGGCAGCTCACTACCTTCTCAAGGGCAACCAGGGATGGACTATTAATTCTGGCCCAGCCAACGACACCCACATCCCATGAATGAATAAAAATGTTCTCACATAATAACAATATAGTAAAAAACCTTTATTGAATCAGTAACAATGTTAGAGATTAAATAAATTGAGTTTCATTGAGTAAATTTAAGGAAGAGATAAATTTTTAATCTGTAGCCGGTTGGAAGGTTATGGCTGAGGCTAAGATGAGATCAGCCATGATCGTATTCAATTGAGGAGCTTGTTTGAGGGGCCGAATGGCCTACTCCTGCTCATAGTTCTTATGTAGAGATATTGGCTATTAGTGAGGCCTCCCCACAGAAAGCACAGAGGCTCTGTTTGTCCGGGTTCAGAAGGAAAATGCAGGTTTTTTTTGAGTCAAGCAAAGGGACTCAAGTTGAGCATTCTTTATTTTAGTTTGTATTATTGCAATGGAATATTGCACTGATTTGAATGAAGCGAGTCTGATCAAACATGTTGATCACTATGTTCAATCACTGTGACAAATAGTAACAATCTATAAAAGGGCATTAATAAGATTTAAACTGTGCAAATATACACAACTTGTTGAAAACAACCTTCAAGTCTAGAAAAACAAAACTCTGCAGAATGTCATCTTGAAAGTATTTTGACTAAGTAAAAGTTAACTTCAGGAAAAATAAATATTAACTGCTTGTTTTTTCTGTAGCAAAGACATGCTATTAGCACAGAATTTTCTTCTTGGATCAGTTATGGCTTGCTGAAGTCTTTGCGGCTGGAGACAGCATAGTTGAATCAGAATCCTCCCTTAAAAACTTTTCACTGGCGGTGGTGAGATCTTCCAGTGGTTTTTCAACACTCACATTCAAACAAGAGGGATTTCTGAGACAGAGGTGTGCCAAAAGGTGCTGCTGACTGACTGTGTTCAATTCCAGTTGCTCTATCACACCCCCAAACTGGGTTGTGATCGCTCTCTGAAAGTGTTGGAGACTCAATGACTCCAGTGGACCCAGGTTGTGTTCTTTGCGAACGTAACATTATTCCCTGCTGCAGCTGGTCTCCTTTGTTCTATCAAGTTTCCAAAAACTCCAGGAAATGAATATACTTCCAGTCAATGATGTTGTAAATTAATGTTTCAGAACACATCTTCATAACAATATGCCTAATTAATCTGTGGCTGATTGCCTGTAATGTTATGGATTTATTAATTCAAGTGGTAATTTACAACTAAGAACCATTGTCTAACCTGATCCAGGAAGTTTGATTACTTGTGGGTGTGATTATCAGTGCTGTAGTTGAGATAGTATTGGAAATAAAACCGCAAGGGTTCAGAAAAGGTTTACAAGGATGTGGCCAGGGTTGGACGTTTGAGCTATAGGAAGAGGCTGGAGCATTGGAGGTTGAGAGGTGACCTTATAAGAGGGGCATGGATAGGTTGAATAGCCAGGGTCTTTTCCCCAGGTTGGGAGAGTCCAAAACTAGAGGGCATAGGTTTAATGTGAGAGGAGAAGGATTTAAAAGGGATCTAAGGGGCAATTTTTTTCACGCAGAGGGTGGTGCACGTGTATGGAACGAACTGCCAGAGGTAGTGGTGGGGGCTGGTAAAATAACATTTAAAAGCATCTGGATGGGTATATGAGAGAAAGATGGGCCAAATGCTGGCAAATGGGACTAGATTAACTTAGGATATGTGGTTGGCATGGACAAATACACCCCTGTAATACTTTCCTACAACTTTCAGAATTTGGCAACACAATCATGAGTGTGCAGGGAGTACAGTAGAGGGCTGAGAATGCATCGTCGAGGGGCTCCAGTGTTGTGTTTGTGTGAAAACCTCAGGCCATTATGCACCCGGACAGTATGCTTTCAATGCTGCATCTGTAGAAATTAGTGAGGGACATTGTGAACATGCCAAATTTCCTGAGCTGCCTGAGGAAGAGGAGGTGTTGTTGTGCCTTCTTGACCATCATATCTATGTGGGAAATACAGGACAGGTTATCGGTTATCGTCACACCTAGGAACTTGACACACTCCTCCCTCTCAACCTTAGCAACGTTGATGTAGATGGGGGCGAGTTCTCCTCCCTTCATCCTGAAGTCAAATGATCAATTCTTTAGTTTAGCCAATATTGAGAGAGAGGGTCTAGGCCCGAAACGTCAGCCTTCCTGCTCCTATGATACTGCTTGGCCTGCTGTGTTCATTCAGCTCGACACCTTGTTATCTCAGATTCTTGAGCATCTGCAGTTCCTACTATCTTTGAGAGAGAGGTTGTTCTCATTGCACCATGTCACCAAGCCCTCTATGTTGAACAAACACACCAGCAGGTTCAAGAAGAGTTTCCTCCCAGCCCTTATTAGATTGCTGAATGGAATCTCAAACTTCAAATAATGCTGATCCTGCTAATGTTGATCTGGCCTAGCATATGCCCCATGAGATGCAACTTGCATGCCCCTTTCTAGCTTGTTTTTTTAACCTATGATCTGCATGTTCTTGCTTACTGTGATCTGCCTGTACTGCTTCTAAACAAAACTTATCGTTGTACTTAGGTACATGTGATAATAAATCAATCAAATCTAATCAAACCAAATCAATTGACGATAACTTCATGGCCATTACTAGCCTCTTAATTCAACCATCTGTCATAACAAGATTTGAAATTTAAATCCAGGTCCCCAGAACATTACCTGGGTCTCTGAACGAAAAGTCTTATGATAATACCACTCAACCATTCCCTCTCATTATCAACACTAATATGTTGGCTGAGGGATAAATGCGGGTCAGATCACCTCCACCTTGATTGCAAAAGCACCACAACAGAGATGGGTGCGGCGCTCCCCCGGCGCTCACCCTCCGACCGAGCGGCGCTCCCCGGGCGCTCCCCCTCCGACCGAGC
>NC_063359.1:3071250-3078668 GCF_021869965.1 Rhincodon typus
CGAGCGGCGCTCCCCGGGCGCTCCCCCTCCGACCGAGCGGCGCTCCCTCGGCGCTCACCCTCCGACGGTGCCCGCTCCCCCGGCGCTAAGCCTAGTCTACACCAGAGCACTCTCCCACCCCTGTGTTACCCGCTGACGTAACGCTCCGCTGTCAGCTGCTCAGCTTTATGAATGGGGAGCGCTCCGGCCGACATCATGACGCTGGGACCCCGCAGGCCTCGTTGTCCGGGAGACGCTGTTGCTCGGAACTGACGTGCAGCCGCGTACTCGCTGTCTGGGGGGTAACGTCATCACGCAGTGTGCCGGTTGCTAAGGGTTGCCATGGCGCCGCATGCTGCCGCGCGACACCGGAGCGAGCTCCAGAGAAAGAAACTTTGCTTCAGGTAAGACAGCACAGGAATAGGGAGGGGGGCATTGGGATAGTGGGACATTGGGATAGGGGGGTGCATTGGAATAAGGAGAGGGGCATGGGGATAGAGGGGGCATTGGAATAGGGAGAAGGGCATGGGGATAGAGGGGGCATTGGAATAGGGAGAGAGGCATTGGGATAGGGAGGGGATAGAGAGGGCATTGGAATAGGGAGAGGGGGCATTAGTATAGGGAGGTGAAGGGAGAGAGTGGGAATTGAATGGGGAGGTGGGGGGAGAGAATGGGCATTGGAATGAGGAGGAGGCACATTGGAATAGAGAGGAGAGAAAATGGAGGCATTGGAATAGGGAAGAGAGAGGGGGGTCATTGGAATAGGGAGGTGAGAGAAGGGGCATTGGAATAGGGAGAGGAGAGAGGGGGCAATAAAAATTGGGAGAGCGGAGCATTGGAATAGGGAGGAGAGGGGAGAGAGGATGCATCGGATTCGGGAGGAGATAGGAGGTCTTTGGAGTAGGGAGGGAAGTGTGTGGGCACTGGAATAAGGAGCAGAGAGAGGGCATTGGAATGAGGTGGGCATTGGCATAGGGAAGAGAGAGAAGAGGCATTGGAAAAGGGGAGGAGAGAGAGAGGGGACATTGGAATAGGAGGGGGAAGCATTGGACTAGGGAGAAAAGATGGGGCATTGGAATAGGGGAGACTAGAATTGGGGCAGAGATGCGAGTGGGGCCAAAGGAATAGGGGAGGAAGGGTTAGTAGGTGTAAGGGAAGAGGAGGAGGTGGGATCACTGGAATGGGGGAGGAGGAAGAGTGCACTGTCAGGTGGTGGTGGGCCTTCAGGGTAATGCGGCACTGAAGAGGAGGATGGACCACTGGGATGGGGCAGTGGAAGGTGGCATTTGAATTGGGAGGGGGAGGGGACACTGAGGGGGGTGCACAGCCTCATGGGAGAGGGTCTGTGGAGGGGTTGGTGGCACCAGCATGAGGGAGGAGTCACAAACTGGAAATTTTGCATTAAATTGCATTAAGGTAGACGTACCCAGGGCCAGATGGGATCTATCCCAGGTTACTGCGAGAGGCAAGGGAAGAAATAGCTGGGGCATTAGCAGAAATCTTCACATCCTCTTTGACCACAGGCAGACCAGAGGACTGGAGATTAGCCAATGTTGTTCCCTTGTTTAAGAAAGGAAGCAGGGATAATCCAGGAAATGCTAGGCTGGTGAGTCTGACATCTGTGGTGGGGAAGCTCTTGGAGAAGATACTGAGAGACAAGATATATGCACGTTTGGAAGAAAATGGACTAGTTACTGATAGGCAGCATGGTTTTGTATGGGGAAGGTCTTGTCTCACCAACCTGATTGAATTGTTTGACAAGGTGACAAATATAATTGATGAGGGCAGAGCTGTGGACGTAGTTTATATGGACTTTAGTAAAATACTTGATATAGTCCCACATTGGTGCAAAAACTAAAATCACAAGGGATTTGGGGTGGCCTAGCTAGATGGATACAAAACTGGCTTCGTCATAGAAGACAGAGGATAGTGGTGGAAGGATGTTTTTCAGAATGGAGACTGGTAACTAGTGGTGTTCCACAGGGATCAGTCTTAGGCCCTCTGTTGTTTGTAGTATATATAAATGATCTGGAGGAAAATGTGGGTGGTCTGATTAGTAAGATTGCAGATGACACAAAGATTGGTGGAGTTGCTGATAATGCCGCTGATTGTGAAAGGATACAACAGGATATAGATAGATTGGCAACTTGGGCACTGAAATGGCAGTTGGAGTTTAATCCAGACAAATGCAAGGTGATGCATTTTGGATGCTCAAATCTAGGTGTGAATTATACTGTAAATGGAGGAACCCTTTAGGAACATTACCATTCAGACGGATCTGGGCATGCAAGTCCACAGTTCCCTAAAAGTGGGAACACAGGTGGCCACAGTGACTAAGAAGGCATATGGTATGCTTGCTTTCATCAGCTGGGGCAAGAGTTGGCAAACCATGTTGCGGCTATTAAAAGCCTTGTTAGGCTGCATTTGGAGTATTGTGTGCAGTTTTGGTCGCCACATTACCAGAAGGACGTGGAAGCTTTGCAGAGAGTGCTGACAAGGTTCACCAGGATGTTGCCTGGTCTCCAGGGCATTGACTATGAGGAAAGGTTAAAAAGACTGGAATTGTTTTCACTGAAAAGACGGTGGTTGAGAGGAGACCTGTTAGACGTCTACAAAATTATGAGAGCATAGATAGGGTGGATAGTCAGAGGCTTTTTCCCAAATTGAAGCTTCAATTACAATGGGGCATAGGTTCAAGGTGAGAGGGGGAAAGTTTAAGGTTGATGTGCAGGGGGCGTTTTTCATGCAGAGAGTGGTAGCAGCCTGGAATGCACTGCCAGAGGAGGTGGTGGAAGCAGGCACATTGGCAACATTTAACAGGCATCTGGATGGTTACATGAATAGGGAGGGAATAGAGGGATATGGACCGAATAAGGACAGAAGGTTTGATGTTTAATTTAGTCAGGACACGATGATCGGCACAGGCTTGGAGGGCCGAAGGGCCTGTTCCAATGCCATACTTCTCTTTTGTTCTCTTTTGGGGAACTGGCCTGGTCTGGCAGTGGGAATGCATGCTCTGCCAAATGAAGATGGTGGACACTGACTGGGGGGAAGAGAAGCAACTCTGGATTAGGGAATGGGGACGTAGGAAAAGGGGAGGGTGACACTGATTCAGTGGGTGTCACCATGCAGGTGGGAACACTAGTAGGGGGAGGGGCACACTGTTAGGGGGAGGGTGACGCTGGCTGCAGGGTGGGAGACTGGCAGCTTAAGGCAGTACTGATAGGGTGAGGGGATTATTGGCAGGGGAAGGCCAACATTAGCAGTGGAGGGCAGGACTTGCTGGGAGAAGGAGGCAGTGGCCATGGGCAGAAACACTAATCAGGGCTAGGCAGCATAGGAAGGATGCTGAATACTATTAACTAGGATAAGTAGCACTTGCAGGACAAATGACAGCTCTGGCAAAGGGAACAACAATGCCTGGTGGAGGGCAGCAGTGGCAGGGAAATCACAATAGTAAGAGTTGGGCAACCCTGGCAGTGAAACAGCGTTTGCTGGAGTACCAGCAGTGGCTGGGGGGAGGGCAACACTGGCTGGCAGGAGGGAAATACAGCCAGGGAAAGGGAAGAGGATGGTACTTCTCAGCAGGGATTAGTAGCCTGAGCAGGAGGAATGACAGCAGGGTCAGTGAGAAGACAGCACGCACAGGAGAAACAGCACTGGCCAGGGGAGGACAGCATTGGCAGAGAGGGAATCTCTGGTCTGGGCAATGCAATACAGGAAGGAGGAAAGTAGTCCGGGCGGAGTGAATGACAGGGGAAGTGAACATTGGCAGGAACGGGTAGAGAACGAGAGCACTGGTGATGTAGGTGAAACACTGGATTTGGAGAATAACACTCGCCAGGGAAAAGTAACACTGGCTAGGGGTGGTGGAGGGAATACTGTCCTGACGAATAGGACGGGGGAACGGGACACTGGCAGGGCAGGGTAGTGCTCACCAGGAATAGCAGCACTAGCAGGGCAGGGACAGCTTTGGCAGCGGTGCGGTGCACTGCCAGTTGGAGGGAAGCACTCGACACAAATGTATAGCACTGACAGGGGAAAGCAGCATTGTCTGTGCATGGGGAATGCGGGCTGGAGCAGTGCAGCACTGTCCGACGGGAATGGCAGGGTGAAAACAGCATGACAAGGGGAATTATCAGTTAAGTGAAGCACTGACAGACGAAAGGCAGCACTGAACTGGGCAGGGGAGCACTGGGTTGGGAAGACCAGCGCTGACAGGGGGAGGACAGCATTGACAGTAGGAAGAGGCAGTTTCTCATGCCTAATGAGATTCTGTGCAATCTCCCTCTGCACCATCTCTAAGGCCTTAACTTCCTTCGAAAAATATGGTGCCTAGAATTGGATTCACTATTTCACCTGAAGCCTCAGCATTACTTTATTAAGGTTTGGTATTGTGCAGCCCAGATTTTAGCAGAGTCGTGGAGATTCTGTTGACATATTGAATGACAGGTGGAACCTGGATCCAAACGTCTTATTCCTATTCCTGATAGATTTGATTTCATCCAAAGGCTAGTAGGGGAAGGGGGCATTGTATTTCACACAAGCAGGAAATCCAAACTCTGCAGGGCCGTTTGAATCTGGTGCTGAGTTCAGACGGACATAATTTTCACTGTAGCAAGGGCTTTAACCCACAGTGTGTGAATTAAGAAAATCTAAAGTAGTTGTAAAAGTTCTTGAAGGGTTAATAAGTTCTGTAGATGTAAAGAGATTAAAAAAAATCTCAAACTGTCAAGTAATTCAAATTTTTAAAATAGGCTGTCTGTATCAGTCACTCGGAGATAGCAAGAACTGCAGATGCTGGAGTAAGTGTCGAGACAGTGTGGAGCTGGAGGAACACAGCTGGCAGCATCAGAGGAGAAGGAAAGTCGACATTTCGGATTTACACCCTTCATCAGGACTCATGAAGATTGAGTCCTGATGAAGGGTATAAACCCAAATTGTCCTTGATGCTGCCTGACATGCTGTGTTCCTCCAGCTGCACACTGTATTGACTGCCTGTATCAGTGACAGCTGAAAGATTATGTTCTATTAGCAGTTACAATTGCTGTGCGTTGACATTCATCAGGATTAACATTATATCATTATTAATGCTTGTCTGCTTTCCACCACCTATCATTATCTCAGTAAATGGTTGTAAACTCACAGTTTGATTGACAGCTCTAGGACGTTATTAAAGAATTAGCTGTATTTGACGTGGGCTTATGAAACAACTTTCATAAACAAGTCAGTATTTGAGGGGATTTAATGGATTTGAATACTATATTCTATACTAAAGGCTCTATGACATTTTTAAAACTTTATTTTATTTCATCTCAATATGGTTCCTGAGATCTTCCCATGTTGGATAATGCGTGAGTTGATATGGATAAGGGGTGGGAGTGTGGGGCATGGATTGATGTGAGGTGGCATTAAGTTGCCATGATAGGTTTATGAAGGGTCATGGGGATGCATGGGATGTAGATTGGCTTGAATAAACCAAGGGGAGTAGTTAAGTGGCAATGTGGTGTAAAGGATGAAGGCTAAAAGACCTAGTATTTAACAAAATACTGGGATGAAGTTCCAGCGAAGCCCTGCCTCGTATTCAGCTGCCATTCCAGTGATCATTAACTTGTGTCTGGGTGTGGAGGCCCCAGTCAATACTGTATCTGCACAGAGTGAAGATCTTGCTATTTGGGGGAGCTTCTCCGAGCTGGTGAAACAAGCTGGGAGGTTGCTCGACTTGAAATCTTAAGAAGTATATCTCACTTGGAAGCAAAAATCCAGGTCGTTCTCTGTTCTGTGTCAATTTAACAATCTTCTCAATTTGTCCTGCCACATTTAAAGAGTCATGTATGAACACCTGTACCTCTGTTATACAGGACTCATATGATACTTGATCAGAAACCTTTAGATTATCCAGGTAAGCCACATCCACTTCATTACCACTATCAACCATCTCTATTCCTTCATTGAAAACCACAACTAGCATGATTTGTCTTTAATGTCTCCCATGTTGATTTTCATTTAGTAATCTATATTTGCCAAGAACCAATTTATTTTTCTGGATTATTGTCTGACAGTCACCAGGGCTATCCCTTTCCCCCTTTTTGAAAAACGGGTGGAACATTTGCAATCCTTCAGTCTTCTCGTGTAGCACTCACAAGTCCAAAAATGACCAGAAGTTTGTGGGTAATCCCCTTGTAATTTCTACCCCGTCTCTGTTCAACAGATGCTACAGATCTTCAAGATCCCTTAGATAACCAAAAAATTTGCTGCTTTGCATGCCAGCCTCCTCTTTATCCACATCATTTCATTAAGATTCTCTACGACCTCCTTCTTAACTGGGACTTGAACAAAATCCTGTTTTTTAAAGACAGGTGAAGGGTATCCATTTAGTACCTTAAGCACGCCCTCTGACTCCATAAGAAAATCTCTGTTTTAAAACAAGGGAGGAAATTGCAGATGTGATAATATCTAAATTTCTCTCGCAATTGGAAACCTTTTGGAAAGTTGTTTAAGAAGGGAGGGAAGGAATAACTAAATAATTACAGAGGGGAGTCGATGGCATAGTAATAATGTCACTGAGCTAGTAATCCAGAGGCCCAGGCTTCTTAATTCCCATCACAGCAGCTAGTGAAATTTAAATTCAGTGAATAAATATCAAATTAATAGCTAGTCTCAATAATGGTGACTATGAAAATTTCCTTGATTGTCATTAAAACCCATCTGGTTCATTAATATCTTTTTAGGACTGAAATCAACCATTCTTGCCTAGTCTGGTTTATGTGTGAGTCCAGACCCACGGCAATGTGGTTGACTCTCAAATGCTCTCTGAAATAAGCAAGGCACTCAGCTGAAGGGCAATTTGGGATGATTAACAAATGCTGGCCTTGTTGTGATATCCACATCGATGAAAAAATAAACAAAATAAATGGGACTTTACTGACATCTGTCACCAGAAATGGGGCAGCACGGTGGCTCAGCAGTTAGCACTGCTACTTCACTGCTACCAAGGACCCAGGTTCGATTCCACCCTCAGGCGACTGTCTGTGTGAAGTTTGCATATTCCTCCTGTGGTTGCTTGGGTTTCCTCTGGATGCTGTGGTTTCCTCCCATAATCCAAAGATATACAGGTTAGGTGGATTGGCTATGCTAAATTGTCCATAGTGTTCAGGTATGTACAGGCTAGGAAATGCACGGGTAGGGTAAGGGAGGTGGGGGTGTGTGTTTTGGATGGGATGCACTTTGGAGGGTTGGTGTGTACTTAATGGGCCAATTGGCCTGCTTCCACATTGTAGGGATTCTACGAAATGGAGTAACTGATCAGTTGAACACCAATGAGCTGGTCAGCCTGTGTGGATTTCTGAAGAATAGAGCTTGATTTTTCATACCTCCATCAAAGCAGGTTGGAGGTAAAAGGGTTTTAAAAAAGGGATGACACAGTGTGGAGCTGGAGG
>NC_063359.1:3078768-3079425 GCF_021869965.1 Rhincodon typus
ACAGTGTGGAGCTGGAGGAATACAGCAGGCCAGGCAGCATCAGAGGAGCAGGAAAGTTGACGTTTCGGGTCAGGACCCTTTCCTGTGTTTTCCCCATAATCCTTGATTCCCCGATCAAGAATCTATCTAACTCAGCCTAAAATACAAGGACACTGGCCCCACAGCTCTCTGTGACAAAGTGTTCCAAAGACTCTCAACCCTCTGAGAGAAGAGCAGAGATGTCTGTGTTGTCCAGGCCAACATTTATCCCTCAATCCAATACCACCAAATGAAGATTATTTAATCAAGTTTCATGAGATGGTGGTATAGTGGAAATGTTACTGGACATGTGATTCAGAGTTTCCAGATATATTTCCCAGGGATACATGAGTTTGAATCCTACCATGGCAAATGATGAAAACTGAGTTCAATTTTTTAAAAAAACAAAATTATGGACTTAAAAGCGAACCTAATGGCAGCCGTGTAACCATTACCAATGAGTGTACAAACCCATTTACTAATGTTCTTTACAGAAGGGAATTGGCCATTCTTTCCTTGTCTGGTCCAAATGTCACTCCAGTGCCATAGCAAGGTGGTAATGGCCCAGTGAGCCACTCAGTTCAAGGACAAGGGGTGGCACGGTGGCTCAGTGGTTAACACTGTTGCCTCACAGCGCCA
>NC_063359.1:3079825-3163681 GCF_021869965.1 Rhincodon typus
TGGCGCTGTGAGGCAACAGTGTTAACCACTGAGCCACCGTGCCACCCCTTGTCCTTGAACTGAGTGGCTCACTGGGCCATTACCACCTTGCTATGGCACTGGAGTGACATTTGGACCAGACAAGGAAAGAATGGCCAATTCCCTTCTGTAAAGAACATTAGTAAATGGGTTTGTACACTCATTGGTAATGGTTACACGGCTGCCATTAGGTTCGCTTTTAAGTCCATAATTTTGTTTTTTTAAAAAATTGAACTCAGTTTTCATCATTTGCCATGGTAGGATTCAAACTCATGTATCCCTGGGAAATATATCTGGAAACTCTGAATCACATGTCCAGTAACATTTCCACTATACCACCATCTCATGAAACTTGATTAAATAATCTTCATTTGGTGGTATTGGATTGAGGGATAAATGTTGGCCTGGACAACACAGACATCTCTGCTCTTCTCTCAGAGGGTTGAGAGTCTTTGGAACACTTTGTCACAGAGAGCTGTGGGGCCAGTGTCCTTGTATTTTAGGCTGAGTTAGATAGATTCTTGATCGGGGAATCAAGGATTATGGGGAAAACACAGGAAAGGGTCCTGACCCGAAACGTCAACTTTCCTGCTCCTCTGATGCTGCCTGGCCTGCTGTATTCCTCCAGCTCCACACTGTATTTTCTCTGACTCAAGCATTGACAGTTCTTGCTATTTCCCTGGGAGATGGGATTCGTCTTTCCAGCAAAAGTTGCTGGAATAAAGATGCTGGTCGTCACCTCTCACATAGCATTCCTGCCCTTGCCAACTCTGTTGCAGGGGTTGGCATTTCAGAGTCTGCAATTTTGAGGGATGTGGTTCCATTTAACTATAAAATGTGGTTCATTGTTCCTCAGAGGAGTTGTGAACCATGCAGGATCTCCAGCCTGGAGTCAGGAACCAAAACAAATTTAGCATTCCCTTTGAAAAGCATTGCTACCCTTATCTTCTCATGAAACTGCCAATCAACCTCAGGCAAAAAAATTTTCACTGAGGAAATTGTCTATCCATGCCACATCTCTTAACTTTGTCTAAAACTGGTAATACAGATCTCTAGTTATCTGTTCAAATTATCTCTGTTGATTCAGTTGCCAGGTGGCATGATTTTTTATGCTTGGAGCTCGAAGAAGCGCAAATCAGCTTGGCTCAACATTCTGTTTTACTCTATTGTAAAAGGGAGAACTGGCTTTGTGCCTTTTGGCATCTTTATTCTCTTTTAATAATCAGTTTTTCTTTGAAGTGGTATTTCAATGCCTGTGTGCAGATTTATTTGCATTTTGAAGACATGACTGCGTTGATTGGTTGTGTACCAAGTGAATAATGGGTGAGTGAGGGATCTAGGAGATACAAGTGTGCATGGGTGTAAGAAGTGAGGGAACAGAGAGGGAACATAGGACAGACAGAGGGGTAAGTGCTACAGGGTCTAACAACCATGGTTAGAAGTCAGCCAATTACATGTAAGTGGGCCCTCAGAAACTGCCCACCTTGCCTTCTGCCCCAACTCCATTGATGCATCTGAAGGTAGAATAATCTCCATTTCTTAATTGCCTCCTGCCATGAAGTTGAGGCCTCTCAAATTAATATTAATACCTGTACATAAATCAGTAGGAAAACAGTGCTGCATGGAAATCCATGAGTGCATGTCTGTTTTGTTATAATTAACTACAGCATTTGGCTGTTAAAGTATTGTGTTTTGGACTAAATTCTGAAAATATATTTTGTCATTGCAGACCTCTGCAAGCCTGCAGCTGCCATTTCTTATCACTGTTGGTGACTCATTGCATTAGTTGCTGATTGGATGGGAATTTGTATATTTGTGGATCACAGATGACAGGGAATATTCTATTTTGTCAGCTAGCTGTTATTGCCATGGTTGGGTTGGAATAATTTATCCAGTGGCATGCTTAGCTGTGGCCCACTAGCTTTCAGCTCTAATAGAGTCATATGGCACAGAAACAGGCCCTTCAGTCCAACTCATCTACACCATCTCAATCTGACCTTATCACGTTTGACAGCATTTAGCCCATATCCCTCTAAACCCTTCCTATTCATTTACCCATCCAGATGCCTTTTAAATGTTGTAATTGTACCTGCCTCCATCACTTCCTCTGGCAGCTCATTGAATACATACACCACCCTCTGTGTGAAAAAGTTACCCCCAAGGTCTTTTTTAATCTTTCCCCCCTCACCTCAAACTTATGCCCTCTAGTTTGAACTTCCCCACCCTAGGAAAAAGACCTTTTATATTCACCCTATCCATGTTTCCCCATGATTTCTAAAACCTCTATAAGGTCATCACTCAGCCGCCGATGCTCCAGGGAAATTGGCATAATTGCTTTTGCTGTGCCCAGTGTTTTGTAATATGATGCAGAGATTGTTGATTTCTGGCCTTTGTGGTGGTGGAAGAATTTTGGAATGAGGTATGATTTTCCACTTTACAATTTTGGTTGAAGGTGTTTTAAACACTTGGTCCTTGTGTCCTCGTGCTGGTGCTTCCAAGGCTGAGAAAGCAGATGGACTGTCACTTTTGCCTAGCTGTTGAATGTTCTTCTTTCAGCTTCTCCCGTTTTCTTGAGATTGCCACAATGTTGAATGATGACACGTCTACATCTGTCAGTCCTTCTGATAATCCTACTGTTTTGAAGTCTCTCACCACCATATCTACTCATCTCATCTTAGGCCTTTATCTTCTCCTTCATCCTGGCAGTCCCATCTCTATCACTCATCCTAACATATTTCCCCTGTCTCTCTCTTTCTCTTCATAACAGATGGCTATGTGATTTCAATCTCTTCTTGGCTACAATCTTCACTGACCCCCAAGCATGCTGTTTCCCGAATTTGTCCTTTCCCATTACTACACATGACCGTCTCCTATTTTGGATTGTGGACTGAAATAGGAAATGAATTGTTTTAAAAATCAAGATTGCACAAAGGATTGCTGCACTCTTTGAAAGCTGAAACCAGGTATGAAGGTCTTTACCATGGACGTCAAGTCCCTATATACCTGCATTCCCCATACAGATGGCCTAAAGGCCCTCCACTTCTTCCTGTCCCGCAGGCCCGACCAGTCCCCCTCCACTGACACCCTCATCCGCTTAGCCGAACTCGTCCTCACCCTCAACAACTTCTCTTTCAATTCCTCCCACTTCCTACAGACAAAGGGGGTGGCCATGGGTACCCGCGTGGGCCCAAGCTATGCCTGCCTCTTTGTAGGTTACGTGGAACCATCCCTCTTCCGTACCTATGCTGGCCCTAAACCCCACCTCTTCCTCCGTTACATTGATGACTGTATCGGCGCCGCCTCGTTCTCCCACGAGGAGCTCAAACAGTTCATCCACTTCACCAACACCTTCCACCCCAACCTGAAGTTCACCTGGACCATCTCTAATACCTCTCTCTCCTTCCTGGACCTCTCTGTCTCCATCTCCGGCAACCACCCAGAAACCGATATCCATTTCAAACCGACCGACTCCCACAGCTACCTAGAATACACCTCCTCCCACCCACCTTCCTGCAAAAATGCCATCCCCTATTACCAATTCCTTCGCCTCCGTAGCGTCTGCTCCCAGGATGAGGCATTCCACTCCTGTACTTCTCAGATGTCTTCGTTTTTCAAGGACCGCAACTTCCCCCCCCTCAGTGGTCAAGAACGCCCTCGACTGTGTCTCCCGCATTTCCCGCAACTCATCCCTCACACCCCCTCCCCACAATAACAACCAAAACAGAATCCCCCTTGTCCTCGCGTACCACCCCACCAACCTCCGGATCCAACGCATCATCCTCCGATACTTCCGCCATCTGCAATCCGACCCCACCACCAAAGACATTTTTCCCTCCCCACCCTTATCTGCCTTCCGGAGGGACCACTCTCTCCGTGACTCCCATGTCCGCTCCACACTCCCCTCCAGCCCCACCACACCCGGCACTTTTCCCTGCAACCGCAGGAAGTGCTACACCTGCCCCTACACCTCCCTCCTCACCCCCGTCCCAGGCCCCAAGAAGACTTTCCACATCAAGCAGTTGTTCACCTGCACATCTACTAATGTGGTATACTGCGTCCACTGTTCCCGTTGTGGCCTTCTCTACATCGGGGAAACCAAGCAGAGGCTTGGGGACCGCTTTGCAGAACACCTCCGCTCGGTTCGCACTAAACAACTGCAACTCCCAGTCGCGAACCATTTCAACTCCCCTCCCATTCTGCAGACGACATGTCCATCCTGGGCCTCCTGCAGTGCCACAACGATGCTACCCAAAGGTTGCAGGAACAGCAACTCATATTCTGCTTGGGAACCCTGCAGCCCAATGGTATCAATGTGGACTTCACAAGCTTCAAAATCTCCCCTTCCCCTACCACATCCCAAAACCAGCCCAGCTCGTCCCCGCCTCACTAACCTGTTCTTCCTCTCACCTCAAGCCCCACGCCCATCTCCTACCTATTAACTTCGTCCCGCCCCCTTGACCTGTCCATCCTCCCTGGACTGACCTATCTCCTCCCTAACTCCCCACCTACACTCACCTTTACTGGCTCCATCCCTGCCTCTTTGACCTGTCTGTCTCCTCTCCACCTATCTTCTCCTCTATCCATCTTCTATCCGCCTCCCCATCTCTCCCTATTTATTTCAGAGCCCCCTTCCCCTCCCCCATTTCTGAAGAAGGGTCTAGGCCCGAAACGTCAGCCTTCCTGCTCCTCTGATGCTGCTTGGCCTGCTGTGTTCATCCAGCTCTACACCTTGATATCTCATGAAGGTTTTGGATTTTTTTTTTCAAGGAATTTAAAATCCCACTACCTTGTGTAAAAAGAACCCATGTTGAGGCCCAGAGAGTTGCAACTGCAAGACAAATTGCCTTGTAGAATTTCCTTTCAGCGTCAGCCATTGTTTTCTGACACATAACACCCCACTGCACTTAATCAATTTCTCCAACCAGAGCTCATCTGTTGCTTAATTTCCATTTTGATATTTTTATCTTCTCTCATTACTAACCCAAGGAACTTAAATCTGCTCAATTTTCTCCAGAAATTTCTTCATGATCTTTATGCCTTCACTTTTATTCTCTTCCTTAGGGTCAAAAATGGCTGTCCAATTTTTTTCAATTCACTCATGGGACCTGGACATTGCTGTCTGGCCAGCATTTTGTTGCCCGGCCCTAGCTGCCCTTGAGAAGATGCGTTTGAGCTGCCTTCTTCAATCACTGCAGTCCATGTGCTGTAGGTAGACCCACAATGCCCTTAGGGAAGGATATCCAGGATTTTGACCCAGCGACAGTGAAGGCACGGTATTCTCAAGTCAGGATAGTGAGTGTCTTGGAGAGGAACTTGCAGGTGCTGGTGCTCCAACATAAGTGCTGCCCTTGTTGTTCTAGATGGAAGTGGACATTGGTTTGCATTTTAGCATTCAGAATTAGTTTTATTGTCATGTGTACTCGAGTTACAAAAGAACAGGGGTACAGTGAAAAATGTACAATGTTGCCAACACACGGTGCCATCTTAGGTACAAAATACCTACGTGTAAATCTTAGGTACAACAAATAGACAAATGAAAAAAAAAAGTTACACTACATTACAGAAATACATAGTATAAGTTAGGAAAATAAGAAATAAAGCTAAAAACATAGACAATTAGCCTTTCTGTTAGGCTTCCATGTGGTCTGACTGGGCTCCACTGATTCTGAAACCGTAGCCATCTTCACTCCGGGCCCACTGACCACCTTCCCTGCTCTGCTCTAAGCCGCTGGCCGTCCCCACTCTGCTCCAGGTCCACTGGCTGCTATTCCCATTCCCCTCTGGGCCTGCTGGCTGCCCTTGATTCGCTTCAGGGCCGAGGAAAAAGAGGAAATAAAAAGAAAAGGATTGAGTGGAGTGGATGAGCTCCAGCAGGAGTGTTCTACCCTGCAGCCATCTTGGAATTCACTGGAAGGTGCTGCCTTTGGTAAATTTCTGCAGTACATCTTGTAGATAGTACACACTGCTGCTACTGAGTGTCAGTGATGGAGGGAGTGGATGCTTGTGGTTGTGGTGCCAATCAAGTGGGCTACTTTCTCCTGGATGGTGTCAAACTTCTTGAGAGTTGTTGGAGCTGCAACTGTCCAGGGAAGTGGCAAATATTTTATCACACTCTTGATTTGTGGATTTGTGCCTTGTAGATGACAGACAGGCTTTGGGGAGTCATGAGGTAAGTTACTTGCTGCAGTATTCTTAACCTCTGACCTGCTCTTGTAGCCACTGTGTTTATGCCATAGAGCCATAGAAATGTACAGCATGGAAACAGACCCTTTCGTCCAACTTGTCCATGCCGACCAGGTATTCTAAATTAATCTAGTCCCATTTGCCAGCATTTGGTCCATATCCCTCTAAAACTTTCCTTTGCATGGACCCATCCAAATACTTTTTAAATACAGGTAGTTCTCCTATAACACGATGGTTGCATTCTTGTGCAACCCTGCGCTATAGAAAATCGCATTATAGGGAAATCGCTATAGAAAATCTCTATACTCTACAGTAGAAAGCTTGCATTATCCAAAGAGCGTCCACTACTCATCAATCGCATTACAGCCAAGTCGCGTTAATGAAACACACGTTATAGCAGAAATAACCGTATTGTAATTGTGCTAGCCTCCATCACTTCCTCTGGCAGCTCATTCCATACACGCACCACCCTCTATGTGAAAAAGTTGCCCCTTAGGACCCTTTTAAATCTTTCCCCTCCCACCTTCAATCAAAGCCTTCTAGTTTTGGCCTCCTCTACCCTGGGGAAAAGACCTTGACTATTCACCCTATCCATGCCCCTCATGATTTTGTAAACTTCTATAAGGTCACCCCTCAGCCTCTGACACTCCAGGAAAATGCCTCCAGCCTATTCAACCTTTCCCTGTAGATCAAACCCTCCAACCTTGCAACATCCTTGTAAATCTTTTCTGAAACCTTTCAACTTTTACAACATCCTTCTTATAGCAGGGTGACCAGAATTACACAGAGTATTCTAAAAGTGGCCTGACCAATGTCCTGTACAGCTGTGACATGACCTCCCAACTCTTTTACTCAATGCATTGACCAATAAAGACAAGCATACCAAATGCCTTCTTCACTGTTCTGTCTACCTGCAACTTCACTTTCAAGGAACTATGAACCTGCACTCCAAGGTCTCTTTGTTCAGCAACACTCCCCGGGACCTTACCATAAAGAGTATAAGTTCTGCCCTGATTTGCCTTTCCAAAATGTAGCACTTCATTTATCTAAATTAAACTCCATGTGTGATTTATGTGAGAGACCAGTTGAGTTTCTAGTCAATGGTACCTCCAAGGATGTTGATAATGGGGGATTCAGTGATGATAACACCATTGAATCTCAAGGAACTATGGTTAGATTGTCTCTTGTTGGAGATGGTCATTGTCTGGCATTTGTGGGATACAAATGTTACTTGCTGCTTGTCCACCCAAGTCTGCAGATTGTCCAGACCTTGTTACATTTGAACATGGACTGCTTCAGTATCGAGGAATTGTGAATGGTGCTGAACATTGTGCAATCATCGGCAGAAATCCCCACTTCTGACCTTATGAAGGAGGGAAAGTTATTGATGAAGCATCTGTACATGGTTGGCCTAGCACACCACCCTGAGGAACTCCTGCAGAGATGTCCTGGAGGTGAGATGACTGATCTCTAACAATCACAACCATCTTCCTACATGCCAGAGTTTGCCCTCTGATACCCATTGATTCCAGTTTTGTTAGGACTCCTTGATGCCACGCTCATTCGAATGTCACAGGCTGTCACTCTCAGCTCACCTCTAGAATTCAGCTCTTTTGCCCATGTTTGAAGCAAGACTGTAATGAGGTCAGGAACTGAGTGGCCCTGGCAGAAGCCAAATTTGATGTCACTGAGCAGGGTGCTGCTTGATAGCGCTTTTGATGACACTTTCCATCACTTTACTGATGATCAAGAGTAGACTGATGGGACAGTGAATGAGCAGGTTGGATTTGTCCAGCTTTTTATGTACAGGACATACCTAGGCAATTTTTCACATTGTCGGGTAGATGCCAGTTTTGTAACTATGCTGGAACAGCTTGGCTATGGGACCAGCAAGTTCTGGAGCACAAGTCTTCAATACAATTGCTGGAATGTTGTAAGGGTCCACAGCCTTTGCAGTATCCAGTGTCTCCAACCATTTCTTGATATCGTATGAAGTGAATCAGATTGGCTAAAGACTGATGCTTGGGACCACTGAAGGAAGCTGAGGTGAATCATTCATTTGGCATTCTGGCTGAAGATCATCCTTATCTTTTGCTTTGAGGTCCTGGGCTCTGTAATCTGTAAATTAAAAGCCTGTAACATAAGACGCCAATGAAATAGTCTTGTACTGTTGTCCTTAAATCTTTCTAAAGAGGTGAGAGGGTTGTGATCAGTATACACAACCCAGCTCCGAAACACTGTTTGTAACATAAACATTAAAATGTTATGAGGCCAGCAGCAAACTCAATAACTCTTTTTCAATGGTGGAGTTTTTTTCTGGTGGATTTTGAGTTTCTTTGAAAAATAACCAATTGACCTTTCAATCCCACCATCATCCTCCTGTAACAACACAGCTCCAACTCGTATATCGCTGGTGTTGATACCAACTTCAAAGAAATTTGGTGTAGCTAAAACTGGTTTGGTGGTTAACATGGCTTTTAAATTCTCAAATGCTTCCTGGTATTGTTCAATGAATTTGTTTTTCAGCAGGACTTGAATTTTAATCAGAAGAATTTACACGTAAGAGAGAAGACAATGCAATCTGAGAAGTGATGGTATACGTAAGTGATTGAACTCAGTGGAATTAACCTCTTAAATATACCTCCATTTTTCTTAGCTTCCTCCCTGTCTAGTTTGCAGTGAGATATTTCCATTTCTGATAACTTTTTTCACCTTTCCATCATTTCCCTGTCCTGCTGCAAATCTAACATTCCCTGTGTGGCACTGTAGTACCTGTCCACGTGAGGGGGATGGTACAATAGTAGCAATGCCATATGGTTGTGCATTCAAATCCTACTGTGGCATTTGATCCCATTTAAATTCATTTAATTAACAAACAGGAATTGGAAACTATTTCTCAGTACGTGTACCACTAAAAAATTATCATTTGTTGTTTTACTAATGTCCTTTAAGGAAGGAAATCTATCATTCTAACCTAATCTGGCCTACATGTGACTCCAGATATGCTGTCATTTAGTTGACTCTTAATTGAAATGACCTGGAAAAGGCATTGTCAATCCAAGGGCTATTAATGATGGATAATAAATGTTGACCTTGCCAGTGACCCCCATCTCCTGTGAGATAACTAAACTAATATTTTTTTGTTCTGTATACTTCTCTCTCTTTCCATGGGAGGTGCCAAATTACGTACTTTCTGACATTGTATTGACTTACTCAATGTGATATAACCACCACTGGGGTTGTACGGTTCTGGACATCTCTGCTTTGTTCCATCTGTAAGTGTGATTTGACCCCATGGCAATATTTTTCTCAGTGACCTTTCAGTTCTAAATCTGGTCTCTGTCTTGACTCCATCAACTACATCAACTTTAATAACTTCGGATGGGAATGACCTCTCTCAATTTCTCACCTGTTTCTGTCCTACACTTCTGTTAATTTCTTTCAATGTTAGATTTGTTTTGTCCATTTTTGGTTTTCCTAATATATTTTCACCACTTGTAGTAATGATCTTATTGCTGTTATGGTGAGGAGTTTGAACCCCTCTGATAATTAAACCAACACACAAGCCCCCAATCTGTTATGGTGGGAGTAGAGATTCCGTTCTAATAATTAAACCTGATGCACCTGAAGCACGTCTTGCCTTGATAATCTATCAAAAAGAGCAGTTAAATGAAAGAAAATCCCTGATATTCACTTTATAAGTAATAAGTAACAATTTATTTGTTTAACCCTAACAGTCATCAAATTAACAGAATTACTAACATACTGATCAATTACCCCGTAACTACTAACTATTCCCTAACTGAAATAAATTCTACTGGTATGCTGTTTCAATAAACACAAGTCCCACTTATGTAAACTGAAGTAATAAGAAAATAAATTAAAACTTAGTCTCTCAAAGTCTATACTTCTTTCTTCTGCTGTTCTCAAGTCATAAATGCCTTTCTTCTGCTGATCTGGCTGTCAGGAATGTTTTCTCTGTGAAGTCTTCTGTGAGGACTCTTAGCTAGAAGTGCCGTGGTACCTTTTATGGATAGATGGTGCTTTCTTAGAGAGCTTGTTAGTTTCCTGTGAAAGCTGAATGCTTATATCGCAAATGGCAGTTTGCTCTCACTCCGATTTTCAAAAACCCTCTCCTTATATATTTTGGATGACATATCAATTTTCTTACAATAGCATTGGTCTGAGTTGTCAAAACCATCAGATTTAAATTCAATTGGCTTTCAATCGCTAAGTGCTTGGTTTAAATTATTTAGCTTATTCTAGCTAGTTGCCAAAACATCAAAACAAGCCTAAGGTTTTCATTCACACAGCCAGTTAATACATGTTTCAATTTCAGAACTATCTGTACCTATTCAGTTGATTACAGATACATTTTCTATGTAAATCTCCAAGCTTAGAAAAGCACTTTATCTCTTAAAGGAACCATAACTCTTCCCCCATCATTTTCACAAACAAATTCTAGCTTCCTGCCTTCCAATTCATGATTGCTCTACACAACTTCATAACTCCTCCCCCTTTAGAAAGATATTGAACCATCATTGTGAAAAGATGGCTTCCTTTTTTAAAAATCTTAATACCGTTATCACAAGATACATAGGTCAGTAATCTAAAGTTACACTTTTCATCTAATTCTGCATACGTATATAATATTAGACCGTACCGGTTCTATCTTATCTACAAATTTTCTTTTAAACCCGCAATAATGCATCCGTAATAACATTTTTATGACCTGCAAAACATACAATCTGTAAATTAAAAGCCTGCAACATAAGACTCCAATGAAATAGTCTTGTATTCTTGTCCTTAAATCTTTCTAAAAAGGTGAGAGGGTTGTGGTCAGCATACACAACCGTCTCCGAAACATTGCTTGTAACATAAACATGAAAATGTTACGAGGTCAGTAGCAAACTCAATAACTCTTTTTCAGTGGTGGAGTTTTTCTCTGGTAATTTTGAGTTCCTTTGAAAAATAACCAATTGGCTTTTCAATTCTACCATCATGCTCCTGCATCAACCCAGCTCCAACCCTTATAACGCTGGTGTCGATACTGACTTTCAA
Organism: Rhincodon typus; assembly: GCF_021869965.1. NCBI lineage: Eukaryota > Metazoa > Chordata > Chondrichthyes > Orectolobiformes > Rhincodontidae > Rhincodon > Rhincodon typus. The sequence goes on from NC_063359.1 coordinate 3,091,088, forward strand.
GAGTTTCAAGAAATTTGGTGTGGCTAAAACTGGTTCGGTGGTTAACACGGCTTTTAAATTCTCAAATTCTTCCTGGCATTGTTCTGTCTTCTGAAATTTCGTATTTTTTTTTAGCAAATCCGTCAGCGGTGCCACCATGCTACTAAAGTTTGATACAAACTTCCGGTAGAATCCACTCAGTCCCAAAAAGCAAAATACCTCTTTCTTCAAGAATTGTCTTGGAAATTACTTGATGGCCTTCATCTTCAGGTTCCTCAGGGTCATCCTTCCATGTCCAATGTTATGTCCCAAGAACGTCATTTCTGCCTTCACAAATTCAGTTTTTGCTAAATTTATAACTAGTTTTTCCTCTCGTAGTCTTTCAAAAAGTTCCGCCAAATGCACCATGTGATCTTTCCATGAATGGCTAAAGATCACCAAGTCATCTATGTAGACAGCACAACTAGTCAATCCTGCCACAACTCTGTTCGTGAGTCTTTGAAATGTGGCTGATGCATTTTTCATTCCAAAAGGTATTACTTTAAATTAATACGCCCAATTGGGGTTACAAATACCGAAACTTCTTTCACTCTGTCCGACAAAGGTGGTTGCCAGTACCCACAAAGTAAGTCCAACTTTGTGATGTAAGCGGCTTGTCCTACTTATTCCACACAGTCCTCTAGCCTTGGAATTGGGAATGAGTCTGATTTGGTTATGGCATTGACCTTCCAATAATCTATGCAGAATTGTTGAGTACCATCAGGTTCAGGAACCAACACAGTCAGCGAACTCCACTTGCTTTGACTCAGCTCGCTGATGTATTCTTGGAGCATCGCTTCCACTTCCTTCTATACCTGTCCAGCTTTGAGAGGATTAAGTCTGTAGGGGTGTTGTTTTATCGAAATAGCATTCCCTACTTCAACCTCATGCACTATAATATTAGTCCTCCCCATTCTGTTTCTACATATGTCCTCAAATTACTACAACAAGCCTTTCAGTTCAGTTCTCTGTTCCTGAGCCAGATAGCTCACTATCTATCCCATTCTGTAAGGGCTTCCTCATTATTTAATTTATTTTGAGGCACATCAAAATCTGAATCATCTGGATTTGATTCCTCATTCTGAGTGGCGGTAACTAATACTTGTTTCTCCAGTTCCCTTTCACTGTCATAGTAAGGTTTCAGCATATTCACATGACATGCCCAATAAAGGTTTTTCCTATCGGGCATCTTTACCAGATAATTCACCTGCCTCAACTTCTCAATCTGATAGGAACCACCGAACCTCACTTTGAAGGGATCTCCTGCCACTGGTAACAGCACCAATTCTTTATCCCCAGGGGCAAACATCCAAATTTTAGATTAATTATCTGCTTCTTGCTTCATTAGATGCTGTGCCACCTTCAGGTGTTGTCTAGCTAGTTCACTGACTCTGTTTAATACGTAATCTAACTGTGAAATCCCTGACTTCAAACTTACCAACTTTTACTTAATTAATTTTAAAGGCCCTCTTACTTCATGTCCGAATATCAACTCAAATGATGTAAACTGAGTTGATTCATTTTGGGGCATGTCTAATGGCAAACGATATAAATTAAGAATGATAATTTATTCTTATCATTTGGGTAACCCTGGCAATAACTTCTCAGCATGGTCTTCAGGGTCTGATGCCACCTTTCCAATGCTCCCTGGAATTCAAGGTGGTACGCACTTGATTTAAAGTGTTGGATGCTTAAACTATCCATGACCTCCTTAAATAATTTGGCAGTAAAATTGGACCCTTGGTCTGATTGAATTTCCCTGGGTAGTCCATAATGGGTAAAGAAAGCAAGCAACTCCTCCACAACCGTTTTTGCCTTCACATTCCAAAATGGAATTGCCTCTGGAAATCTGGTAGACACATCCATTATGGTTAGCAAATACTGGTTTCCACTTTTGGTTTTAGGGAGAGGACCTATACAAACAATCATAACCCATGTGAAAGATTCTTCAAATGTGGGAATTGGCATCAAAGGTGCTGGTTTTATTACTGCCTCTGGCTTTCCTACCATTTGATATGTGTGACAGGTATGGCAAAATTCAACCACAGCCCTACGTAATCCAGGCCAATAAAAATGCTTTTGTATCTTAACCTGAGTCTTCCTTGCCCCTAGATGACCTCCTACAGGTAATTTGTGTGCTACCCTCAACAATTCCTGTCTATATACTACCAGCAACACAATCTGGTGAACTTCTGCCCTTTTCTCTTCTGCACTAACCTGCCAAGGTTTCAGTTTCCGGCTTAGAATTCTATCCTTATGATATAAACATTTGGGAATACATCCAGATTCCTTTTCCAAGTAGGCTTTATGATATATCTTTTATTGTCTCATCTTTTTATTGTAACTCCAGTAATCTTTCAGATCTAAACATCTCTGCCTGATCCTCTCCCTGTTCACATTTTTCCTTTACCATTTCATCAAACAGGATGTCAGCTAACTCAACCTCAACTCCTTCGTCTCTCTGGTTTTTCCTTCTTGCTGTAACTTATGACTGTGGGATCTTGTTACCACACAGTCCAGAAAAATTCCAGGGTATTTTTCTTTTAAATACTCAGCTTCCTGGTTTTCCTTTGGCTTCTCCACTACACGGGGCATCGCTCCCACCTTTGATCCGGCTAGTTTGTTTCCAAGAACAAACTGTATTCCTAGAATAGACACACTTTCAATCACTCCCACTGTCACTTCCCCAGTCTTGATTGGACTTTCTAGCCTTATCTTACACAGGGGAATGCTAAATCTGTCTCCATTTATTCCACAGATTACCACTCTCTTGGGAAACATTTCAGAAGGACCGCAAATACTTTCATCTCTTACTTTTAGAGACTGGTTAGCTCCCATATCTCTCAATATTTTAACTTCTTTATCTTCTCCCCGTTCTTCCTAAGTAAACTTTACTCACAGAGGTGAAGTCTTTAGTTCGGGCACCATCTCAAGATCCAGCCTGTGACTAGGCTGTTCACTGCCCTGCAGCTCCTCAATTTCTTTTGGGATTTCCTTCACTATTTCAACTAATCGCACTGGTTTAGCCTCTTTTACCACATCCTTTTTCCCGGTGCCTTTCTTAAACCACCAGCACTGTGACTTTGTGTGTCCCACTCCATTACAGTGAAAACACCTGAGGCCTTTCACCTCTTTTCACCCACTGAGGTTTCTTTATTCACCTGTGATAAAGTGTTTTCAATATGAGATAACAAGGTGTAGAGCTGGATGAACACAGCAGGCCAAGCAGCATCAGAGGAGCAGGAAAGCTGACTTTTCGGGTCTAGATCCTTCTTCAGAAAATGAAAACGTCAGCTTTCCTGCTCCTCTGATCCTGCTGTGTTCATCCAGATCTACACCTTGTTATCTCAGGTTATCCAGCATCTGCAGTTCCTACTATCTCTGTTTTCAATATGATCTACTTTTTGTTTTTCATTGAAGGATCTCCCATTTTCCCAATTTCTATCCCTCCCAGAATGAACTTTCTGTCAGAAGCTAAATTTCAATTAATGGACTAATGTGTATTCATCCGCCATCTCTGCAGCTCTTCTCGCTGTTTGAACTTTCTGTTCCTCAATATGCGTTCTTCTCATCTCTGGAAGTGAGTTTTTAAACTCCTCCAGTAGAATGATCTTTCTAAGATCCTTGTATGTCTTTTCTACCTTTAATGCTCTCACCCATCTATTGAAGTTGCTATGTTTAATTCTTTCAAACTCAACATAAGTCTGACCTGGTTCCTTCCTTATGTTTCTGCACCTTTGTCTTTATGCTTCTGGTACCAATTCATAGACACTCAAAACAGCCTGTTTTACTTGTTCATATTCTCTTGACACCTCATCTGACAGTTTTGCAAACACCTCAATAGCCCTACCTACCAACTTGGTCTGAATCAACATTACCCACACAGTCTCTGGCCACTTCATTTGGTTAGCCAATTTCTCAAAGGAAACAAAATTAAACAGATTTTCAATTTTTCATGTAAGTTTTTATTTAAAGATCTAGGACACTAATTCCCAAGTCTGTTTAAATCTGTTGGGACCTTTTATATCCCAAATCCATTCAAATCTGTCAAAATCCATTCGGGTCTGTTCAGATCCCGTACATGAACCAGCCAGACCCTGGACCTGAGCCCCCAATCTGTTATGGCAGGAGTAGAGGTTCCCTTCTAATAATTAAACCCAAAACACCCAGAGAAGCTCGTCTCGCCTTTATAATCTGTTTAAAAACTGTGGTTAAATGAAATAAAATCCTTGATATTCACTTAATAAGTAACAAGTAACAATGTATTTATTTAACCCTAACAGTGAATAAATTAACAGAATTACTAACAAACGGAACAATTCCCCCTAACTACTAACTATTCCCTAACTGAATTAAATTCTACTGGTACGCTGTTCCAATAAGCACAAATCCCACTTATAATAACCCAAGTAATAAGAAAATAAATTAAAACTTCATCTCCCAAAGTCTATACGCCTTTCTTCTGCTGTTCTCAAGTCACAAACGCCTTTCTTCCACTGATCCAGCTGTCTGGGATATTTTCTATATGAAGTCTTCTGTGACGCTTCATAGTTAGAAGTGCTGTGGTACCTTTTATGAATAGATGGTGCTTTCTTAGAGAGCTTGGCAATTTCGTGTGAGAGCTCAATGCTTATTTCTCAGATGGTAGTTCGCTCTCCCACTGATTTTCAAAAACCATCTCCTTATACACCTTAGATGACATATCAATTTTTTTACAAAGCATTTGTCTGAGGTTGTCAAAGCCATCAGATTTAAATTCAATTGCCATGTGCTTGGTTTTAATTAACTGGTTGATTCCAGTTAGTTGCCAAAACATCAAAACAAGCCTAAGGTTTCAATACACGCAGCCAGTTGATACATGTTTCCATTTCAGAACTATCTGTACCTATTCAGCTGCTTACAGATACATTTTCGTTAAAATCTCCAAGCATGGAAGAATACTTTACCTCTTAAAGGAATCACGCACTCTTTTCCACCTCCCCCCATCAGTTTTACAAACAAATTCTAGCTTCCTGCCTTCCAAATCACGATCACTCTACATAACTTCGTAGCAATGCATATCCATATCTCATTGGAGCGGTTTGCAATTTCCTTGTGATTGTGAATTGTTCATTTCCTTTCTTGTTGTTTCTCCACTCTCTTTGACTTGTATGGCTCTGTATAAAAAAGTCACATATCTCTCAATTTCCAGTTCTGTCTCATGCTCCACCGAGGTATCCTTTTCTTTTGACAGATATTGTGGAATTCCTATATTTTATGCTTGTATATAAAGAAGACAGTCCCTCTCCATGGGAATGTCCATGTGGGAAACAATGTATATCTTTGATGAGACAATATAGACTCTCTATGTCCATTACAGTAGCCTGAAGGAGGAAAAGTTCACGTATAGAAGCATTGAAACCTACAGCAAAGACCATTTGGCTTATTGTTTTTGTGCTTGTCCATGAAGAACTATCAGGCTTAATTACACTTTTCGACTTTTGGACTGTAGCTCTGTTAGTACATTTTTTTTATCGAATACAGTAGGGCTTTTTGCCTTCACTATCCTTTGAGGCAGTGAAATCCTGATGCTCACCAATCTCTGGGTATCCAACTAATCTCTTCAATTCCCCTCTAATCTTTCTGCCAATTACTTTAAAACTCGTCACTGTATCCCAATAAAAACAGAAAATGCTGGAGAAACTCAGCAGGTTTGGTAGCATCTATGGAGAGAGTTTTGAGTCCTTCAAACTCAAAACTCTCCAGTTTCTTCCCAAGTAGCTTTTATACCCTTTTTGTAGAATCACAGCCTTAGAGTTGTTGGCCATAACTGTACTCACTACTCCAGATGTGACCTAACCAATGTCTTTAATTCTAGCAGAAACTCCCAAATCTTATACTCTCCACAAGTATTCCACATGCTTTCTTGACCACATCATCTATCTTTCCTGCTACCTTCAGGGATCTGTGGACTATGACTACGTGACAGCAACTTGTATGTTAAGGGCACTACTTGAATGCAAGAGTCCAGAATTGAGGAGCACAGGTATCTCGGAGGGTTGCGAAGCTAGAGGAGATTACAGAGGTAGGAAGGAGTGAGGCCTTGGAGGGATTAAAAACCAGGATGGTAATTTCAAAATCAAGGTATTGCTTAGCTGAGACAGTGCAGGCCATGTGTACAGGAGTGATTTGTGAACAGCAGAGTTTTGAATGGTGTCAGGTTACAGAGAATGTGAAGATCATCCAGGCGTAGTGAAGTCCAGAGGTAACAAGGTGGTGGATGAGGTTTCAACAGCAGATGAGCCAATGCAAGGCTGAAGATGTGCAATGTTACAGCTGTTGAACTCAATAACCTTAATGATTGCATGGGTGTATGGTTAAAAACTCACCTTGGGGTCAAATATAGCACCAAGTCTGTGGTAAGTCTGGTTCAGCTTCAGAATGCTGCCGTAGAGTGGGATAGATTCAAAAGTTAAAATGTGACAAGGTTGCCCCTCAGTCCTTTTTAAATCTTTCCCTTCTCATCTTAAATCTATGCCCTCTAGTTTTGGACTCCCCTATCCTGGGAAAAAGGCCTTGGCTATTCACCCTACCCACGTCCCTTGTGATTTTATAAACCTCTGTAAGGTCACCCCATAGCCTCGACGCTCCAGGGAAACATGCTCCAGCCTATTCAGCCTCTTCCTATAACTCAAACCCTTCAGTCCCAGCAACATGGTTGCAAATCATTTCTGAACACTTTCAAGCTTAACAACATCTTTCCTATAGCAGGGAGATCAGAATTGAACGCATTATTCTAAAAGTAGCCTGACCGATGTCGTGTACAGCTGCAACATGACATCCCAACTCCTATACTCAATGCACTAACCAATGAAGGCAAGCATGCCAAATGCCTTCCTCACCACACTGCTACCTGTGAGTCTCAAATTCCTCCAATTTATTACACGTTTGCTTGCCGTACTCCTGTCCCTAGATATATGACCTCATACTGCTCTGGGTTGAATTCTAATTGGCCACTTTCGTGCACACGCGATCACTGTGAGCACAATCACTGATGAGATGTATAACTCTTGACTCACTATGAATCATCTTTTATTTCCAACACAAAATCAAGGCAAGCAGAAATATGCATTGACCATATTGTATTTATACCATATAGATACACATGATCTTTGTGGTTGAAGATAAATTTTACCAGATTTTCTGTGCAGTGATATGGTGTGACACACTGAGAACCAAGAGTTGGGACCCTCAATGTAGCTGCCTCAGTGACCCTGTGATCGAGTGTGTTGTTTGATCCCACAGGTCTGTGACTGAAGATGAGTTTAAATATTGACCAGAGCATTTCAACGACAAATCCTCTGCCCAATCCAGAAGCAACCTCAACAGACGCAATGACGGACTCTCAAAAGGTAAACATTATAAACTGTGCCTTTAAACAGTGGATTTTATCATGCTCATCCACAGCAATCTGTTAGATATAACTGGGTGAGAACATTTTGCAAGGCTCCTGTGCTGTTGTGGACGGAGAAAATGTTGGAGAGGTGTACTGTTACAGTATTATTGACTGTCAGATTTGGCGAGGCTGCACATTAGTATAGAAGCTTCACAGAGTGACCTTCACCAGAATGATACAGAGGCCTGAAATTTTGATGCAGCGTTAGGAAACTGACACCTGGATAACTTTCAGATCATAACTCTCCTCCTTCACTGTCAGTCCTGTAAGCGCGGTGCTCAGTTAGTGGCAGTGAATGCCTCCAGGAGGCAGACTTGGCTTGCCTGGTGCAAGCAGCAATACCGGGGCCTGCCACAGAGGATCAGTCCTTGAGAAGGAGAGCAGCCAGGCAAAAGAAAGGTAAGGCACAAATTCCACCACAGAGGGTCCAGTAACTCTCAACATTAAAACAGGAACCTTTCTTTGGCCCTGTCTCAAACCTGAAACTGATGTTCACCAAAGATTTTGGGTTCAGGAGATTTTTGGGATGTTAATTGATGATGAGTGGATTTCATACTTCTTAGCCCTCACCGGCACTTTGAAACTCTCCCAGAGGTGTCAGGATGCTGATACAACATCTGGCCTGGAGCCTGTCGAGCCTTTCCTCATAAGGCAATCCACTCATTTCAGGTATAAGTCTAGTAAACCTTCCTGAACTGCTTCCAACACATTAACATAGATACGCTTACATGTACTATATACAGTATTCGAGATGCAGTGTCACCAATGCCCTGTATAACTGAACCTTAATCTCCCCAATCTTGCACTCCCATCACGTTCTGTGAGCTTTCCTGAATACCTGCTGTACCAGATAATATGCTTCATTATTAACCGTTCTACAAAAATGGACAACTTCACACTTTCCCACATTATACTCCATTTGCCAGATCTTTGCCAACTCACTTATCTATCTATATCCCTTTGTAGGTTCCTTCTGCCCGCTTTACAACTCGCGTTCCTACCCATCATTGTGTCATCAACAAATTTATCTCCATAGTTTCGATTCCTTCATCCAAATCATCTAAATTGTAAAGAGTTGAGACCCCAGCACTGACCCCTGTAGCTCATCACTCATGATATGCTGCCAGCCCAAAAAGGCCCACTTATTCCTCCTCTTTGCTTCTTGTTAGAGAGCCAGTCTTCTATCCATGCCAATATGTTACCATATGTTCCAATAAACTTTGAGAATCTACTATCCATCTTGTTGCCACTGTGGTGGGTAAGGGAATGAATGTTTAAGGTGATGGATGTGGTGCCAGTCAAGTGAGTTGGCTTGTCCTGGATGGTATCAAGCTTCTTGAGGGTTGCTAGAATTGCAGTCATCCAGGCAAGTGGGGAATACATCGCAAGCTCTTTTCCAAAGGAAACAGGCAGAACGTCTTCAATCTAACATTATAAGTGAAGTTTCTCATTTCTGTACTCTGTAGAATGTGTTCACATTTTTCCTAAAGTAATTTGTCCAGATGAAGTCTGATTAGTGTCTTATACAGGTTTAGCATAACATCCTTGCTGTTGAATTCTGTGCCACTAATAGTAAAGCTGGGATACTTTATACTTTATTAACCGCACTCCCTCCATGTAACCTGGCTCCTAACAACATAGACACATAAATACCCAAGTTCCTTTGCTCCTGCACACCCTTTAAAGTAGTACTTTTCATTTAATACTGGGCTGAATCTTATGTTTTTATGGCTAAGTGAAAGTTGCATTAAGTTTTTTGGAGGGGTTCTCAATATTAGGCCCAGCAAGATCTCTTGCCTCATTAACTTCTTATCCCATCTCCTGTCGTCCCACATGTCTGATTCTAAATCCCATAATATCACGTGCCATTCTCAGAATAACTCTCACTCTTGTCTATCCATTGAAAGACCAGCATCCCTTGTGCCAACAGATTATATTCAAAAAGGAGTACCTGATCTGATCCAACTCCTTCCTATCCAGACCCACCACAATCATTCCACTCTCCATTGCATTCATTAGAGTCCATCGCGCTACTTGAATGACTTATTTTACAGCAATCTTCCCTTCATTCCACAGTCACGTCACCCTTGGAAGTTTTACGAATGATGGTTCATTTTAGTTCTTTTAACTTCCGCATAACGGAGATGACAACAAGCACCGATAGCATTGTGTAATCCACATTTCCCCAATATTTGGCACATGAGCATGTTCGCCATGCATACATTAAGTATATGTGAAAAATGTTTGCAAATGAAATGCAGCTGGAACTTGCAAACACATGTCTCATGTATTTACCTCTTCAGTGTGCTAATGACCAGCAGACATGGCTCCCCCACTTTTGCTCATCAAAGCAACATTGTCTCTACCCAACCCGGCCATTGCCTGAGGCATTTTTTAATTGCATTATGCATCTAGAGAATGGCATGTATTGGCAGGAAAGAGAGTCAGTGCCAGGCTCCGACTCATTGTCAAATACCCCTCCAGCTTCCATGTCCCTTTTTACCTAGGATTACCCTGATTGCACATTGAACTTTGCCTCCAACTGTTCTTCCCACCCCGAAGCCCTGACATTACCCACCCTGGACCCCTAGAGGATCCCTGCGGAGGCCACGATGATGGTCACTGTTAATAACTACCCCCTCTATAGCCTACCATGCCCTCTGATGAAGCTCTGCAAACCCTCATACACCTTGAGTTTGCCCCATCACCATCCTTGTTCCCACCACCCCAAACACTTCTCTTTCGCTGTCCTCCCCAGGCTTGACTCCCCAGCACTTTTGGCAGTGATTTTCCCCACTGCCCCTACGGGACACACTTGTACCCTCCTTCACACTTAATAGGCGTATCCCTGTTTTGAATTCATCTCAGATCTCTGACTGACTTTAATATGCTGCCCCTAGACTGTCTGGACCCTGGCCACTATCTTTGCAGCTCCCTGACCGATTGTGTGTGATCTCCTGACTGCTGCTGCTGCTGACCCTACAGGACTGACTGTTGGACTGACCCCCTAAAGGTAAGTGCCTCAGGCTGATGACTGACCATTGTCAAATCCATGGACTGTGCCCCTAACTGACGGTACCAGGGACCCCTGACCAATAGGTACCACCCCTTCTCCCCTGTTGACTGAGAACTAGCCCCCACCCAGTTTCTGACGTGTCCATTTGGTTGAATTTGGAACACAGACAGCTGTGGCACTTGCTGTCGGTGTTACATTGACATCTCAGTGGAGGCAGATGTTCCCCTCTCCCATACATATTCCTATTGACAAGATTATCTGTCTGTCTGCATTAAATAACTCACCAATATGGCAGTACTGATAGCCACCAGATTGGTACTTCAGCCAGAGCCAAAGACTAACTGGCATTACAAGCCAAGTCATTGTAGGATATGCTGTGAGCATGCAGATAGACGCTGAATGAGTGAGCAGTATGACAACCAAAGAGCAGCCCCAAGATGAAGCCTGGACCAATCAGTGAGCTGGATGCCTGTCCCTGAGCACAGAGTGTCCCTGCAGCAGCTTCTCAGTACTAGTTGCTGGTGCATCCTGTGACATATGTTTGTGTTTCGTGAGTGGCCGGCAAGTGTATCAGTGAGGTGCCACAATGGTCATGAGGAGTTGGCAGATGCTAGATGATAGGGTTGTGTGCGGCTCTTTTTTTTTTACTTTATTTATTCACAGGATGAGGGTGTCACTGGCTAGGCAGCATTTATTGCCCATCCCAAATTGCCCAGAGGGCAGTTAAGAGTCAACCACACATTGCTGTGGATCTGGAGTCACATGTAGGCCAGACCAGGTAAGGATGGCAGTTTCCTTCCCTGAAGGGCACTAGTGAACCAGGTGGGTTTTTCCTGACAATTGACAATGGATTCATGGTCATCACTAAATTCTTGATTCCAAATATTTATTGAATTCAAATTCCACCATCTGTCATGTCGAACCCAGGACCCCAGAACATTATCTGGGTCTCTGGATTAACAGTCCATGATAATACGACTAGGCCAACGCCTCCCCCAATGGGCTGATGCCCATGGATCGCATCCAGAGATGCTACTTGGTGCTGTGCAACATGGAGACCCTTAGGAGCAAGTGGCAACCTGGAGTTTCCAGGTATCTGCTCCGATTTCCATGTCAAGAATTCTCATCATCTAGCTTGCTCAGCATGTTTGATGAGATAGGAAGCTGAATATTAATGAGGCAAGCTGGGCTGTTGCTGTAATCCCCCGTATTTGGCAATTCACTGCTGCATAGCCAGAAACTTCACTGCTCAACAGAATCGTGAAAGAAGGGATAAGATACTTGCTTCTCACCATATCCCCGATTTTAACTGCTTTACCACTAATGTCTGTACTTTCAACCAACAGCACCCTATTCTCTAAAATGATGGACTGAGATAAGCATGGATTTTGCAGCTGCTCTTGAGATTCAGGCTTATTTCTAGATTTACTTCTATATTTCTTATAGTTATTACATGAATAAGAAATATTTGGAGGGATATGGACCAAGTGCAGGCAGGTAGGACTAGTTTAGTTTGGGATTATGGTCGACATGGACTGGTTGGACCAAAGGGCCTGTTTCAGTGCTGTATGATTCTAGACTCTATGCTCCCAACTTCAAGATGTGCCTCACAAACATCTCATCCAATTCTACTCTAAATCTCACACTGAGATCACATTGCTCAGATCACTACAGTGTGGAGCTGGAGGAGCACAGCAGGTCAGGCAGCATCAGAGGATTGATGAAACGTCGACTCTCCTGCTCCTCTGATGCTGCCTGACCTGCTGTGTTCCTCCATTGACTCTGACTCTAACATCTGTAGTTCTTGCTATCTCCGAGTTGCTCAGATCACTGTAAGATTCCACCTACTGTCTCTTCATGCTTTTTCTACCAAACATTTTCACCCCATGCTTCTCCACATTGAACTTGATCTGCCACCTATGCACCAATTGAACCAATTATCATTATCCTTTTAAGTTCTGCAGCATTTACATTGCTTCCCAGTTTTGTATCATCCACAAACTGTATAAATGTCTTTTGGAAGTCCACGTACACCACACCCACAGCATTACCCCCATCGACTCTCTATGGTACCTCCTCATAGAACTCCAACAAAATATTAACACAAATTTTCCCTTATCAAATCCTTTCTGGCTGTTCCTGATTAACCTAAATTTGTCCATTTGACTATTAATTCCATACCAAATTATTACTTCTAGAAGTGTCCCCACCATTCAAGTTAAATTGACATGTCTGTAATTGCTGGACTTTTCCTTGCAATCATTTTTGAACAGGGGTGTGATATTTGCAGTTTTCCAGTCCTCTGGCATCAACCCCATGTCCAGAGAAGACTGAAAGATAATTGCCAGTACCTTTTGAAATTTTCACTCTCACTTCCTTCAGTATTTTTGGATGAACCTCATCGTGTCCAAGTACCTTGTCAACTTTAAATGCCAACACTTTATCCAATACCTCCTCCTTATCAATTGTGAACTGAGTATAGTGACTGAATTTCCTCCTCTGTCACCATGGCCTTGTCAGTAAAGACAGATATGAAATATTCATTTAATGTCTCAGCCATGTGCCTTTGCTTTCACGTGTAAATTTTCTTGTCAGTCCCCAATCAAACCTACTCCTCATTTTACCACCTTTTTATTGTTTTGGGATTTGCTATTGGTATTTCCCTTTGTTAGCTGTCAATAACTTTTCATAATCCCTCTTATTTTCTTTCTCAGTTCCTTTCGGAACATTTCGTGTTCAACCTAGTTTTCATTTTCTACCTAACATCTGATATAAGCATCCTTTTCCTTTTTATCTTAGTTTCTCTCTCCTTTTTCATCCAGAGAGCTCTGGATTATAAAATGCTATCTTTCCCTTTTGAGAGAATATATATTATTGACAGTATATATATTGTATATGAGCCACCTCTTCATCATTTTTTCTTCAAGTGACAAGTGTCAAATAACATTTATGCCACAATTGTGCCAGGCAACGACTATCTCCAACAAGGGAATCTAACCATTGCCACTTGACATTCAATAGTTCACCCTAATTACATCCTCTATTGTCAACACCCTGGGAGTTACTATTGACCAGAAACTGAAATGGACTAGCCATATAAATACTATGACTACAAGAGTTAGGAATTCTGCAGCAAGTAAATCACCTGACATCCCAAAGCCTGCCCACCATCTACAAGGCTCTGATTGAGATTATGATGGAATACTCCTCACTTCCCTAGAAAAGTGCATCATCAACAACACTGAAGAAGTTTAACACCATCCAAGACAAAGCAGCCCATGTATTGGCACCCCATTCGACACTCAGTAGCAGCAGTGTGTAGCAGCTACAAGATGCACTGCAGCAACTCACCAAGTTTCATTCAGCAGCACTTTCCAAAGCCATGACCACTGCCATCTAGAAGGACAAGGACAGCAGATGCATGGGAGCACCACCATCTGCAAGATTTCCTTCAAGCTACACACCATCCTGACTTGGAAATATATCACAGTTCATTCAGTGTCACTGCCTGAAAATTTGAACAGCGCTGTGGTAATACCTATATCCCATAGACTGTGCATTCAACAAAGCTACTCACCATCAGCTTCTCAAGGGCAGTTTGATTGGGTAATAAATACTGGCCTAGCCAGCGATTATCATGTCCCATGAACAAATAAAAAATAAACTGTCACTCCTGCACCATTTCTCAAACTGTGTAATCTGCCGCATCTTCTTATTTCTGTTCTCACTGGGGCACAGCACCAGGAGTAATTCAGGCGCAGGTATTAAGAGGCCTTCAATGTGGATATCAGGGTGGCTACTTCTTCAGAAAGAACATAGGAGCAGGGGTAGGCTAGTTGGCCCTCCAACTCTGTTCCATCATTCAATAAGAAAATGACTGATTTGGTTGTTTCAGCAAATGCTCCATCTGCTAAATTTTTGTCTACTCACTTAACCTGTCCATATCCTTTTGCAGACTCTTTACCTCCTCCGGACAACTTGTTACCCGAATGATTTTTGTCTTATCAGTAAATTTAGCTACCATACACATAGTCTATCATCCAAATCATCGATATAGCTTGTAAGTATTTGGGCATCCAGCAATGATTCCTGTGGCATTCTACTAGTTACAGCTTCCCAACTCTTGTTTAGGATCTCTCTAATGTTTGTGATCACACTGTGTCACACTTGCTCCTCTAGTTTTTTCACATATACAACAGCCCAACCAGATATTCTTAAAGGACTCTCCTGTGAAAGCTCTTTAGCCCCACAAAAATGAAAGTACAAGAATGAATACTGTTTCAGGCTACACAGAAAATACCCTGGCCAGTGCCAGCCCAGACTTGAGTTTTATTTTGTGTATATTTTGGGGTTTTGAGTGTTTTAAAAGTGGTGTCATATTAGTTATGTATAATATGATTTTATCAGCAGAATGTTGTTTAATGAAATATAAAACAGTTTCTCTTAACTCACTGAGCAGTACTGTTTACTTCTATATAAAACTGTAACTGGTAATCTACTGCCCTTCAGTAAGAGCTGAAGGTGACTGGTGAACAGTTGGTCCTACAATGATTGTGGAAAGGCTGCTGCCTGAATGCCTGCTGCTAACGGTGTGTTTGTTACAGGTTGCATGTCTGCAGGCACAAGGAGATGATGCATTGAGAAAAGAGAACTATGAGGAGGCTGTGCATTATTACACCCAGGGTCTAATGCTGGATGCCAAGGACTGCCAGTTACTGTCATGCCGTGCCTTGGCGTTCATTCACATGAAACAATATGAGGCTGCAAGGTTGGATGGAGAATTCCTGATTCAGATCCGGCCAGAGGCTCCGCAGGTCAGGCTTCTTGGAGACGCATGTTGAGAAAACACACTCTGCCAGTTTAAATGTTAAGGGGAGAGAACTCTTTGAAAGCTTATTTAGAGTCTGTGGAAATCAAAACTAATCTGAGATCATTCCTCAGGAATTCTGGTTCAGGCTACCTGCTCATGATCTAGTTTATGACTGCCATTGGGTAGACATAGCTCCATTTTCATGTAAACACTATGCTCCTTTATCATCACCAACAAATAGTCATGATGCTGGAGTTGATTTTTCTCTATCTGTGTTAGTCATACATATGAGGTTAAGAATCCGTGGCAGCCTTTCCTGATTCATATTAACAGCACTCCAGCTTCCTGGACCAGCCCATTTGCTTCATTATTCACAAATCCTGGTACAAACCTGACCTCAAATGTCAGTGTCTATGAAATTTAGGGAATGAAGAAAATTAAAATGAGTATTACAGAGAAAGGACAGGGGCTCTGCAAGGCATTTCAACTCCTTAACATCTTCCATTAAGGCTAAAGGCACAATGGGTTAGGACTTAACCAAAAGTAAAAATAAAGGAAACTCACCTGTAGACTTGAGGCTGCAGCTGGCCAGCTCTGTGCCAGTCTATGGTAAATGCTTGTAGCAGGTATCATTCTATCAAATGGCACTGCTAGCTGTCTGCTGATTAGCATTATATGGAGATACCAACCCCCATGACTCTTCCAGTATGGTTGGTGAAGGGATCAATTTTTTATTTTGAAACCTCCTCTTAAGATTTTCGTAAGGGCTACTTTTTGAATTTCGTGGTCTACCTTTCGGTTTTCAATGGTTCCTTATCAATTCTTACTAATTCCTCTATTAATTAAAACAGTCTCATACTTTTGGATTTATGTTGTCATGTGGGGCATTTAGACTTTAACAGAAGCCAAATTAGAAGAATTCATCAATATCCTCAATAACCATCACCACTCCATTAAATTAAACTCACAACACACAAGGAGAGCATTAATTTTCTAGAAACTGCAGCACTTAAATTGGCATAAGACAACAGGCATAAGTTAGCAAAAAAAGTTTTCCTTTTTAAAAAAACTGATAGAAACCTATACACAAAGCCATCAACATAAACACACTTTCACAGACTGTTGAAATCACAGCTAAGCAGTTGCATGTTTGTCTCTAACAAGTCACCACTCCTCAAATAATTCAAGCTGTGAGAGAAACTTTGCAATGTGATATCACATAAATGCAAATTGTGATGAAATAAAACTATTCGATATTAAATTAACCAAGTGACACTGTGTTTGTTTCAGTAGGGAAAGGTTGAAAGGTTTAAAACTGGTCTTCCCATCTTCTAATCCCCTCTCCCCTTTCTGCATTCTCACTCTTCCACAAACTCTTCCACACTTCTCCTGGTACCTTCCTTCCTGTCACCCACTTTCTTTGTCTCAACAGCCTTGCTGTCTCACTGCTCCCCCAGTCACCGGCTCATAGAGACAGAACCAGCTTGTGACTGGGGGAGCACCCATTCAGTGATTCTGTCAGTTCCACCTATGGTGGTTGGGGTAGAAGTTGGGGGGAATTTTCTAAGATAGCTTGCCAGTGATCAGTGGGTCAGTGGCGCCTTGACGGGTGGGGGAAAAGTGGCTTTTTCAACTGATGAATCCCCCGCTGTGCCTTGTTTCTTTTAATGCCATTTAAAACACAACATGTTGGAGTTAACATTCCAGTTCACTAGGAATTGTGAAATGAATGGATGGTTGTGCATTGGCTGCCTTCTATATGACTTGCCAATGCCCATTCCTGTTAACAGTAATGGAACCAAAACATACCTGGGTGTAATCTGAGTGATTGATTCATTATTATCCATTCTGCACTGGTACCCAAGACCAAAGTCATTCTTATTATATCAATCTATATCTCATTGACATTTTTCCAGGATTTCTGGCCAATCCCGAGATAATAATCCCGGGGTCTGAGTCTACACCAAGCAGTGAATCAGGGTAGTCATGGTGATGAGGTGTAACAGCTGTTCCCAGTTATCCTGTCTTATTTTCTTGCCATTGTTTTCAAAGGCTGTACTTTACCAGGTGTGCATAAGAATATTGCAACCCCTCAGATCCTAGGGTCTGAAAGAACTATATGGCAAAGCAGATAGTCACAATGGTAACTGCACCCTTACCTGTGCTGTCTCTCAACTGATCTTCATGTTTGAAGATCACCTCCAACAGCTGATCTCTGGTATCTGAGCTAATTTCTGCATGTTCAGCCTGGTCTTTTTAATGGGCTGGCCCACAGATTATAGACACTCTCAGACCTAAGAACATTAGAATAGAGGCAGGAGTGGAGTAATGATTCCTTGAACCGGCTGTACCTTTAATATGATTGTAACTGATCTTCAATCTTAATTCCACAATCTTGCCTGATCCCTGCATCCCTAATTTCCTTAGATTCCAAGGCATTATTCATCTTAGCCTGGAATATAATCAATGACAAGACAGTCTGGACAAATCAGGTGCTGGTTTGATTGTCCAATGCCTGGACAAGGTTGGAGGGAATATTAGCCTCTTCCTTTCATATATTTAAGCCCACTTGAATTGAAGGCCATTGATGATTACTCGGACAATACAACGCTTTAAATCTTTGTATGTTACTGTGTTGATAACTTTCTTCTCATTCTCCATTACAGAATCATTATTTGCTGTCCCTGGCTAACAGGTACCTTGGCCATATCCAAAAGGCTTTCCACTCTCTACTTCGTTGTTTGGAGCTTGATTCAATGCACCGGAATGAGATTGTGAAAGATCTTTACAAAGCCACCAAGAGACTGTGTAAAGTTGAAACACACGACAAGTGCTGTGAAGAGAAAGGTACAGAGCCCTAGCTCGATATCCGAATCCTAATAATTCTGTCAAATAGACAGAATAGGTGTAGACAGGTCTACAGATACAGTTCACTCTGCATCCAGTGTCTAACAATGCACTGACATGAAAACAACAATGCTAGGAAGAGTAACAAAGGCCTTCTTTTGATACTGCCATTTGTCAGTGTCCCAGTCCGTGATTCGAATAAGTTAACTTCTATTGTCTGTAAAATGAAGTGTAGTGAGTTCAATCTGATGGGGCTTTAAAACAGGCAAAATGGAGCTTACAAGTGGGAATTCCTCATTTTCACATGATATCCTGATGTTGTCATCACTCCTGATGTTGATGTCTTCTCATTTTGCAGTTAGATAACGTGTGACTGTCGATTACAGACTGGCAGCTAATAATCTGGTGCTGTTGCTTGTCACTGTAGATGGATAGATGCACACCTTGAGCAGCAAGGGAGCATATCTAGTTTTTGTCTCCAGATACCTTTGCATGGCAACATAATTAAACAGACTGACAAGACAAAGAATTCATTGCAACTATCACAGTCGATCCCCTGACCCCATCACAGCCGATCCCCTGACCCCATACAGCCCATCCCCCAGTCCTCTGACCCATCACAGCCCATCCCCGACCCCTGACTCCATAACAACCTGACCCCTGACCACATCACAACTCATCCCCCAACGCATGACTCTTCTGACTCTCTAGTTTTCCAAAAACTTCGCAATTTTGAATGAAAACTTTCTTCCTAATCAAACTATTTCCGTGAATTTTAATCCTATTGGTGTTAAAAACACCCTTGTTTTAGTGAGGTGTACCTCCCATCTCTCTCTCAGTCCGGCCTTCATGTGAATCCAGTCCCACCAAATAGGGAGAATGGTCTGCCCCATCTTATGGAAGGTTTGGAGGCTGTCGGGCACTTAATCAGATATGGTCAATAGATTTCTGGATATTAAGTGTGTCACCGGATATAGGAATAGACTGAGAAAGTGCTGTTGAAGTAGAAGATCCTCAGTGATCTAGGTGTATGTTGGGGCAGGCTCAAGAAGCTGAATGATCTACTCCTGGTTCTTTTGCCCATCTTCATGGTTTTACCTTCCTGATTAATCCTGGGCTGGATAATTAATGACTTGTTCGGAGCCTTATCCTGCTATTGCCAGTATGAACCCAGCTGCAGTGGGCCTGTTGCCACATGGGGAGCATGACAAGTAAATCCGTCTGGACTGCTTGTCATTGCCAGCCTTCAAAGGCAATCAGAAACTGATTCAGTGACTTTGCTTTGGGAATTTAGGTAAATTATGAATCATGATAGCCTTTGACATCCTTGAGATATCTAGTTCTCTGCTGTTTAGGTATCGAAGAGCTGCTTCTGAAGATTGGGTACCTGCTCTGTGATGCTGCATTACATGAGCTCTGCATTCAGCTGGTCAGCTCAGCTGTACAGCTTTGTCAGTCAACAATGAGTGATTTAATCCGAATGCAGTTCCACCTGATCCATGCGAATTGTTATTCAGCAATAAACAACAAGGACATGGCCAAAACAGCCTATGAAAACTGTCTGAAGTTGGCAGTCAAGCTGAGGAGCACTCAAGAACAAATCAAGGTACAAACTGCTCAGTCCTGATAGAAGGTCACAGACCTGAAATATTAATTTTGTTTCTCCGTCAATGTTGCCAGACTAGCTGATATCTCTGTTTTTATTTTAAAACCAGTTTTGTTTTTCTCTGCTTTTCTCTCTTGACTCATGATGGGCTACAGTCCCATGGGCTTCAGCACTTTTCCATATTTCTAAATCAGCCACACTTGCTGCCAAGGTCTTCATAGTCAATGCAGATCAATTCTACAATTGCAACTGTGTTCAGAATTGGAGGATTGATTGTCTGCTAATTTGAATAAATGTTCTTTGTCACCTATTTAGGTGATTAATAGGTTTACAGCTATTGAAAATCACATCTCACTCAATCTAACCACTCAGTATTCCACCTCGCCCAATCTAACCACTTAGTACTCCACCTCTCAAAGTCCTTCAGTTTACTATTACATCTAGTCTAACCACGCAATTTTACACCTCACCCAGTCTAACCACTCAGTATTGTGTCTCACCATTTTAAGTCCTCAGTATTACAACATTAGCCAATGTAACAATAGCTCAACATTACACTCCAGATGCTTTACAAAACTGAATTGTGTCTGGCTGATTCCCTTGTGCCACCTTCTTCTGTGACAGGGAGAGTAGCACAATGGAAAAGTTTAGAGGACTGGATAAACTCCACAGAGAAATGTTTAAATCCCACCTTAGCAGTTTAAGAAATTCTAATTGAACTAATTGATTAGTCTCTAATGAAATGCTTGTCCCATTAATAATGATCCATGAAACTATTGGATTGTCATTTAAAAAAAAATCTGCTTTTCTAATGTCCTTCAGGGAAAGAAATCTGCCAACGTTTATCCAGATCTTAGACTGGCTACACATGGCTCTCAACTCAAGTGCCCAAGAGCAAGCTTCTGAATTCCTTGTGTTTTAAATGCTGGCCTTTGCGATGCACATCCCAAGACAATTATAAACAAAGGAAGTTTTGTTTTAAATGTTTGGAGCGCTGTAGAGTTACAGAGTCATACAGCACAGAAACAGACCCTTCGGTCCAAGCAGTCCATGCCGAACATGAGCCCAAACTAACTAGTCCCCCCTGTGTGATCCTGGGCCATATCCCTCCAAACCTTTCCTATTCATGTACCAGTCCAAATGTCTTTTAAATGTTGTAATTGTGCCCACATCCACCACTTCCTTAGGAAGTTCATTCCACACAGAAACCACCTCTGTGTAAAAAAAAAAAAATGCCTCTTGTGTCTTATTTTAAGCCTCTGTCCTCTCACCTTAAAAATATGGCCCCTAGTCTTGAAATACATCATCATAGGGAAAAGACAACTACCATTAACTCTGTCTGTACCCCTCATTATCTTATAAACATCTGTCAGGTAGTCTCTCAACCTCCTACACGCCAGTGAAAAATGTCCCAGCCAATCTAGCCTTTCTTTATAACTCAAACATCCTGGTAAATCTCGTCTGAACCCTCTCCAGCTTAATAATATTGTTCCTAAATCTGGGCAACCAGAACTCGACACAGTATTCCAGAAGAGGCCTCACCAATGTTCTGTACAACCTCAACATGACTTCCCAACTCCTATACTCGAAGGACTGAGCAATGTAGGCAAGTATGCCAAATGGCTTTTTAACCACCCTGTCGATATGTGACTTCAAAGAATTATGTACCTGCATCCCTAGGTCCCTCTGTTCTACAACAGTACCCAAGGCCCTACATTAATTGTATAAGCCCTATTCTTGTTTGTTGTAGCAAAATGCAATACCTTGTATTTATCCAGGTTGAACTCCATCTGCCATTTTTCAGCCATTTGATCAAGATCCTTTTGTAATCTTAGAAAACCTTCTGCTATGCCACCAATTTTGGTGTCTTATGCAAACTTACTTACCATGCCTTCTATATTCTCATCCAAATCATTTATATAAATTATAAACAAAAGAGGACCCTGAACTGATCTCTGAGGAGCACCGCTGGTCACATGCCTCCAGTCCGAAAAGCAACCCTCCACCACCAATCTCTGTCTCCTGCCATTAAGCCAATTATGTACCCAATTGACAAGCTCACTCTGAATCCCAATTAGTCTACCATACGGAACCTTGTCGAAGGCTTCGCTAAAATCCAATGTCTACTGCTCTGTCATCATCAATCTTTCTGGAAACTTTCATCAATCTTTTTGATAACTTTCTAATGTAAGTTGTTATCTGGATTTTGTGTTACAGTGCTGTGCAGGTCTTGCTGAAGCACATATGACAGCTGGCCACCCTGAAGATGCCATTCGATACTACCTTGAACTGCTAGCAATCCTGGAGCATAATGAACAGGAAGCCCGGGACCAATACTCCGGATATGAGAGGCATGCTTTATCGATCAGGTACCTCGCTGAATTCAGCATGCAGGATTAAAGAAGATAGATAATTAGAATTGGACAGAGTGACTGCTGCACATATCTTTCATATTGTTTTACTGTTTGCTCTTTAAGCTGATTTTACAGAGACTGTGATGGCCAGGATCTCCTTGAGGAGATACTTGGGACCATGGTCTAAGATCTTTGAGTGAAATACCTTTATTAAAAACAAGCCATCACCAAAGCACCTATGTCTCTAACTAAATTAACAAGTTACAAGCACTACCCACCAGGGTCAGTTTGGGCTAAATGTTGCATATTAACAGAATGTTGTACAGTTGAGATGATGCAGCATTCCCATTAGCGCAGTGTGTGGGCATCAGACTAGAATGGTCTGTGGGGTTCCAGTTGGCACAGTATACAGGGTTACGTTAGTGTGTATGTGGGAATCCTATGAGTGTAGCATATAGAATTCCAACAAATACAGGGTGCAGGGTTTGCCAGAGACACAGTGTGGGTTTGTGCTTAGGCAGGTTTCATCCTGAGACAGGGAGCAGAGTTTGTCCTGAGTCAGAGTACAGGGTCCCTCCGAGGCAGGGTGCGGAGTTCGGCCAGAGATCATGCACGGTTCCTGCAGAGATAGCATGCAGAGCTCCCCCTGAGGCAGGATACAAAGTTCCCCCGAGGGAGGGTGTGGGGTTAGAATGTGGTGGGGTCAAGGTGTCGGGGAATGGGCTATGAAGGGAGAAATAAGCAACTGGTGTATGTTTTGATGGATAAGTCAGAGAATTGGGAGTTGACTTCATTTGAAATGTAGATTTTTCTTTTGTGTTACACATCAGAGTAAGTTTTCTTTAAAATTGTGCCTGAATGCCATTAATATCAGGGTTGTCCATATTTGCCGTCTCTCCACAGCATGACTCAAAGTCAGCAGTTTATTTGTTCCTGAAGGCTATTCACAGTGGGTTTCTGGACAGTTTGTTACTTTTTGTGGTGTACTTCAATGACTTAGACTTACTATTATTAACCAGGTTTGCCGCTAATGCAAAAATTGCCTTTGTGGTGCTAGTGAGAAGGGAAGCTATAGACCTCAAGAAGCTATTGGTGTACTGTTCAGGTGGGCAGGAAGTATCAAATAGCCTTCAATTCAGAGGAGTAAGATAATGTGTTTAAGGAGGTTAACAATAAACAACTGGACACTGAGAGGCATTTTGGAGAGCATGTCCACAGATCCCCGAAGGTAACAGCATGGGTAAATAACTAGGAAGGGCACTTAACTCTATGAAGGCACACAGTATAGTTTCCTTCATTTATTGAGGAATGGAATAAGGCACACATAAAGAATTAAATGTTGAAGGAAGGATGTAATCACACTGGAGAGGGAACAGAGGACAATGAAGAAAGTTATCTAAGATTAAAAAGAAATCTTGATTGATTGGGTCAATGGGCTGAGGAGTGGCAGATGGAGTTTAATTTGGATAAATGCAAGGTATTGCATTTTAGTAAAACAAACAAGGGCAGGACTTATACAGTTAATGGTAGGGCCCTGGGTAATGTTGTAGAACGAGAGACCTAGGGATTCAGGCACAGAATTCTTTGAAATTTGCGTCACAGGTAGACAGAGTGTTAAGCAGGCATTTATTACACATGCCTTCATTGCCCAGACCTTTGAGTATTGGAGTTGGGACATCATGTTAAGGTTGTACAGGATGTTGGTGAGGCCTCTTCTGGAGTACTGTGTGCAGTTCGAGTTGCCCTGGTATAGGAAGCATATTATTAAATTGGAAAGGGTTCAGGAAAGATTTACCAGGATGTTGCTGGGCATGGAGATTTGAGTTATAAGGAGAGGCTAAATAGACTGAGACTTTTTTGACTGGAGCATTGGAGGTTGAGGGATGACCTTTTAGAGGTTTATAAATCATAAGGAGTATAGATAAAGCGAATAGCAAAGGTCATTTCCTTAAGATGGAGGAGTTCAAAACTAGGGGGCATATTTTTAAGGTGAGAGGAAAAAGATTTAAAAAGGACATGAGGGGCAACTTTTCTCACAGAGTGTAGTTCCTGTGTGGATTGAAGTGTCAGAGGAAATGGCGGTTGCAGGTCCAGTGACAACATTTAAAAGACATTTGGATAAGTACATGAATAGGAAAGGTTTGGAGGGATATGGGCCAAACGGAGGCACGTGGAACTATTTTAATTTGGTATTATGGTTGGCATGGACTGGTTGGACTGAAGCGTCTGTTTCTGTGCTGTATGACTGTATGACTCTGAGATTGTTAGTTTGTTGCCTGGGCTGGAGAACTTTAACTACATAGAAAGTTTGAGCAGATAGCTTTTGTTTACTTTTTCATTGATGAACTGACAAGAAGGTGGATGGTGCATTGTAATGGCAATTTCCCTACCTCTGAACCAGGAGGCCCACACCGTCAGAGGTGTGTCATAATGTCTTCGAACAGGTTGATTTGAAAATATCTCTAAGTTAGTACATGCATTGAAAATAAAACAAGGAAGTAAGGAGAGATTTAATTGAGCTGTACCAAAGATCAGGGACCTGGATAAAGTGAATAGAAGGAGCTATCTCCTGTATAGTGAAGAGGACAGTAGCTGGAGGAATGATGTAATACCATTGGCAGAGGGATGAAAGGAGAAAAGATTTCATCCAGAGGGTGGTGGCATTTGGAATTGATAGCTTGAAAGATGATCGAAGCAGAAGCCCTCACAATATTTTTAAAAAACTTGAATATGCACTGGATGTGCTGTCACCTCAAGGACTAAGAGCTAGAAATTGAGGCTAGAGATCACTGCTTTTTTTCAGATATGATGGGCTGAATGACCTCCTTCTGTGCTGTGAATTTTGATCATTTCTATATGAGAGAGGTTTCTGTAACATCTGATAGAGGTAACAATCTTCTCAGCAGTGTTCCAGTTGATGGTGGGTGGTCCACATGTTACAACACAGGGATGATAAGCCAAACCAAATCAGCCTCTCTGTCTCTGGATTCACAGCATAGAAAAATTAAATCATTCAGTGATCTTCAAAGTTGCTCAATTGTTCGTAACCAGGTTTTATGAATAACAGATCTTGGACACCAAATTTGTAACTTAAACAAAATTAACAATTTATTATTAATAATGTAACATTAGTAGAACACCAATAAACAATAAGGCAATCTAATCAACATCTACCATCTAAAGCCCAGTTGAGAGACAAATTTTAAAAAAATGAATGAATTATAATTTGCCAGTTCAATAATCAGTTTCAAACAATGGATACCAGACCTGTAGAAATCCTTGGACAATGGGTTGTTCGCTGGCATGTAGAGCTGCATTTATTGCTTGAATTCCAAAGTCACCAGCTTATATAAATAGTTTCAACAGACTTCTAGAAATATTTCCAGACAAACTCTGCCCTGATGCAAACCCAGGGAATTAAGTCATCGCCACATAGCATTAGCCTGGCATGATTTGAACATGCATTCTTTTGATCTGGTGTCCGACACGCTACCATTGCGCCACAAGCTCACAGTCAAGGGTGTAAACCCGAAATGTCAACTTTTCTGCTCCTCTGATGCTGCCTGGCCTGCTGTGTTCCTCCCGCTCCACATTGTATTGACTCTGACTCCAGCATCTGCAGTTCTTGCTATCTTCTAGAAATATTTACTTATTTGTTATAGACTGGGATTCTTTTCTCAGAACATTCAACAATTCAATAACTGAGGAGAAACTAGAGAGAGAACAAAACAAAGCACCCCATTCTCCAGAAGTTTAAGAAAAATCACACTGCTTCCTGTGAAAAACCCAGACAGAACTGGTTCTCTCTTTTGAATCGCCATGCTCTGTCAGCTGAGAATTGTCTGGTTAGCACCAGTCCTCCCTTGATCGACCAATTCAACATCTAACCTGCTGTCAGCCCTGAGCATAGCAGCCACTAGCACCATCTACAGTGTCCTTAGATTGGTGATAAATTTAATACTTAACTTCAACTCACAAATCAATAAAAAGAAAAATAGTAATAGTCTTAACGTACCTCCACCCTTAAAAGAATTGCAACTCCATCTCAAAAATGTGTTTCATGTCAAGGTTAGTAACACTTAAACAACAAACAGGACTCAAAACTAATAGCTGTTCAATTCTTCCTCCCACTGGATTCTTAATCGCAATACAACTTTCTTGGTTACATTCTTAATTTTCCAACAGTTTATATTTGGGATAAAGCATCAACAATTACACTTTTTTCCCTGAAATATGTACAATTCTTAGATTAAAACCTCTAAAGAATAATTTCAGAATTTTAGTTTTAAATTTCTCAATGAAAGTTAATGGATTATCATCATTAAAAAAAAATCAAAGTTTCATAGCTCCCATGTTGAACATAAAACTTGAAGAGCTGCCAACACTTGCAATGCCTCTTCTTCTACAGTGGAATATTTTTTCTGGTGTTGGTTTAACTTCGTGGAAAAATAATTCACTGGCTTGTCCATTCCAGCCTTGTCATCCAGATTTTTATTGGTGGGATTTGAACCCGTGCCCCCAGAACATTGCCTGGGTCTGTGGATTAACAGTTTAGTGATAATAACACTAGGCCATCACCTCCTGGCAACTCCTTCAGAAATGTGAATAAACACTCTAACATTGAAGATTTTTTTGTCTGGCTTAACAACGTATCTCTAACCAGTTTTAATGGCCCCCTTGTTTCATAGCCATAAACTAATTTAGATGGGCTAACGCCCAATAGATTCATTTGGAGAGTCTCTGTTGTCAAATAAATCTGACACTTTATCCCAATTCTTTGGACACTCATAACAATAGGCTTTGATCAATGTTTTGACAGTCTGTTGATACCTCTCCAAAGCATCTTGGGTCTGTGGTTGGTACCCTGTCAATTTTAGTTGTTTAATTCCCAAGATGCTAATGCTATCCTGAAAAAGGTTTGACATAAAGTTTGATTCTTGATTAGACTGTACTTCCATTGGTAGACCATAACCAATGAAAAACTGTTAGGTTTTCCACTACCCACTACCACTGATTGCCCTTAAGGGAATAGCCATAAAAAAACTCTGTTCTTGTTCTTTTTCTTAAAACAAACCACTGTTCAAAGTTCAAATCTTAACTTCAACTCTCAGTTCCAAATCAAAAGAGAAAAATAAAAGAAAAATAGTGATGGCCTCAACAAATAGCATTAGATCTTTTCAGTGTAGAGACTAAATGTGTTGAAGGACAAAAGTATACCTCAAATCAACTGGTATCTGATAGTTTGCCTTGCTCAGCACTGCTCTGAAGTGTCTGGATCATCCTTCTCTTCACTGCTGCATGCTTCCCTTGAGACTGCCTTCCTTTCTCCAAAACAGGATGAATTTTGTAAAAAGTCAAAATGACGCTGACTTCACTGCTTGTGTGTATTTGCTGCAGAGAGTTCTGGAGCTCGGAAAGACAGGAGACGGTGTACCTGAACCTGACCAAGGCTTATTGGATTATTCAACAGCACCATAAAGCATTAGTGTTTGGGAAGAAGTACCTGGAACACTTAATAGGAGGACCACCGACTGGATACTGTCAGGACATAACATCTGCTTATCATCAGGTGGGCAGGTTCAAAATCATTTGCTATCATGGTTTGTGATTGAGAGCAGTTTGATCAGAGAGCAGGTAGAGCAAAGTGTTCAGATAACTGTTGTCTGACTGATCAAATTGGGACTGCTGTAGGTTGGAATCATTTCAGAATGCTTGGGTGTCATGTTGGCAAAATGTTGAGTGTTTGACCAGATTCCACATCAGGAATTCTTTTCCTGAGTACCTTCTGTAGAGCTGGAAGTGGCAAAACAAATCACCTACCGCCCAAAGGAGAACTCAGTGCTGATGGACGTGCTCCATAGCCCCATAGGTTTTCAACACAGAATCAAACTCTGCTGGCAAAGACATCGGTGGTTAAGGAAAAAGGGACATTTTCTCAATGCATCCTGCCCCTCACCTGAAGAGAATCTAGTGGGAATGATAGAGTACAGTCAAGGGGTAGACCCCCATCATGCCTAGGGACAGAGGGAAAGTCAGGAATAGCTCACTCTGAGTTTGGCAGTGGTTGTGGTGGGAGTGTGTAATAGTCAGTTTTGACATTCAGAGTCATAATCCTGAAACCCTAAAAGAAGTCAGAAAATCCTACGTAACAGGAATTTAATTCGGCCACATTGAAACATGTAGCTTTGGATAACAACGATACATTATGCACAATTATTATTGCTCACTTCATATTTCTGGTGTCCTAAGGCATTATCCATGACATTTTTGTTCCTATTTGGTGATACGGAGCTGAGCTTAGTGTCATGTCTTCAGGCATTTCAAATGAGGCATATACTAGAAGCCTTAGTAATTCATGAAGCAAGTTCTTCATCAGCTCAGGATATGTGTCCTAGAGATCCATAACAGGTGCTTTTAAAATTAGAACTGGATCTTTATTTAGTGCTTCCCTTATACATTGTTTTCTTGGAATTATCAGTTCTTTTCAGGGCTGTGTCAGTCATTAGGTGGGTTCACAATAAGAGGCAAAATAATAAAACCTATATTAGGATTACTGTGCAAGAATGTGAATGCAGTGTTTTGTAAACAAGATTGGTGAGTTGCATGGAAATATGATGCTGTAGATCAAGGAAGGGCAGGACTGGCTGTTAAGTATTCCTGGATGCAAGGTTTCCAGGAAAGTAATCAAAAAGAAGGAAGGTTTAGAGGGGATGGATAAAGCAAGTAAGAGAAACAAAGAGAATGTCAGAACAGACTGGGAGCTAATATGAAAGGGAATTTGGAATTCAAATATGGACATTGTAAATGGGTGGTAAAAGGAGGAATGAAACTAATTAGGTACCAAAAAGAGGATTTACATTTGGAGGCAGGAGGCATGGCTGAGGTTCAAAATGAATATTTTATACTTATTAGCTTTGCCAAAGAAGAATATGCTGCATAATTCTTAGCAAAAGAAGAGTTCATTCAGAAACTTGAAGGGTTTAAACTTGATAAGGAAGAAGTGTTGGATCGAAAACAGAAGTTGCTGGAAAAGCTCAGCAGGTCTGGCAGCAACTGTGAAGAAAAAAATCAGAGTTAAAGTTTCAGGTCCAGTGACCCTTCCTCAGAACTGGTCTGAGAAAGGGTCACCTGAACTGAAACATTAATTCTGTTTTTTCCTTCACAGATGCTGTTAGATCTACTGAACTTTTCCAGCAACTTCTGTTTTTGTTCCTGATTTACGGCATCCACATTTCTTTCGGTTTTTATTTAGGAAGTGTTGGATAGGCTGTTTGTACTTAAAGTTGACAAAGCATCAGGACTGGATGAGATGCTTCCAAGCATGCTGAGGGATTTGTGAATGGAAATTCTAGAGGCACTGACCATAATTACTCAATCTTCTTTAGATCCAACAGTGGTGCCAGAGGACTGTAGAACTGCAGATGTTGCATTCTTGTTCAAAAAGGGGAAGGTTGCATCCAGGCCAGTCATTTAACCTAGATGATGGAAGAGAATTTAGAAATAGCTCTTTGGGACAAACTTAACAGTCACTTGGGCAAATTTTGATTAATTAAGGAAAGCCAACATGGATTTAGTGAAGGCAAATGATATTTAACTAATTGGTGTCAGTTCTTTGGTAAAGCAACAGAATGGTTTGATGAGGATGAAGTGGTGGATGTGGTGTCTGTGAACTTTCAAAAAACATTTGATACAGTGCCATACATTAGACTTGTGGGCAAAGCTAGAACTCATGGAGTAAAAGTGTTAGTGGCAATGTGACTGCAAAATTGAGTGAGTGACATAACTTTGGACTGGAGGAAGGTTTGTAGTGCAGCTCCCTAGGGGTCATTGTTGGGACCTATCCTCTTCCTGATATATATTAAGGACCTAGAGCTTTGCATACTAGGTACTGTTTAAAAATTTAGAGGATATTATACTGTGAACAGTTCTTGGCTGCTAACTTAAGGAAAGATATGCTGGAATTGGATGCAATCCAGGTAGTGTTCACTAGATTGATCTTGGGTATGGAGGGAATTTCTTATGAGGAGAGATTGAGTAGGTTGGTCTTGCACTCATCAGAATTTAGAAGAATGAGAGGAGACCTTATTAAAATGTAAAAGATTCTTAGGAGTTTGACAGAGTGGGTGTAGAGAATCATAGAACAGAATCCCTACAGTGTGGAAAAAGGCCATTTGGCCCAACAAGTCCACACAGACTCTCCGAAGTGCATCCCACCCAGACTGAACCCCTACCCTATCCCTGTAACCCTGTATTTCCCATGGCTAATCCACCTAACTTACACATTCCTGGACACCATAGGCAATTTAGCATGGCCAATCCACCTAACCTGCACATCTTTGGACTGTGGGAGGAAATCGGAGCACCCAGAGGAAACCCACACAGACACAGGGAGAATGTGCAAACTCCACTCGGGCAGTCACCTAAGGCTAGATTGAACCCGGGTGCCTGGCACTGTGAGGCAGCAAATGTTGTATCCCCTTGTGGGAGAGTCTAGGATCAGAGGACATAATCTTTGAATAAGGAGTCACCTATTAAAGACAGAGATGAGCAGGATTTTTTTCTCTGACGATCATCAATCTGTGGAATTCTTCACTGCAGAGGGTTGTCAGGACTGGGTCATAAGTATATTCGAGATTGAGAAGAACACATTTTTAATAAGTGAGGGAATCAAGGGTTTGGGGAAGAAGGCAGTCGGACTTGTTGATCATTAGTTCTTCCATGATTTCATTGAATGGGGGGGCTGACTCGATAGAGCAAATTGTCTACTTCTGCTCCTATGTCTTATTGTCTTGTTTGAAACTTGGAAGCGTTGTGAACTGTGAGGAGGATAACATAAACCTTACAAAAAGGACGCAGACAGGTGACAGATGAAAATTGAAGCAGAGTGTGTGAAGTATTCATTTTGATATGAAAAATACACAGAGAGACAATCTAAAACGAAGAGTACAATTCTAAAGGAGTGGCAGAAGCAGAGTGACCTGCGTGTTTATGTGCTTAAACCATTAAAGGTGGCAGGATAGGTTCAGAGAGGGCTTAAAAACACTGGAGGGATCTTGACCTTTATTAACAGTGGCATAGAGTACAAAAGGAAGTCTTGTTAAACCTACATAAAACACTGCTTCAGCTTCAACTGGAGCATTATGTCCATTTCTTCGCACCACATTTCAGAAAGAATGCGGCAGCATTTGGGAGGATACAGAAAATATTCACAAAGATTATTCCAGGGATGAGGTGGACGGATACATGAATAGGAAAGGTTTAGAGGGAAATGGGCCAAATGCAGGCAAATGGGACTTGTTTAGTTTGGGAAACTTGGTGAGTACAGATGAGTTGGATCGAAGGGTCTGTTTCCATGCTGTATGACTTTATGAAGAATGTCATGAATAGATTGGAGAAGCTGGGAATGCTCTCCTCAGAGGAGACCAGTTTGAGAAGAGATTTGATCAAGGTGTTCAAAATCATGAGGGAAACAGTAGATGGGGAGAAATGGTTTCATTGTTGGAACATTTGAGGTCAAACAGGCTCAGATTTAAAATAATTGGTAAATGAAGCAATAGTAACATGAGGAAAAATGGTTTCACACAGGATCAGGAATACACCACCTGAAAGCATGGTGGAGACAGGGTCAATTGAGGAATTCAGAAAGGATTTAAATTTTTATCTGGAAAGGAATGGATGGATATACAGGGCTGGCAGGAGAAGGTGGGGGAGTGTCATTAGGTGAATTGCTTGTTCAGAGGAGCTGCACTAATATGAGTGGCTGAATGTCCTCTTTTTGGGCTGTAACCATCTATAATTCTATGATTTGAAATTTGTTGTCAACCCCATTCAGTTTAGTTACTGTCACTTATGTCGACAGTGGGAAGGATCTCTGAATCTTGTGGCTTCGGCCACTAAAACTATGTGTTTGCACCAGCAGGGGGAGTGGAAGGTACTCCTGCACATTTTGTCATTGAACACTAGACAATTGAAGAAATAGTGCAGAGTGCCACCATTCAGGTTTAAACATCAAGACTACCAAGTTGTGCAGATTGTAGCCCAGAATTTTTCTTCCCCTTTGCTGGCCAGATGCTAATCAGACAGAGTGGGCTCTGCTGGAGCTGTTTTGGACTTGCTGACAGTTTTGCATTCTGCTCATTTTCTCAGTCCTTTCCTGCGGCAGAGATTTATGCTCAGGTTTGGGGTGGGTGGGGAAAAGCAAGCTGTCCAGCTGCTGAAAACTCCTCCTCCCTATTTTTAGGGGTGCCTTTGAAATAATGCCCCTTCACAACACTAATCTCTTCGTACCCTGCAACCCTCAGAGATATCTCTCCAAATTCTGGCACCTTACCCATGCATTCTTAAATTTAATTGCTGCACAATTGACTGTGCCTTCAGCTGCCTAAGACCAATAAACCCTCCTGTATAAGCACTTGGGAATGTTTCATTATATTAAGGGCATTTTGTAAATGTTATTTATCATTTAATTCCCGGCTCAGGAGTTGGGGTGGGAGTGCTGGGTGATGCCAAGGGATGACTTACAGATGCTGGGGATTTGGGATAGTGTAACTACGACTCTTTTACTTGCTGTTGCCTGAATGCATGAGAGGGTAAAGCCTCCCCAGTGTTTAGATTACTGAAAATCTTCTGGAAGCAATTTGGAGAACTGGGAAATGTGCTGACTCACTTGTATGTGTTTTTGAGTTTGCAGGTTGCGAAACTTCAGGAGAAATTGGGGCTTTACAATGAGTCTGTGATCAACTACCAGCAGTATTGTGAACTGAGCAAGATGCTGGGCAACAGTATAGCAGCTGCAGAGGCCCATGGAGCGATGGGTGTCATTCATACAGTGCTCGGTAACTATGACCTTGCAGTGACCCATGCTCACCAGAGTTTCAACCTGTCCAAATCCATAGGAGAGCGACAACTTCGATTAGCAGCAATGATTAGACTTGGCGACATATACAGGACAACAAAGAACTTAGAGGAAGCAGTAAACTGGTACCAACAAGCTTGGGATCATGACTCCAGAGGGGACGATCCTAAACTGAAGTGCCAGGCTGCGCTGGGTTTAGCGGAGGTTTATAAAGATACAGCTCAGTATCGCCATGCCTTGTACTTCTATGAGCAGGCTCTGGAAGCTGCAGAGCTGGCTGGAGAGGATGAATGGATCTACAAATGTAAGTTTAAGATTGCGTGCAGCTGTCAATTCTCCTACTTGGCAAAGGAGCTGATGAAAGGATTCAATGCCTTTAAGGAAGTGATAGCATATTACTGTTGGCTCAGTAGAAGATTCACAGTTGAGGGGATCACTCTGCCAAAAGATACCAATGATATACTTCTGGAGAGTTATGACGGGATCCAATCAATCCTTGAAAAGCTAGGTGACAGTTTAAAGGTATTTCAGTATGCAGAGGCTGGCAGGAGACACAGATTTCTAACCTATACATTCATGATCGAGGAGCCCCCCGTTTGGAACAGTGTGATGGATGAGCCTTCAATGTCACTCATCCCAAGCATCGAGGAGCTTTACAGCATTCTAGATCTCCTGTCTGGGCCAGTGTTGTATTACTCACTGGTAGACACAGGTCTCTATTTGTGGGTGCTGAAGGCAAAGGAAGGCCTGGTCCACTTTCATGCCACAAGCAATGCGGTGTCAGAAGCAATCCACAGGCAGATCTGCCAGTTCCTGCAGCTGGTGAAGAACAAGTCCCTGCTTTATGAGACTGAGGCCAGGAACATCCCAAAGAGAAGGCTAAGGCAAACCACTGTCGGGAAACGGAACAAGGTAGTGGCTGATGAGGAAATGCTGAATGTCCAGTTCAGTAAAAGTGCAGTCCTGGCTCAATGCCTAGCTCCCTCACAGCTGAGTCAGCAAGCTGACAGTTCGAAGCTCACTCCAGTGACTTGAGTGCAGCAGCTGAGCCGACACTGCAGTGCTGTACTGAGGGACTGCCAGGGGTGTCAGCTATTGGATGAGATGTTAAAATGAAACCATGTTTATCCTCTAGGGTGGATATAAAATATTCCAAGGTACTATTTCAAGGTAGGGGAGGCAGTTTGCCCTGTTATCTTAGCCAGTATTTATTCCTCAGCTAGCACCAGTAAAACCAATTCTTTGATCTTTGTGTCATTGCTAGTTCTGGGATCTTCCTGTGCAGATCAACTGCTGGGTTACCTGCATTCCTGACAATACTTAATTGGCTGTGAATTGTTACACATTAACTGGAGGACATGGAAGGTGCTATAGAAATTAGAGATTGAGGTGAATGAGGTGCAATTCCAAACTATGCACACCATGCAAGTTCCAAAGCATACTCCAGTTTCTGGTGATTTGAGATCAGGAGGTGATGAAATTTCGCACATAGACCTGGAGCTAGAGAGAGAGAAAGACAAAATCAGCTGGGATTCTTAGTTGATTGAACTCTCCTGGAAAATGTACATGGCTGCATACTCTGAGGGAGTAGAGCTATGCTCTGGACTCTGAGTGCAGTTGAATTTTCTTCTGTGTTAGATTATCCCTACAAAGTCTGGATCTGGTGGTAAGTTTTTGAGTCATACAGCATAGAAACAGGCCCTTCAGCCCACCATATCTATACCGACCAACAAACTCAAAACTACACCAATCTCATTTATCTGCATTTGGTCTATAGTGTACTATGCGCTGGCATTTTAGGCACTCATTCAGATGCTTCTTAACTGTTGCAAGAGTATCTGCCTCCACCACCCTCTCAGACATCATGCCATATTTCTACCACCCTCTGGGTGAAAAAAATTTTTCTCCACTCTCTTCTAAACCGCATGCTCTTCATCTTAAATTATGACCTCTGTTCTTAAACACATTTGCCATGGGGGAGAGATTCTCATAATGTATTCTGTCTATACCCCTTATAATTTTGTATACATCAATCAGAGCGCCCCTCAGCTTCCTCTGTTCCAAGGAAGACAAACCCAGCTTATCTAGTCTATCCTCATAAGTGAGACTTTTCATCCCAGGCAACATCATGATGATTCTCCTCTCCAATGCAATCACGTCCTTCCAATAGTGTGATATCCAGAACTGCACACAGTAATCAATCTATGGCCTAACTAATGTTTTATAAAATCGTAACAACACTTTCTTGCTTCTATGTTCTATGCCTTGGCTAATGAAAGAAGCATCTTGTATGCCCTCTTCATCACCCTGTCTACCTGTGCTGACACCTACAAGGATCTAAGGATTTGTACACCAACCCTTTGTTCCTCAGAACTCCCTAAGGACCTACCATTACTTGTGTATTTCTTTCCCTCCCAAAACGCATCACCTTGCGCTTATCAGGATTAAATTCGATCTGCCACTGCTCTGCCCAATTCACCAAATGATCAATATCAATATCAGACTGCAGAGTGAGACCATTCTCTTCAGCTTGCTTACTTTGTCTAAGCAACAACCATTGTACTCCAAAGTTTTAGCTCTATTCGCTATCAGCCTACTTGTAAATGGCCCTTGACTTTAGTAAGTTCCATAACTTCAGTCCAGTATTGATGGCTCATTTTTAAAGAGCTCTAATTGCAATGGAAATTTATAATCAATTAATTTTGGCATCATATCGTGAATCACCAGTCCCAGATGAAAACAAGATGATTGGATAGCTTCATTTTCAGTCAGGCCTTAAGACGACATTATTGTAAAGATTCAGATTGATTGTATGCATGTTATTTGTGTTATGTAACTGTACTCCACTCACTCCATTTTAATGGAGAAAACAATCCTGCTTTATCGGGAGACTTCACTGTTGTTTTAGTCATAAGGTTGTATGCCATAATTTGTAAGAACTCTTAGACTAACCTCTCTTTCCTGTAGTTTGTAGAAACTTTGTATAACTACACTGCTTACCATTTGAATCAACGTCGTTCAGTGAATTTCTTTCTTAGCAAGTCCTGCAGTACATTCCCCCCGTCTCCATCTCACTGGGTGACACACTGGCTTCAGTACTTTGATTAGTTTATGGTGTGGACAGTGTTTTTGCTTGCATTCACCGGAAATTGATGACATTCTTCAATGTCCTTCAAAATTTAGATCTTGCCAGAATCAGCGTGAAGGAATTCATGAGTGGATTTGATATAAACAACATGGGGTCGGGATGTGGGTTAGATGAGCATGATAAACTGAAAATGGCATTGTAATAATGGACTGCAGTGTAGATTTTAACATGAGAATGTGATAATAACTCTTTGTGATATCAGAGCAGGCTTGAAGAGCCAGATGGCCTACTTCTGCTCCTATTTTCTGTGTTTCATCAGGCTTTGAAATGTAAACAGTTAAAAATTCAGACATGATTTTTGTAATGTAATGATGCTGGTTCCACTAGTGCTCTTGTTCTGACATCTTTCTGCTGTAGAGACAGCGGGTGCCCCACTCATCGTGTAAAGATTCCCCGACAGCAGAGCGTCTGCTGGAAGGTGCGGAGGAGATTGAGCATTGGAAACAAATGTACCTGCTGCTCTTTGGACCTGTGACTGAGCTAATGGAGGAGCTGCCGGAAGGCAGCGACCTCCTCATTGTGCCAGACAAGCACCTCATCCAGGTAAACTAGTCAGATCATTGACCATTGCACTGATATAAAAACTTGTATTAGTCATTTGTGTTCAAATCCAGATAGCTAGTTACTGAAGGTTAGAAATGAGGAGCAGGAAATAGGCCATTTAGCTCTTCAGTACAGTCATGGCTGATCCTCTGTCTCAATGACATATTTCCACTTTCTCCCCATACCCCTTGATGCCTTTAAAATCTAAAAAATTATCTATCTCTTTCTTGAATATACTCAGTGATTTGGTCTCCATAGCTTTCTGTGATAGAGAATTCCACCGATCCACTACCCTCTGAAGTAATGTTTCCTCAACTCAATCCTAAATAGTCTACTCCGTATTCTGAGAGTGTGTCCCTGGTTCTGGACTCTCCAACTGGGAAAAACATCCACTTTGCATCTAATCTGTACAACTCTGTTAGAATTTTATATGTTTCAATCAGTTCCCCTTTCCTCCTTCTAAACTGCAGTGATTACTGGTCCAATCAAAGCAATCTCTCCTCATAGGACAGTCCTGTCTTCCCGGTATCAGCCTAGTCAGCCTTCGCTGCACTACCTCTATAGCAAGTATATGCTCTCTTTGGGTACGGAGACCAATACTGCACACAATACCCCAGGTGTGTTCTCACTAAAGCCCTGTGTACCTGAGGTAAGAAGTCCTGGCTTCTGAACTCAAGTTCTATTGCAATGAAGGCCAACATACCACTTGTCTTCCAGTTTGCTTGCGGCACTCGCCTGTCTACTTTCATTGACTGGTGTACAAGTGCACCCAGATCCTTTTGTACATCCACACTTCCAAATATATCACTATTTAAGTAATACTCTTCGATTCTGTTTCGAGCCTGGAATTTTGATTTGGAGTCAATTTTTACTGACATGTAGTGATGTGTTTCAAGGACATAGCTTCTCATTGAATCACACCACAGTTTCAAGAAATGTCATTTTACACTTTTGAAAACAGTATAACAAATTGAACCAAAGTAAAGAGCAACAATTCCCTACAGGAATACTATAACAAACATCAAATCCTTAAAACAAACTTAAAATGTTTGG
The DNA here is from genome assembly GCF_021869965.1 of Rhincodon typus. Classification (NCBI taxonomy): domain Eukaryota; kingdom Metazoa; phylum Chordata; class Chondrichthyes; order Orectolobiformes; family Rhincodontidae; genus Rhincodon; species Rhincodon typus. The sequence goes on from NC_063359.1 coordinate 3,128,773, forward strand.
GAGGCATCATCCACTTTGCAACAGAAGATTTTTTAATTAACCTATTCGGATGTCTTATGACACATGTTTGGGGCAGGTGGGACTTGAATGTGGACGTTCTGCCCCAGAGGCCGAAACACTGTCACTGCACAACAGAGCCCCCACAGTGTGCCTAAATGAAAAAACTCCTATTTAAAATTAATTACAATCATTTAACACTTTACACTTGGTACTTCACAGGACCAGAAAGAGCAAAAACTCAGAATTCAGGACTAGAGGTTAGACGGTATTGAGGCAATTAATTAAAAGCATTCAACTTAGCAGCAGGACGGAGGGCTGATTAATCTTTTGATAAGATCACAGCTGATCTGATTGTTCCCATAACTTTGTTTTCCTACCTACACCTGATGCTCATAGGTTCTTAATTAACAAGGACGTCACTCTACCTGTGCCTTATAAATATTCAAGAGCTCTCCCTCCACTGCCCTTGATATCAAGGCCACATTTGACAAGGTATGGCATCAAGGAGCCCCAGCAAAACTGGAATCAGTGGGTATCGGGGCAAACTCTCTGCTGTTTAGAGTCATACCTGGCACATAGAAAGATGTTGACAGTAAGGACTGCAGATGCTGGAAGCTAGAGTCAATAAATGTGGAGCTGGAAAAGCACAGCAGGTCAGACAGCTTCTGAGGAGCAGGGAAGTCAACAGCTTCAAAATCTCTCTACCCCCAAATGTCTATCTTCCTACTCACTTATCTGCTCCACCCTTCCCACTGACCAAGGAAAATAAACGCCTACCTGCCCTCCCTCTATTTATTTCTGGGCTCCCCTCCCCCTCCCCAGTCCTGACGAAGGGTTTCAGCCCAAAACATTGACTTCCCTGCTCCTTGAATGCTGTCTGATCTGCTGTGCTTTTCCAGCTCCACATTTATTGACACATAGCAAGATGGTTATGGTTGTCAGAGGTCAGTCACCTCAACTCCAGGAGATCTCTGCAGGAGTTTCTCAGATTAGTGTCCTTGGCCCAACAATCTTCAGCTGCTTCAATGACCTTCCCTCCCCTCATAAGGCCAGAAGTTGGGATGTTCACCAATGAGTGCACAATGTTCTGCACTATTCATGACTCCTCAGACACTGAAGCAGTCCATATACAAATGCAACAAGACCTGGACAATATCCAGGCTTGGGCTGAAAAATGGCAAGTAACATTTGTGCCACACAATGCTAGACAATAATCATCTCCCATAAGAGACAATCTAACTATCGCCTGTTGATATTCAATGATGTTACCATCACTGAATCCCCCACTATCAACATTCTTGAGGTAACCGTTAACCAGAAACCCATATAAATACAGCAGCTACAAGAGTAAAAATACTGTAGCTGGTAACTGACCACCTAACTCCCTAGAGCCTGTCCATCATGTACAAGGTACAAGTCAGGAGTATGATGGAATACTTTGCACTTGTCTGGATGGGTGCAGCTCCAGTAACACTCAAGAAGCTTGACACCATCCAGAACAAACCTTGATTGGCACCACATCCACAACCATCCATTCCCCCCACCACCAATGCTCAGTAGCAGCAATGTGTGCTATCTACAAGATGCCCTGCAGATCCTTAGACAGCACCTTCCAAACCAATGACCATTTCCATCTCGAAGGGCAAGGGCAGCAGATACATGGGAACACAACTAACTCCAAGCCACTCACCTGACTTGGAAATATACCACGTTCCTTCACTGTCACTGGGTGAAAATCCTGAAATTCCCTTTCCATTGGCATTGTGGATCAATCCACAACAAATGGACTGCAGTGCTTCAAGAAGGAAGCTCAACCACACTTCCTCAAGAGCAACTAGGGATGGGAATAAATGCTGGCCAGCCAATGATACCCACGTTCCATGAATGAATAAAAAAGAAGTCAACTCTCATTCTGCTAAATTCCAATAGATATAAACCTGACCTGTCCAAGCTTTCCTCATAGTTAACTCTGATGTTCCAGGAATCAACTGAATGTACCTTCTCTGAAAAGATTCTGATGCAATTATGTCCTTTCTTATTAAAAAGACCAAACCTGTATACAGTACATTGGATATGATTTTGCTAATGACTGATACAACTGCAGCAAAATCTCTCTTCTTTTATTTTCAGACCCTCTGCAAGAAACACCTACATTCCATTTGCCCGCTTAATCACTTGCTGTATGTGCGCACTAACTATTTGTAAATCATGTAGCAAGGAGTCCAAATCCCTGTGTACTTCTGTACAGGTGGAATATTGCGGAGGGGAGGGATTAACGGAAACTAGATGGACTGAAACATCAGTGGGGTTTGGGTGAGTTCTTGTTTGGGGGAAGTGGTAGGAGGAGGAAGGGGAGACTGGATGAGGTGAAATGTCAGTGCAGGGTCGGGTACTGAGCAAGCTGCTGAGTTGAGTAGAATGTAAAATAAACCATATCTGAATGTTATGACCATCTTCAGCTCACTCACTTTATTCTGCACACTGCAAAAAGTTACTGTTAACAATATGTTCATTTCATAAGGTTACTGATGAATCTCCCAAGATCTATATACGTGCAGGTAGAAGAATTGGCAAACTGAAAGTGGCAAGGATGGGGCTATGCTGCTAGGTGCTTTAAAGCACTGGTAACAGGAAATATATAATTGATCAAGGTAGTCCAAAAAGAAGAAAACTAGAATAAATGTACCGGAATGACCCTAAATTAAATGTATCCAAACTGTATTAAGTTAAAATATGCCATACATAAATAATAAATAGGAGTAAGGGGTGACTAAAGTAGAAAAAATTTTCATACAAGTGCCAGACAATACCATTTCCAACAAAAGAGAATCTAACCACCTTCCGTTCGTGTTCAACAGCATTACCGTTGCTGAATCTCCCACACTTAACATGCTGGGGATTACCATTCGCCAGAAATTTAAAAGAACCAGACATGTAACTGTGTCTATAACAGCAGGCCAGTAGCTACTAATTCTGTGGTGTGTAACTCACCACCTGTCTCTCAAATGTCTGTCCAAAAGTTTTTGAGAAGATTTGTAGCTCGGGTTGTGGATGAGGTTGTAGACGTGCTCGCTGAGCCGTTGTGTTTGATTGCAGATGTTTCGTCACCCTGCTAGGTAACATCGTCAGTGCGCCTCCAGTGAAGCGTTGGTGTTCCATCCCACTTGTTATTTATGAATGCCTCAGAAAACAGGTACATCCACAAAGCTTAAAATATAAACCACCTATCAACAATCCACAGGCACGGAGAACAGCTGCACAGAAATCCGCAGAATGTTAAGAATTTTGATCAACGATGCCCAGAACCACCTCCTCAAGTATGAGCAGGAAATTGTGCGCCAAAAAACTTTGTACTCCAACGCAACTGACTAAGAATGCACAACCACACTGGAACAAGCCATCACCATACAACAACAGAGGACCAGAACAAAGAAAAGAATAGCCCTACAAAACAAACTATCCAAACTCACAACAATGACATGGACAACACAGAAATATGGATCAAGAACATCTCAAACTGACCACTTACAGACACTGAGAAGACCATCCAAGTGCTCGGACTGAATTATAACTACAGAGACGCCAAAAAAACTGACTCCCTGGCTGTACTGGAATCGACACTAAAGAACAACAGACTCGCGGAGGAAATACAACAGACCATCAGACAGACGATAGTCCCAGCACTGAGCAGGAAAGCTAAGTGGAACACATTCAACATAAAAGAGAAGAAAACCCTGGAAAGACTCAAGAAAGACAAAAACATTGTAAACCTACCACCAGACGAAAGACACGTGACAGTAATTCTCAATAGAGCTCAATATATCGAGAAAGCCAATGCACGGCTAGCAGATACCAATACTTCTCATCAGAAGGCGATAGACCCCAATACACAGTTAGAGAACCGGATCAAGACAACCCTGAAGAAATTACATAACTCAGGAGACATCAGCAAGACTGACTACCAAAAAATGAAGTCAGAGGGATCCAACACACCCCACTTCTATGTACTCCCTAAGATACACAAACCAGGAGTCGCTCTCAGACCCATTGTCTCACTACCAAGCACGCCAACATATAGACTAGCCAAAGAACTATAATGGAAACTGAAATACTTAGTTGACAACACTACCCACTCCGTCCATTCGTCCCAAGAATTCCTCAATGTCATCAAGGGCACCAGAGTAGAAGAGGATGAGATAATGATATCCTTCAGTGTAACAGCACTATTTACATCCATAAACATCGACCTAGCCAAAGAGCCAATTGCCACACTGCTGACCAAACACCCCAAGACACCCAACAGCATCAACAAGGACAACACCCTGAAACTGCTGGATCTGTGCCTCACAACCCACTTCATCTTCAACGGCTGCATATTCAAACAAATCAACGGAACACCAATGGATCCCCAATATCAGGACTGATTGCAGAAACAGTAATTGAAAGGTTAGAATGAACAGCGCTCTCCCCGATACAACCCAAACTCTGGGTCTGCTATGTAGATGACACCTTCATGATTATCAAATGCACAGACTAGAAGAAACCCACCGACACATAAGCAACATCCTGCACCAGAATAAAATTCACAAAAGAAAAAGAGAACAACAACCAACTACCCTTCCTAGACATAATGCTAGAATGTAAGAACAACGGGGAACTGTAGGCTAGCATATATAGAAATATCACACATATGGACCAGATACTTAATTACTCCAGCAACCACCTCAACACCCATAAACAGAGCTGCATCAGGACATTATTGAAACAAGCCGCAACACACTGCAGCAATCTGGATTTGTGCAAAGCAGAACAGGAGCACTTATGCAGAGTTTTTAAAAGGAATGGATACTCAAAAAGCACAATCCACCATTATCTCCACGACAGACCTCAGCAAGAAGACACAACAAGGCCAGAAACAGTAGTCACCCTCCCGTACATCAGGGACATATCAGAGATGACCACAAGACTACTCAGACCCCTAGGTATCAGGGTAGCCCACAAACTAACAATGACCCTGCGACAGTTACTGAGGAATGCAAAGGATCCCATACCCGCAACCAATGAAACTTATGTAATATACTAAATACCATGCAAGAATTGTGAGAAACTGGCAATAAGGATACATGAACACCAACTAGCCACCAAGAGACATGACCAATTCTCACTGGTCTCAATACACACAGACTAAGAAGGACACAAATTCAACTGGCACAAAACATCCATAATAGCACAAACCAAACAGCGACATGCCAGGGAATTCCTGGAGGCCTGGCATTCCAACTGAAACTCCATCAACAAACACATTGAACTGGACCTGATGTACAAACCACTGAGAAACAAAACCAGAAGTAATACCAACCACCTCAGCAAACCGAGGCATAGAAATAACAACGCTTCACCGGAGGTGCACTGACAATGTTACCTAGCAGGGTGACGAAACATCCGCAACCAAACACACTGGCTCAGCAAGCAAGTCTGCTTTTTTGTCCACAAGCTCCATACTGTCCATTTGCCTGATGACTGCCTCTAGGTGCCAAATTGATTTATTTGTGCTTTTTCCATTATGTGTACTGTATCCCTGCTCAGAATGTGGCCTCCTTCATTGTGGGGAGGCTGGAGGATTATTTTGCTGTGGCATCTCCATGTGGCCTACAAGTTTTCATTCACCTGTCATTTTAACTCCCTTTCCCACTCAAGAAATTCTATTCCACTCGAGTCAAGGCAACTGAGTTGATTGGCACCGCATCCACATCCTTCTACATTCATTCCTTTCATCACTGACACACAGTCGCAGCAGTGTGTAACATCTACAAGATACACTGAATTATCTCACAAAGGCTTCTACAACAACACCTTCAAAACCCATTGCCTTTACCAGTTAGAAGGACAAGGGCAGTAGTTACATGAGAACATCACTGCCTGCAAGTTCATCTCCAAGCCACACACCATCCTGACTGTGGAGGTAACTACATCTGAAGGACTGCAATGGCTCACTACCACCATTTAGTCAATGACACCCATATCCTAAGGACAATGTGTAAAAGGAACAAATAAAGAAACAAAAAATGTATCCAGAGGGAGTATGAATGTCAACAGCAGAGTAATTGCCAACATCTGTCTATAAATTCTGGGAGCAGTGGACAAGATCTTCAACTTAATCTTGTTTCCAGAAGGGTGTAATGTGCCTAATCAAACAACGATGGACTGTTCCTCAAACTTCCATTGAGCTTGATTTGAACAGTGCTGTAATTTGAGGACAGAAAAACAACATTGGGAATGGGGAGGGAAGGTAAAATGACAGGTGAATGAAAACTTGGACCAAATTGTAGACCATATGGAGATGTTCAGCAAAATACTTCTCCAGCCTGCGCACTATGAAGGAGGCCACATTCTGAGCAGGGATACAGTATACATAATGGAAACAGCACAAATAAATCACTGTGGCACCTAGAGGCAGTGTTGAGAGCCCTGGACAGTAGTAAGATTGGAGGACATTACAGGCGTTGCCTGTCCTGCAAGGACTGTGAACCGGGAAGAGATGAGAGAGTTAGAGGTGTTTGAAAGAGGGCTAGGGAATGATGGAGGAAACAGCCCCTTTAGAATGCTAACCAGAGGAAGGGGAGATGTATTCACAATGCTTCATGCCATGTTTCACCATTGGTGAATTGAAACATTTTCCCATTCGTATGACTCAGGTGGTGGCCTCTCTGAAAGTATCTCAGTGGATTTTCCACCTGGGATGTGGGCATTACTGACATTTATTGTCCCCCGTTACAACTTGCTGTCATCTTGCCATTATCATCAAGCCACCGCCTTGAACTGCTGCAGTGCATTTGGTGTAGGTACAGCCACAATGCTGTTAGGAACGTAGCTCCAACAGCAGTGAAGGAACAGTGATAGATTCCAGGTCAGAATGGTGTGTTACTTGGTGAGGGATTTGCAGGTGGTGGTGTTTTCCATGCATCTGGGTTCCTTTCTGCTTCTAGGTGTTAGAGCACACAAGTTTGAAAGGTGCTATTGAAAGAATATTGGGTGAGTTACTGCAATGTAACTCAGATGATTTAAAATAAAACCACTGCTACTGTACATTCATGTGGAGAAAGTAACTGTTTAAGTTGGTGGTTCATGTGCCAATTAAGTGGATTGCTTTATCTTGGATGGTGTCAATTTTCTTAATTGTTGTTGGAACTGCATTTATCCAGGAAATTAGAGATTATTCCATCACACTCCTGAGTTGTTCCTTACAGATGGTGGACAGGTTTTAGGGACAAAGGAGATGAGTTACTCCTGCCAACATCCTCACCTCTGCAGTTTCAAAGAGTCCTAACCAACATGAAAAGTTAACTCTGTTTCTCTCTGAACTGATGCTGCCAGACTTGCTGAGTTTTTCCAATCGTTTCTGTTTGTATTTCCAGCCTATGTCCTGCTCTTGTAATCAGTCATTATATGGCTGCCAGCTCAGTTTCTGGTGCAAGGTACCAAATTAAGAGGCAAAACTTCAAATGTAATAGTCTTCAAAAATTCAAAGGATTTTTACTTAAACCTCATGTAAATTCGCATAGGACAAATTTGGTTAGAGAAATGATTGTTCGGCTTAAAGACTGATGTGGGAGAAGTGGATTCAAGTTCCTGGTGCATTGGCATCAGTATTGGGGAAATGGTACCAATTGGAGAGTCTACATCTGAAGTGTGCTGGGGTCTAGCAAGCTGCAAAACTAGGGCAGTAGAGAGGATTTTAAACTGAATAGTGGAGACAACAGATCAAAATTAGGAAGACATGGAAAAATCAAAGGGTAGAGACAAGGGAAGAGAAATCTATCAATGTGAGAAATGAAAAACAGACCATGAGGGGCAGGGAAAGAGAGTGCAAATCTAAAAGTAAATCAAGTTATAAAAATGATAGAAACTAAAAGCTCTGTGTCTAAGCGCATATAGCATTTGAAATAAAACTGATGACTCAGTTATACAAATAGAATTAAATAGAGGTTTTACCTCCGTAATCTGTTAGAATTGGCATGGGAAGATTTTAAACATTTTTAACAAGCACTGTACAACATACAATGCGATTAAAAAATAGTTATTTTAAGCAATACAGATAATTTCTTAAACTGTCATTACAATTGTAGAAAATGAGAAGCAGGCCCCTTAACTGTAGCCAGCAGTAGGATAGAATATAAAGGAAGAAATCTGAAGCTTGTCGTAAAGGCATGACAGTAATCATTGGGGATTTTAATTTACGTGTAGACTGGGAAGAATGAGATTAGAAAAGGTAACCTAGATAAGGAATTTAGAGAATGTTTTTGAAGTAGTTTCTTGGAACCGTATGTTCTGGAGCCATACACCATAAGACGTAGAGCTGAAATAAGCCATTCAACCCATGGATCTGTTCTGCCATTCAATGCAATGCCTAATCTGAGCATTCATAACACCACTTTCCTGCCTTTTCCCGATATCCCTTGATTTCTTTACTGATTAAAAATCTGACTATCTCAACCTTGAATGTACTTAATGACATAGCCTATATAACCCTCTGCAGAAAAAGAATTCCAGAATTCCACAGATTTGGTGCCCTCTAAGTCAAAAACAAGTAGGGAGGGAGACAGAAAGCTGGAAACTATAGGTCAGTTAGCTTAACATTTGTCACAAAGAAGATATTAGAACCTATTATCGAAGGTCTTATGACAGGGCACTCAGGAAAATCCTTCTCATCTCTGTCTTAAATGAATGACCCTTTACTCTGAAATTATGTTCTCTGGTCCTTGATTCTCCCACAAGGGAAAACAACCTCTCTGTACAACCTCCCTGTCAAGTCCCCTAAGAATCTCGTGTCTCAATAAGGTTGCCTATCATTCTTCTATATTGAGTTGAGGCCCAACCTACTCAACCTATAATGGGAAGGGAATGTACTATAGCGTAAGATAGTCCCTCCATGCTCAGGTCAACCTAGTGAACTAGGTCTGGACTGCTTCCAATGCCATTATATCTTTCCTTGTGTAAATGGACCAAAATTGTTCACAGTATTCCAGGTGTGGTCTAACTAATACCTGTATAGTTTTATCAAAAACAGAAACTGTTGGAGAAACTCAACTTAAAATGTTAGCTCTGCTTTTTCTCCACAGATGCTGCCAGACCTTTTGAGTTTCTCCACCAATTTCCATTTTTCTTTCAGTTTCTGGATCCACAATTTTTTTGGTTTATTTCCCTATTTTTATACTCCAATCCCTTTGAAATGAAGTTCATCACTCAATTTGCCTTTCCCTATTACCTGCTGAACTTGGATGGTTGCTTTTTGTGATTTATGCTGAAGACTCCCAATTTCATTTGTGCTCCAGCTTTCTGCAGTCTTTCTCCATTTAATAATATTCAGCCCCTCTATTCTTCCAGCTAAAGTGCATAATCTCATATTTTCCCACATCTCTTCCATCTGCCATGGTTTTGTTCACTAGCTTAAACTGTCATTATCTCTCTGCAGACTCTGTGTCATCCTCACCACTTGCCTCCCCACTTATTTTTATGTCACCTGCAAATTTACTTATAGTGCATTCACTTCCATCTTCTAAGTCATTAACATATATTGTAAGTAATTGCGGCACCAGAACTGATCCCTGTGGCACTGCACTAGTTAAAGTCGTCATCCTGAAAATGCCTCCTTTTTCCAACTCCTTGCTTCAGTTTGTTAATTCCCTCACAGAGTCTGTGTTAAGCTGCAGTTAGAGAAATTAGAGATTTTTTTTATTATACTGAGGTCTCCTGAACCTAAAACAAATGGAACCAATTTGTCAGGACTCAATGTCCCTAAAAAATAACACTGTCCCATATGCATGGGGTAGCTTCACTTGTTTTTATAAACTGCAAACAACTTCTTGCACATTCTCCCCTTGGTAAAAGAAGTATCCATTTTCCTCATTTTCAGTCAATTCAAAAATAAAAGGAAGACGTGTCATTGCAGTTTTACTTTTTGAAGATTCCTTTGATTCAGGGAAGGTTCCATTTGAACAGAAAATAACAAATGTAACTCTTTATTTACAAGTAGGGAGGGAGACAGAAAGCTGGAAATTATAGGTCAGTTAGCTTAACATCTGTCACAAAGAAGATATTAGAAACTATTATCAAAGGTCTTATGACAGGTCACTCAGGAAAATTAAAGATAGTTAGGCAGAGTCAACATTTGAAAAGGTACCAAATCAAAGATTATTGTGGAAAACAAGAGTTTATGGAGTTACATTAACACATGGAAGGAATGGACAGAAGACTGGCTGTCTAATAGGAAGCAGAAAGTAGTCAGAAATGGGTATTTTTCTATTTGGCAAGATCTAATAATCATGTGCCATAAGGAGCAGAGTTGGCACCTTGCCATTTTAGAATTTATATATTAATGATGTGGATGAAGGGATGAAAGGTATGATAGCTAAATTTGCTGAAGACACAAAGGTGGATAGGAAAGTAAATTGTGAAGAAAACATTATGAGGCTACAGAGGAATATTGATGGGTTTTTATGGGAATGTTTAAAAAATTATTCATGAGATGAAGGCACCACTGTCTAGCCCAGCATTTATTGCCCATCCCTAATTGCCCAGAGGGCAGTTAAGAGTCAACTACATTGCTGGGGGTCTGGAGTCACATGTAGGACAGACCAGGTAAGGATGGCAGTTTCCTTCCCAAAAGGACATTAGTGAAACAGATTTTTTTTTTCCCCAACAATTGACAATGGTTTAATGGTCATCATAAGACTCCTAATTCCAGATTTTTATTGAAGTCAAAATTCACCATTTGCCATCACAGGATTTGTGCCCTGGTCCCCAGAACATTACCTCTGGGTCTCTGGATTAACAATCCAACGACAATACCACTAGGCCCTCTTTCCCAATTTAATCCTGATGAGTGTGAAATGATGTATTTTGAGAGTTCTAATAAAGGAAGAATATACACAAAGTATAGTAGGTTCTTAGGGAGTTCTGAGGAACAAAGGGACCTTGGTATACAATTCCATAGATCCTTGAAAGTGTCAGCACAGGTAGATGGGGTGGTGAAGAAGACATTTAGGATGTTTGCCTTCATTAGCTGGGGCATTAAATTTAGGAGCAATGGACTCTTGTTACAACTATATTAAACCTTGGTTAGGCCTCAGATGGAATATTGTGTGCAGTTCTGGTCACCAAACTATCTGAAGGACGTGGTTGCACTGGAGAGGGTGAAGAGGAAATTCACCAGGATTTTGTCTGGGACAAAAAGTCTCAGTTATGAGGACAAACTAGATAGGCTGGGTTTGTTTTCCTTGAAACAGAGGAGGCTGAGGATGGATCTGATTGAGATATACAAAATTGTTAGAGGTATAGACAGTATAGATCATGAGAATCCCTTCCCCATGGTAGTCATGCCTAAGACCTGAAGGCATTGAGTCATGTAGCACAGAAACAGACCCTTTGGTCTAATTCATCCACTTCGACCAGACATCCTAATCTGACCTAGTTCCATTTGCCAGCATTTGGCCCATATCCCTCCAACCCCTTCCTATTCATATACCCATCCTGATGTCTTTTGAATGTTGTAATTCATTCCAGACAACACACCACCATCTGCGTGAAAAAGTTACCCCTCAGGCTCTTTTTAAATCCTTCCCCTCTCACCTTAAACCTATGTCCTCTAGTTTTGGACTCCCCCACTCTAGGAAAAAGGTCTTGGCTATTCACCATATCCATGCCCCTTATGATTTTATAAACTTCTATAAGGTCACCCCTCAGCCTCTGACGTTCCAGAGAAAAAAGCCCCAGCCTGTTCAGCCTCTCCCTATAGCTTAAACCCTCCAACCCCAGTATCTCCCTGGAAAATCTTTTCTGCACCCTCTGAAGTTTAACGACATCGGTTCTATTGAAGGACAACCAAAATTTTATGCAGTATTCCAAAAGCTGCCTCTGCAACATGACATCCTAACTCCTATACTCAATGTTATGACCAAATCTGTAATTAGTGTGATAACCCTTCTCTGAACAGCTTCCACTGCATTTACATCCTTCCATAGGTGAGGAGCAAGTTGTTTAGAAGAAATCTGAGGAAAGATTTTTTTCACCCGGGGGAGGTAGATATATGGAGCATGTTGTCTGAGATGGCAGTGGAGGGAGATACTCACACAACATTTATGAAGCATCTGGATGTGCACTTGAAATGCCAGGGCATAGTAGGCTACAGACCAAGTGCAGGTAATTGTGACCTGAAACATTAACCCTGATTTTTCTTCACAGATGCTGCTAGACCTGCTGAGCTTTTCCAGCAATTCTGTTTTTGTTAGTGGAGTTTGGTGTTTGTTAGTTGGCATGGATATGGTGGGCTAAAGGGCCTTTTTCTACGCTGCATGACTCTATGACTCTAAGTGAGTAAGCAAAGGTCTGGCAAATGAAGCACAATATGGAAAAATGTGAAATTGCCTATTTAGGCAGGAAAAGTGAAAAAAAGACATGTTATCTAAGTGGTGAGCAATTGCAGAGAATTGGTGAGACCGCATCTGGAATACTGTACACACAGTATTTGTCACCTTATTTATGGAAGGATGTTAATGCATTGGAACCAATTCAGAGAAGGGTTATCACACTAATGCCAGATTGAGGCACGTTGGCTTGGGAGAAAATTTGGACAGGTTTGGCTTTTGTCTGCTGGAGTTTAGACGAGTCAGAGGAGACTGGATTGCAACATATAAAGCCCCGAGGGATCTTGACTGGGTGAATGTGGAAAGGATGTTTCCTCTAATGGAAGAATTTAGAACCAGAGAATACCCTTTACAAATAAAGGGTCACCCATTTTAAACAGAGATGAGAATATTTTTCTCTCAGTAGATCATAAGTCTTTAGAAGTCTCTTCCTCAAAAGCTGATCAAAGACTTAGCTTCTAACATTTAAAGGCATAGATAGGTAGATTCCTAATGACCAAGGGGTTGAAAGATTATTGGCAATAAGAATCTAGAATAATCAGATCAGCCAAGATCTTGTTGAATCGTGGAGCAGAATCAAGGGATTAAGAGTCTAACACCTGCTCTTAATTTAAATGTTTGTGTTGTGATTGTAACAAGGTCAGTCAGGTGGAGCTCATAAAATATGAGTTCCCTCTTTGGGGATATTAATCTGGTCCAATCAGATTGGAGGTCCAGGTCCTGGCTGACAGATATAAAGGAGTGTCAGACATCCTGTTCACTCAGAACTGTCTCTGAGCAAGCTGGATCAGTATCAAGGACTCTCAGTGTGTAAGTAAAGGCTAACTTGGTGATGGGATTCCAGCCTCTGTGGAGTTATTTCAGTGGTGACAAGAGTGGGATACGTCCTGATGCAACAGTCGTCATTGAGTTGGGGTAAACATTCTGGCATCATGCCGTTATTTGGGAAGCTTGACTCTTTCAACCCTGCCTTCGAAGACTGGGCCCGGTGTATGGAAAGAATGTGTTAATTTTTTCGAGACAAATGACATTGGGGCAGATGATAAGCAATGAGAAATTCTCCTGACAGCTTGTGGACCTGCAGCTTTTTTGGAGTTACTCAAAATGTTCTTTCCAGCGAGCACTGACTTATTCCATGATGAGTTTCCTTCCATGCTTGTCTCTTTAAAGGGACTTGGCCCATAGGTCGTGTTGATAACATTAAAGAAGCCTCGCATCTCATTGGTGTCTGTCAATTATGTGATCTCTGGTGCTATTTCTACCCAGCATCCGTGCATAATATTGTGGGGTTTTGTTGCATGATTGTCTTCAGCTGCCTCTAGAACTTGCTTTTATCTTGAGGCATGGTGAAGTTTCTGTGAAAGCTGTGCAGTTGTGCTCAGGTTCTTTTCTTTTTATTCATTTTGAGCATTTCTGCCTGCCAGCATTTATTGCCCGTCTCTAGTTGCCCTTGAGAAGGTGATGGTTAGCTGCCTTTTTGAACCGTTGCTGTCCCTGTGCTGTGGGATCACTTAGGTATCACTTATTTATTTTCATCAAACAGTCGTGATGTTACGATGAGGTGCAGAGAAATAAAAGAAACTTTGCAAGTCCTTATTGTGATGGATTGTGGGATTGACCAGGCACAATGGACACGTTGCCAACCTCCATCCACCAGAGCCTACAATGACTTGCTGACTGAGAAAGGCTACCTTGGTGAGATCTTTAAGGCCTTTAATGACAATTTACTTAACTCAGTTGGCTGGACAGCTGTATTGTGATGCTGAGTAATGCCAATAACCCGGGTTCAATTCCCAAACTGGTTGAGGTCACCATGAAAGTCTAGTCTTCCCAACCTTGCCCCTCATCTGAGGTTTGGTAATCCTCAGGTTAAGCTCACAACCAATCATGAATCTATCTCTATCTCTCTCTCTCGCGCTCTCTCTCTCTCTCTTTCTCTCTCTCTCTCTAATGAGACAGCAGCATATGTTCCTCTACCACGGATGGCAACTTGCACTTTTTAGTTTCTTGCAGCATCACATCGGTTTCCTCCTCTGTTTGGGAACCAGGCTGGTGAGATGGGACATAAGTCAGTCGAGCAGTTGTCAGTGCCTGTCAATGTGTGGGTAATGTGGGAACACTTGAACAATGATGTATTTGAGGTAGTGCCAGTGGTTGGACTCTCAGTACCATTGGCTCACCATTGGACAGGGTATGGCCCTGTGCCAAGGTTAGATTCTCCACAGTCTGACAGGAGGAGGAGGTGTCATTTTAACAGAAAAATATTCTGTTTTAAAAGCAAATGCAGCAATTAGGATTGGAACTAGATTCAATTAAACCATGTTGAACTGTGCGTATTGTATCTTTGTTATTTTACTCATCTTGTAATACCTATCAACCTTGCGATGTTGTTCATGCTATAATTTGCTGAAGTTAGCTGAACAGAAGCTAGTGTGACTTTGCTCACTCTTCTCTAGTACTTTTCCTTCCTTCCCCCACTCTTCAAACTAAATGAAATCTTCTCTAATCTAAGGTTCCCTTTGCAAATCTGCCGGATTTGAAGAATAAGAAGCTGGGAGAGAGATTTTGTGTTACCCTTGCTCCATCTTTGTTTGCGATTGAAATTGTGGCAAATCTGATTAAAAATCCTGTTACGAACAAGGAAGAGAGTAAGTCAGAAGCAGCTATAAGATTACACAATTGATTCCTTCAATCTAATATTAACTATTTACAATGCTATCCTTATGAAACCTTGCATCCGTCACTATATTCTTAAAAATTGATTTTGTTCCTGGAATCCCTTTCTGTATAAAGGAGACAAAAACTTTCAGGA
Organism: Rhincodon typus; assembly: GCF_021869965.1. NCBI lineage: Eukaryota > Metazoa > Chordata > Chondrichthyes > Orectolobiformes > Rhincodontidae > Rhincodon > Rhincodon typus. The sequence continues at coordinate 3,144,007 of NC_063359.1, forward strand.
GAAATTAGTTGCCACTTGTGGTTCAGTAATAGAGCTGTCGTTTCTGAGTCAGAAGGTTTCTGTTCAATTCTCATTCTCAAGACTTTAGCCTATAGTCTGGTCGGGTATGGTAGCTCAGTGGTTCACCCTGCTGCCTGACAGCTCCCGGGACCTGGGCTCAATTCCAACCTTGGGGGACTGCCTGTGTGGAGTTTGCACGTTCTCCCCGTGTGTCTGCATGGTATTGCTCTGGTCTCCTCCAAGGATGTGCAGGTTAGGTGGATTGGCCATGCTACATTACCCGTAGTGTCCATGGATGTGCAGGCTAGGTAGATTAGACATGGGAAATGCAGGATTATTAGGATAGGGGGTGGATCTGGGTGGGATGCTCTTCAGAGGATCAGTGTGAACTTGACAGGCTGAATGGCCTGCTTCCATACTGTAGGCATTCTATGATTCTATAGGCTAGGGTGACATTCCACTGTAATATTACTGTACTGCTGGTGGTGCCCCCTTTTAGAACAGACAATGAGCTCATTACATCTTAGGCGCGTATAAAAGATCCTAAGGTGTTGTTTTGAAGAAGATCATGGGAGTATTTCCCCAGTATCCTAACAGCTGTATGGTGTAGTAATTGTTATGAAATTGCTTCCTTTTTTTTTGTTGCGCACTTGTGTTTAAAATATTGTGAAAATTTGTTCATTTGAAAGGGTGAGATTGTACAGACTTTTATTAAAGTAACTAAAAGAACACTTTAGGTTTTTTTTAAAGATAGTTGCAGGCAATCGTGTGTGGAGGTGGAGGAGACAAGGTAAGGTTATTTAGAAGGGTACATTTTTATACTGTCATGTTCTAAATTATGGGTTAATAAGCTTTACATCTTTATTGAATAAGTCTTGTTTATCATAAATCGATTATTCTGTTGTTTATTAAAGAAACCTAGTTGGTGGCTTTATATTCGGAAATGGATAGATTGGTATATGAAAGGCATATGAATAAGCTAACTACTTGTTTACTGGAAGATACGTGTTTGAATTTATGGCTGTCAGGAGTTGTGGCCATTTGAGTGCTGTTTGGAGTTCATTTGGTTTGTAGTCTACTGAGAGAAATTATCCAATTCATCATCTTCCACCTATTTTGGAAAATCTTCTGAGAATTCAACGCAAAAGCTAACAATTAGTAACTGTTTTCCTGGTAAGCTTCTGGAAAACTTCCTGTCAACATTGAGATATGATTGAAGTTTTCAAAATCATGATAAGGTGAAGCTGTTTTTGCTTGTAAAAGAAATAAGAACAAGAGGGCATTGATTTAACGTGATTTGCAAACAAAGCTGGGTTGATGTGAAGAAAAACTTTCTCGTACAGTGAGTTGTTAGTGTATGGAGTGAACTGCCTGGAAATGTGGTGGAGGCAGGCTCAATTGAGATATTCAAGAGGACATTGGATGGTTTTTATTTGGATAGTAATGATGTGCAAGGATATGGGAAAAAGGCAGGAGACTGGCACTAGGTAATAGAACCGGACTAGATAATAGAGCCAGTTTAAGCTTGATGGACCAAATAGCCTCATCCTGCACTGTAATAATTCTGTGATTCTTCTGAATGAACAGGTTCTGAAAGGATAGAACATAGAACGTAGAACATTACAGCGCAGTACAGGCCCTTCGGCCCTCGATGTTGCGCCGACCTGTGAAACCAATCTGAAGCCCATCTAACCTAAACTATTCCATTATCATCCATGTGTTTATCCAATGACCATTTAAATGCCCTTAAAGTGGGCGAGTCTACTATTTTTGCAGGCAGGGCATTCCACGCCCTTACTACTCCCTGAGTAAAGAACCTACCTCTGACATCTGTCCTATATCTATCACCCTTCAACTTAAAGCTATGTCCCCTCGTGCTAGCCATCACCATCCGAGGAAAAAGGCTCCCACTGCCCACCCTATCTAATCCTCTGATCATCTTGTATGTCTCTATCAAGTCACCTCTTAACCTTCTTCTCTCTAACGAAAACAGCCTCAAGACCCTCAGCCTTTCCTCATAAGACCTTCCCTCCATACCAGGCAACATCCTGGTATCCCAGTAACAATCATTTGTAGGTGTACCAGATTGAAAACCATCTGGAAAATTTCATATCTAGTCCTTTGTGTACAAATTAACAATTATTTGGCCAATTTTTTTTTGTGTAGTTACTTTCTGCAGAGAAAATGTGTTTTTAATTTTTCTTTTAATGTGTGTTTATGGGGTTGGGGGCATGTGAAAGATTATTTGGGTTATGTTTTTATACTGTCATATTCTAAATTGTGTGTAAATAAGTTTTGCATCTTTACTGAATAAATGTTGTTTAATCATAAATCAATCGTTCTGTTGTTTATTAAAGAAACCTGGTTGGTGGATTTGTATTCCAAAATGGATAGATTAGTGTAAATTTACCATATCATTAGCAGGGTAAAACAAGTCTTTTCTAAATTTAAATTTATGTTCTGACCAATGGAGAACTGGAGAACACGTGTACCCACATTGGTCTTAAAATGTGGCCTATTACCTAATTAATCTGAATCAGGTCTTTGATGTATTTCCCATTCAGTAGGCTTCCTCCTTCTCTTTGCATCTTAGGGCCTGCTACAACAATGGCTATGCTGGAACAGATGGGTGGACCTCACCAGGAACTCTGTGGGCTACAGAATCTGGGACTCATGGACACTGTGAATCACCTTGTCAACTGTACATCCACAAACACCATTGTTGCCAGATCACCATACTTCATTCCACCATTCAAACAGGCATGTATCTTCATGGAAGCTACATAACTGTCCTCCAGCTAGCCATGGGCACTAAGCCTGTAACAGCATTACTGAGACGTGGATGCAATTGTTCAATTTTGTTCAGAGAACTATATGAATACAGAGTGCCTTATAATCTTGTCCTGATTAAACATTCAATATAAGTTCAAATTGGTGAAGCTTCTCAGCAGATTTTTCCTCAAACTAGGATGTAGCTGTCTGTGAGAGTGTAGCCTGACTATTCAGACTGGGAGCATATCTTTGGGTCAATGACTATGCTCTTCCTGAGATACATTCAAGTAGCTTTAGGATAGAAACAAACAATAAAGCACTAAATTTGATCTGCAGCACTTGAAGGTATTTTCAGACTTGAGTAGATGCAAAGTTGATGCATTAAAAAGAATCATTAAAGCCAATGAAAAGAAGATGAGTAGAAATGTTGGTTAAACTGCATGTTGGCCTTTATTCACTTAGTTAGGTGTCAACTGTGGCTAAGCGGCAGCACTTAGTCCTGAGTTTAAAAAGTCAAGGATTCAAGTCCAACTCCAGTGACTGCAACAGGAAATTTAGACTGACACTCCAGTGCAATACCGAAAGAGTGCTACAATGCCAGAAGTGTTGTCTTTTGGATGCACCATTAAATGTAAGATCCTATCTGCCTTGTCACATGGACATAAAAGATCTTAATGATTTTGTTCAAGACTAGTGGAAAGATTCTTCCCATTGTACTGGACAATAACTATCCCTCAACTGCCATCAGTAAAATAGATCACCTGGTCATTGCTGTTTGTGGCATCTTGCTGTGCATAATTCAGTTGCTGCCTGTGGCCCCATTTTAAGAATATTTCATTGGTTATGTTGCACTTCAGGATGTCTTGAGGTTGTGACAGACGCTCTAGAAATGAGGCTACCCCTTTCCTTTCTAGTTTTTTTAAACCTATTTATATATATATCACTTCTCTACTAGAAAGGCTGAATTCATTCTTCATCTATTCACTATCGATGTCAATGCTCATGATCCCAGTTATTTCTATGAAATCATTTAACCGCAGGGTCTTTCCACTTTCAGATATTCAGCAAATCTCAGGCACTGGTTGTGGGGAGCCCACATTTCTCTTCACCGTTATCCTTGTGGGGAAGAGTTTGGAAGCCGTGGGGACCATTAATCGGAGCCCAGAAGGAGGTTATCAAGGTGGCTGAGTATCTGCAAACAGAGGCAGTCATGGGCGAAGAAGCCACTAAAAAGCTTGTGCTCAGCCAACTTCCACACATGACAATTGTGCATATCGGTAAGCAGAGCTTACAGACCTTGGGGTCTGAAGACCATGATCTAGAACATGATAAGGCCTCAAATTTGTATTATCACACTGTGATAATGACTGTGATCAGCTAGTGCTGTCACACTTTTGTCCACTCAGGTCAAAGTTCATTTGTTGTTGATAGGATAAATGTTTTCTACTGGAAAATACCATTGGTTGGGCACTGTAGTTTATATAGGAGCACAGGTAGACAAGAACAGGAATAGGCCATTCAGCCCCTTGAGCTCATTTCTCCATTCAACAAAATCAAGATTGATCTGTAAGCAAACTTCATATACACGCCGTTACGCCATTTGCCTTTATACTTTTGGATAAGTCTATCAATTACCAATTTAAAATTCTAGCATGATTTAGCCATTTGGACCTAACCTTCCAACCTCTAAGCTGTAGACATTTCTCATCAAAATGATCATTTTAAAGCTTCTGGGAAAAGTTTCTGGGAAAAGTAAAGAAAAAATAATGACCATTTTTCTGCCAGGCAATAGATAACACAGTCAAAAGTGAAACCTAGAGTTCACATTTGCTCCATAGATGTACAGAACAAGATATGAGAAGAGATTCATTATAAGTAAGCTATAGCCAGTTCCAGTCAGAAAACTTCTTTTATTCATTCACCGGATGTGAGCATGGATGCGTGGTTAGACCAGCATTTATTACCCACCCCTAATTGCCTTTGAGAAGGTGGTGCTGAGCTGCCTCCTTGAACTCCTGCAGTCAGGTGGTGTAGGTATACCCACAGTGTTGTTAGGGATGGAGTTCCAGGATTTTGAACCAGTGACACTGAAGGAACAGTGATATATAATTTCCAAAGCAGGATGGTTTATGTCTTTGAGAGGAACTTGCAGAGGGGGATATTCCCATATACTTGCTGCTGTTGTCCCTCTAGATGGTGGAGATCATGAGATTGGTGTTGATGAAGGAGCCTGGGTAAATTCTTACAGTGCTCCTTGATGCTGGCACCCACTCCTGCCAATATGTGTCAGGGTTGAAGGAAGTGAATGTTGTATGTGCTGGCTGGGCCGTTTTGCCTTGGATGCTTTTGAGGTTCTTGAGTGTTTTGGAGCAGCACACATCCGAGCAAGTTGAGAGTATTCCATCGCACACATGACTTATGTCTTATAGATGATGAACCAATATTGGAAAGTCAGAAGATGTGCCTAAACCCATACTGCTATTAGGAAAAGAGTTCTAGGATTTTGACCCAGGAACAGTAAAGGAACGGCACTCCACGAAGCATGCTATTAATAAACACATTGAACTCGACCCCATATACATTCCACTACGAAGGAAAACCAGAAGTGAGGCAATCCATCTCAACGAACCCCAGAGTTTAAAAACCAGGCGGGAAAACACACCGACACTTCATCGGAAGCTGCACTGAAGATGTTACCAAGCATAGTAACGAAACGTCTGCGAAACAAGAAACCAGCTCGGCGAGCCAACCAACCTCAACAACCTCAACGCCCACAATCCAAGCTACAAATCTACTCCAAAACCTTAAAGCGGCAGTGTATTTCCAGTATTTCTGGTGTTGTTGAGAATAGATGCGTCTGTTACAGGTAGATAAGTGAGAACAAGGTTACATTTTTCCCTATTGATTTCCTCACTATTTGATGCAGGTTTCCAATTTTCTGGAGGTACTTTTGTCATAATCACTGAATAGTGGTGAAAATCCTGCTCCTACTACATCTGAGACAGGATCAGATGGATCTGGGTTTTGCCTTCTTCTGGAAAATATTATGCCATATTTTGTCAGATGGTGTTGCCTGACATTATTGCAGAATACCAGGATTTCTTGTTCTGATTTTCAGATTTCTGGCTTTTGCAGTGCTGTCATTTCTATTTTATTTATGAATGCGCAGGCTGGCCCAGCCATCTTTTGTTACCATATTGAATTGTTGAAGGTCTGGTGGTCAAGGGTTCCTTCAATATTTGGTTTCTATGCACCATTTCAGAGGATGATGTTTTAATTTTTGTTTTGATTATTGTTCATAGGATGTAGGCATCGTGTGATGAGGAGGATGCAAGGGATTTGGATAGCCTAAGTGAATGGGCAAGAGCATGGAAGATGGAATATAACATGAATAAATGTGAAGTTATCAACTTGCTAGAAAAAACAAAGGCAGTGTGTTTTCTCAAATGGTGAGAGGTTAGGAAGCATTGCTGTCCAAAGGGACTGGATGGCCTTGTTCATAAGTGTTGGAAAGCTAGGATGCAGGTCCAATAGGTAATTCAGAAGGCATGTAGTATGTTGGCCTTCATCACAAGAGAATTGGAGTGCTAAAGATATCTTGCTGCATTTGTACAGAGCAATAGTGAGACCTCAACTGGAATATTATGTATCGTTTTGACCTCCTTATCTAAGGAAGGATATACCTGCCGTAGTGGAAGCACAACCCAAGGCTTGCCAGACTAATTCATGGAATATTGAGATTTAAATGGATCTTTATTTTTCAGAGTTTCCAAGAATGAGAGGTTATTTCATTGCAACTTAGGCAATTCTTATAAAATGTGAATGGGTAAATGTTGGATGCATCTTTTCTCCAGCTAGTGAGTCTAGAACCAGAAAAGAACACAGTCTCAGATAAGGGGCAGGCCATTTAACATTGAGACAAGGTGGAATTTCAAAAAAAAATTATGCATGAACAAATGTTGCATGGATGCTGCTAGGAAATGCTGACGTAGTGGTTAAGTTAGTGGACTAATATTCTGAAGACATGGGTTCAAATCACAATATGGACCATGTGCAGGCAAATGGGATTTGTTTAGAATGATGTCATGGTCGGCGCAGACATGGTGGACCAAAGGGCCTGTTCCTGTACTACTCTGTGTATATGTTCTACATTCAAAGTGGTTGGAATTCTCTACCCCAGAAGGATGAGGAAGTTCAACTATTGAGCGTGATCATCCAGAAATTGAGATTAGCAGGTAAAAATGGCATTGACGTAGATAAAAGACCATGATCTGTTTGAATGGTGGAACAGGCTAAATGGACTATATGGCCTTATCTCTTGGTTCCTATGTTTCTATGTAACACAACTCCCAGGGGAATGCCTTTTGGCAAAATTGTCACTGTAGGCCAAGGGTGGCACAGGTACTTTGGCACCCCATAAAATCATGCCAAAAAACATATTCGGAGTCTCTGCTTCAAACTTCAGCATGTTGAATTTCAGAAAAAATTTCAGTTCCCAATTTCTGTTGAAGACACAGGCTGGTTGGGTCCTGGAGCAGTGCTGGCTCACGGATGGATTTTTAATGATGTGGACATCACTGACTAGGCTAGCATTTATTTCCTATCCCTAACTGTCCAGAGGGCAATTAAGTGTCAACTATATTGCCGTGAGTCTGGAGTCATATGTAGGTGAGACCAGGTAAGGATGGCAGGTTTCCTTCCCTAAAGGGCACTAGTGAACCAGATGGGGTTATTTTTAAATGACAATCAGTAAAGGTGTTATGATTGCCATTAGACTAGCCTCTTAATTTCTGATTTTGTTTTAAATTGAACTGAAATTTCACCATCTGCCATGGAGGGATTCAAATCCATGTCCCCAGAACATTAGCCTGGGAATCTGGATGGCTAGCCAGGTGACATTCCATTTATACCATCAATTACCAGGTTGTCTAATGTGGATTTGAACTTTCAGTGCCAGCTGTGGCTTCAAAGGTGCCTTGACCCCAAAATTGATTGCACTCACCTCCTCTTCCTCAAAGTGATTGATCATTCATTGGTAAACCATGAACAATTGTAAACTACAGTCTGACTAACTAGGCAACTCCTTTGGAGTGACCTAGGAAGTAGCTTAACTCACTGATGTGTTAGTTCATAGCTCCCATTCCCTAGACCACACAGCAAAGACACTATTGCTGGTCTTGTTGTGACTCAATCACCGTGTGAGTCAAAACACAGATATCTGAGCTCACAGGTTTGTTGTTTGAGTCTGAAAGGGTTAATGCTGCAGATGTCATTAGCACAACCCACTGTGCTGATGTCATATAGACTTGGGCACAGTGCAGTTTAGGAGCTGATGGAGTGTGATCTGACATCTGATCCTCTTCAATTTCTCTGGAACAATGTCTATGGTATCAATGTAACCGGGAACTAGCAACTAACACACAATAACCTGTATCTTGTTAAGAACAACAACCTCTTCTACTTAGACCAGGAAGTGGTTTTCTTCTTAGACTAAGTGGGCCCTCTTGTTTCTTACACTGAGAGAGGATAGTGAGCAGTGGCCAGTTCATTGTGAGCAATCATTCATACAGCACAGAGAGCTGGCATGCCCTTATAACAAAGGTCTCTCCAGGTAATGATTTCAAAGTCTGCCTTCATCATTATCCAGGGAAGCCTGAACTGGGGAAGTTAAGGACACTCTCAAATTGAAAGAAAAACATAATATGTTTTTAGGGCCGCACAGTGGCTTGGTGGTTAACACTGCTGCCTCACAGCATCAGGGACCTGAACTGATTCCACATTCAGGTGACTGTCTGTGTGGAGTTTGCATATTCTCCTCGTGTGTCTGCATGGGATTCATCTGGGTGCTCTGGTTTCCTCCCACAGCCCAAAAATGTACAATTTAGGGTGGATTGGCCATGCTAAATTACCCATAGTGTCCAGGGATATGCAGGCTAGGTAGATGAGCCATGGGAAATGCAGGGTTACAGGTCTAAGGTAGGGGGGGTGAGTCTGGGTAAATGCTCTGCAGAGGGTTGGTGTGGACTCGACAGGCCGAATGGCCTGGTTTCACACTGTAGGGATTCTATGATTCTAGGTAGCAAATATTAATGTTAAAACAGAGATTTGGCAAAGTTTTGAAAGTCAATAAAATATGACCCAGAAGAAACTAAAAGGAAAATAAACTGTGAGGGAAAACTAGCAAGCAACATTAAAAAAAAAGTAAGAGCTGCTTTAAATATATAAAAAGGAAGAGAGAAGCAACAGTAAACATTGGCTGCTTACAGAACAATTTTGGGGGAATAATAATGGGTAGCCGGGAAATGGCAGAAGAGTTGAATGTATACTTCGTATCAATCTTCACAATTGAGGATGCTAACAGCATTCCAAAAATAATAATCAAGGGGCTAAAGGGTGGGAATAGGAAATAAAGATAATGACTATCACTTATTTAAGACACAGGTGAGAAGGAATTTTAACTTTGAGAGTAGGAAACCTATGGATTTCTTTACCATAGAGAGCTGTCGAGATTGGTTCGTTGAGTATAATCAAGGCTGAGATAGGCAGATATCTAATTATTAACAGAATCGAGGGTTATGCGGAAAAGTCAGGAAAGTGGAGTTGAAGATTATCGGATTGATCAGCCATGAACTCATTGAATGATGAGAGGACTCAATGGGCTGAACAGCCTAATTTTGCTCTTATGCCTTCTGGTTTTATGACCTAAAAGTCAGTTTAATGCTGCATTCCTATAACAGTTTATCCACGTTGGTCCTTGTGAGGGACTTGGTAAATGGATGACTGGCTGCCAGTCATACAGTCATAGAGACAATGAGTGCAGAAACAGATCTTTTGGTCCAACTCATCCATGTCGATCAGATATCCTAAATAAATCTAGCCCCATTTGCCAGCATTTGGCCCAAATCCCTCTAAACCCTTTCCATTCATATACCCATTCTGATGCCTTTTATACATTGTAATTGTACCAGCCTCCACTATTTCCTCTGGCAGCTCATTCCACACATGCACTACCCTCTGCATGAAAAAGTTGCCCCTTAGGTCCCTTTTAAATCTTTCCCCTCATACCTTAAACCTATGCCCTCTAGTTTTTGGCTCCCCCAGCCTGAGGAAAAGACCTTCTCTATTTACCCTATCCATGCACCTCATGATTTTATAAACCTCTATAAGGTCACCCCTCAGCCTCTGAACTCCAGGGAAAATAGCCCCAGTCTAGTCAGCTTCTCCCTATACCTCAAAACCTCCAACCCTAGCAACATCCTTGTAAATCTTTTCTGAACACTTTGAAGTTTCACAACATCCTTCCTATAGCTGGGAGACCAGAACTGCACGCAGTATTCCAATAGTGGCCTAACCAATGTCCTGTACAACTGTAACATGACCTCCCAACTCCTATACTCAATGCACTGACCAATAAAAGCAAGCATACCAAATGCCTTCTTCACTATCCTATCTACCTGTGACTCCAATTTCAAGGAACTATGAACCTGTATTCCAATATCTCTTTGGTCAGCAACACTCTCCAGGACCTTGCCATTAAGTGTATAAGTCCTGCCCTTATTTGCCTTTCCAAAATGCAGCACCTCACATTTATCCGAATTAAACTCCATCTGCTACTCCCCAGCCCATTTGCCCATCTGATCAAGAAATCATCGTACTCTGAGGTAAGCTTCTTCACTGTCCACTACACCTCCAATTTCGGTGTCATCTGAAAATTTACTAACCATATCTCCTGTGTTCAAATCTAAATCATTTATATAAATAATGAAAAGCTTACTGAAGTTCATGTAGATCACATTCACTGCTCTGTCCTCATCAATCCTCTTTGTTACTTCTTCAAAAAACTCAATCTAGTTAATGAGACATGATTTCCCACACAAAGCCATGTTGACTATCCCTAATCAGTCCTTTCCTTTCCAAATACATGTAAATCCTGTCCCTCAGGATTCCCTCCAACAACTTGCCCATCATTGATGTCAGGCTCACCAGTCTACAGTTCCCTGGCTTTTCCTCAGCACCTTTCTTAAATAGTGGCACCATGTTAGCCAATCTCCAGTCTTCCGGCACCTTGCCGGTAGCTATCAATGATACAAATCAATGAATTGAAATTTAGGCCTGTTCTATAAATCTAGGTAGTCTGCTCTGGCAGGTAGTGAGGAGGAAAATCTTCTGGCCCTGGAAACAATTGATGGGACAGTGATTAGATAGTTAGTATCTAATCCGTGGAGTATCTGCCCTGGGAGGTTTTGGTGGCTCAGTGTATAGGGAACTTTATTTTATATTTAACCACATGCTATACCTGTCCTGAGAGTGTTTGTTGGGGACAGTGTAGAGGCAATTTTACTCTGCATTTAACAGCATATTTTACCTGTCCTAGGAGTGCTTGATGTCTTTGAAATGGGTAAACAGAAACTACAACACCAAGGAGTTTGAAAAGTGTGTGGATGCTTCTCTGATGATGATTTTTCTAATGTTGCAGCAACTTATGGGAGCTGGGAGGACGGTGTGTTGGTCTTTACCCCACACCCACCTCCAGTTGCAGGAGAACTAGTGGAGGAGCGTTCCTATTTACTGACCATTCCTGAGATCCTTGAGCTGAAACTGAAGGCTAAAATTGTCGTCCTGTCTAGCTGTGGGGATGGAGGGACTAACCAGGATCCTGTGGTGCCTTTGGAACTGCCCACTGCCTTCCTCAGAGCTGGTAAGTGTTTGGTGTCTTGCTGACTTCTTCAAATTGAATTGTTAATGCAAGCCAATATTTCTTAAATACAGCCCTGAGTTGGATATTATAAAGGAAGCTCAATCTATCTCGCTTCTTGTTGTGTGTCTATTTATGATGTGGTTAAGGATTACTCTCATTTTGTGAGACTGAAAATAGCAGGTTAATATATACGTAAAATGTCTGTCGCATTTAAGACTATTGATATAACGTATTGCTACTTCATCATTTGCAGTTTCAGACAGGAGAAATAAAGGCCAAGTTTTTTTTCTTCATTGGAAACAACATCAAAGGGTTGGGTGCAGCTTGTTCAGTTTCATTGCAAAATTGTACATGCTGCCTTTTATTTTATTTATGTTTCAAGTTATATTATCTTGGTCACAGTTGCATAGCAGTTGGGAAAAGTACAGAAGAGCTGTTTGGAGTCTAGGAGTTTCACCATACTGTAAATTGAGGAATTAGGAAGATGTAAAACTGAGTTGCTACAATGCCACTAGCATTGGAAGGGTGTGATTATAGCAAGACACAATTTCATAGGCAGTTTCCATTATAGATTTTGCTATAGGTATTTAGTATGAAAAATTGGCCAGCCAAAAGGTTGGTTTTGATGGTATTGATTACATTGAGCCAGTTAGCACACTATCTAAAGCCCTGCTGTCACCATGTACAAAATCGACTCATCAAATTTCATTACAATACCCATATTGAGACTATATTAAGTTTATTTTTAAAACTTCTGGCCTCCACTAAAAAAAAATTCTATTTGGAGCAGCATTTAAAGAGTTAATATTTTATAACTCCATGAAATGAAATGATTTTAAGAATAATCTCAGGTCAGCAACACTATGGTTGCAATCCGCAGTGTGAGTAGTGTGAAGCCTGTGGTCCAGGGTATTGGGGCAGGTCTCATGTGGGCTGATAGAACTCCGGAATGTTTCAGGGACTCTTTTTGCAAAGTTTTTTTTAAAATTGTTTGTATTTTAAGTCTCATTGAAGACTGCTAGTTATTGTCGCTGTGCTGGTTCTAGTGGACAGAGTTTGCATAGCATACAATCCACGCGATTTTTCTCACAATTGCAGTTATGGTCCGGTGTATGTCACAGGACCCTGATTTATGTTTTCCAGGTGTTCAGGGCTCTATTTCAGTAGCAATTGGAGCACTAGTTTTCTGATACCACTTTCCTCCCATCAGTGTCTTGTCTGCCTCAGGCAGAGCTAATTACTGTTTGTCAAAATAAATTAGAATCATATGGGAGTTTGCTGCATCTGTAGAATCGGAGCCTAAATACTCATCAGCAATCCCCAATAAACAAGTGGTGTAAGTATAGTTTCTTGCTGAAATGAAGAACAATTTTATTGTTTGTTGCTATTCTCGTTTGTGATTGTTTTGAGAAGCCTGGCTGAATCTATGGTCCGGTGATTACTGTGGCCATTTTTGAATCAGTGTTTTTCCTTTTTGAAACTATTTCAGTCTGTAAAAGTCCCAGTGTAAACATTGGTGATGGAAGTTAAAAATTGTCCATATTTTCTCACTGTCAAGACATAATAAAAATAATAGAACACATTTATATATTTCCTTCTCAAATATCTCTGGAAAAATAACCGGTATTATTAGCGTACTCTATTTAATTAATCTTTTTTGTTTGGAACTTTTATTCTGAACCTTCTTCCAGATTTAGATGGTACAGTCTTTTCAAAATTTCTACAGTTTATGTTAATCATTTATTGTTGCCTCTCGCTAATGAGTGAGAGGTAAGGTTGTGGTGACTTTACCCTTGATATGAGATAAAGACAACATGCAAGAATTGTAACTGCTAAATGTTATTGCAAAACATGAAGATTACATAATACCACATCTGAAAGAAACAAATTTACTTTGCTAAACTTGTACTGCGCAGTTTAAACAGCTTTACAATATAGAGTCTTCCAACAAAAGCTACATTAGAAATAGTTGTAGAGTTCATGAACTACTTTAAAACCTTAAATGTTAAATCTGTGAAATACAAACAGAATACACTAGAAATACTCAGCAGGTCATACAACATCTGAAAGAGAAAAGCCAAGTCACTGTATTTCAGAAATATCCAAATCTAGAATAAAAATAGAAAGTGCTGGATGTGCAGTAGCTGACACAGCAACTGTGGAAGAGAAAGACTTAAAATTTCAAGTCAAACATTACTCTTCTTCAGAACTGAAGGAAGTCTGAAGTTCAGAAATCTGTTGGAATTTTATGCCATTGAAATGGTAGGGTGGGAGGGAGAACAAATGGGACGTTCTGAGATGAGATAGAGGTGAAAGAAATTAAAGGACAAAGATACCACAGAAGAAAAAGCAAAGAGAGTGGTTGTGATAAAGGAGTCAGTATACAGACCGCTGCTAAAAAACAGAACCAGAAGTGACAAGACCCACCGCACCAGAGGATCATATAAATTCAGAATGGAGCAGAACACCAATGCTTTGATTAGAGGTCGCACTGATGATGTTGCCTAGAATGGTAACAAAACATCTGCACACCACAGAGCAACCAGCTTGGTGAGCAAACAAACAACTGCAATGTTACCCTACACTAACTCAACTAAGAAGCAGACATGGGACTATCACCATAACAGCATAACTCAATGTATAAGCAACCCATGTCGAGATCCAGTTGCTCAGCTGTGCAAAGCTTTTAACAAATTGTGGAGATAGCATCAGTGCTCCAGTTTGCCTAATAATCTTATCTTTGGAGGAGAAACGTTCTGGGTACATACACTGGTTGTTGGAGATGATGGGTGATCTTTGAAAGAAGGAGAAGGCTTGTTGTTAGAGGACACCAAGATCAAGCACCTATACATGGTCGAAGCTGAGACATGAAGGATGGTCAATTCAGCAGGTGCCAACAGATGCAATCAATGGTAGACAATAAAAAAAGGAAGGAAGTCCACCTTTACCATTCCTTATGCCTCCGGGCACTAGAGCATTGTACAGTTGTATTTTCTTATGCACCCGTTATTAACACCTCAAACATACAGAAATTTGGGTAATATCCATCTCTCTGCCCTGATGTATTTCCGCAATTCATTCATAATATGTCTGTTAGATGTTGAAGACAGCTTCCTATGTAACCCACTGTCCAGGTAATGCAGTTACCATTGCTAGATACCAACATGCATCAATATCAAATGCGGCACATTGAGATGATTTTCAGTGGTTGCGTGCTGTGTTATGATTGCTTCCTATTGTTCATCTCTAACAGTAATCCTTGTGCGGCATCCTATTAGACACAGCAGCAGCAGCAGGCACACCAAGCACAGAGAGTTCTTCTGGGAAACTGTAGCCCTTGTGGGGTGCCTTGACACAGAGCTGCAGGCTGCTCAGTGATTGGCTGTGAGCTACGATGATCTTTGGCTATTACTTTATGTTGTGATTCATTGTCCTGTCTCACTGCAGTTTTTGCAGACTCCATTTCTGTTTTAAGGGCCAAAAAGATGGCTAGGTCCAGTTCGAGCATGACAACTCCACCACGTGGACATGGGGTATTCTGACGGCACTGGGGACAGGGGATCC
Organism: Rhincodon typus; assembly: GCF_021869965.1. Lineage (NCBI taxonomy): Eukaryota > Metazoa > Chordata > Chondrichthyes > Orectolobiformes > Rhincodontidae > Rhincodon > Rhincodon typus. The sequence goes on from NC_063359.1 coordinate 3,159,041, forward strand.
ACCTCTGCTCATTCAGTGTGATGTCCAATCTCCGGATGCAGGCCTGGCAGAAGGTGTGCCCACAGTAGAGTTTTCGAGGCAACCTGTCAGAAAGGTTGTGGGTGGAGTAGCAGATGATGCATTCATTGTTCTTTTGCTGAGCTGGAGCACTACTTTCCTTGTTGGGGCTGTGATCTGAACCCTCGATTTGGCCAGCATCAGCCAGCTCACTGTCCCTCCGGAACATCTGAGGAGAAGCGCAGAAAGACAGAATCACAACCACAAGCCATGCCACAACCAAACAAAAGATTAGTATTTCAGTTGCACCTTTTCTAACCCAAAGCTCTTCATGACCAATAAAACATTTTTGTATTGTAATGTGGAGAAATGTGGTTGCTAATTTTACTCTTGAGATCCTACAAACTGCAATGTGATAATGACTAACTAATCTGTGTTTACTGATGTCCATTGAGGTTAAAATGTTGGCCAAGACACTGGGGATCATGCTCCTGCACTTCCTCAAAATGCTGCCGTGGGATCTTTAACGTCCACTTGAGAGGGCAGGCAGGCCTCAGTTTAATGTTCCATTGAAAAGATATCACCTGTACCAGACCCTTTGAACTGAACAGAGTGTCAGCTTTGAACATGTGCTCCACTGTCTGAGGTCAATGGTAGTTACTCCTGGGCACATTGCTTGTGGGTGACGCTTTTCTTTCGTTCATGAGATGTGGGCATCACCATTCAGAATTATCTCTGGACAAAGTGGTGGTCAGCTTCCTTCATTATCTGCTCCATGTGGTGTAGGTAGACCCAAAATGCTGTTACAAAGCGAGTTCCTTTCTTTTGTCAGACTTCGTAGCAGTTTCATATAACTAAATGGTTAGCTAGACCATTTCAGAGGGCATTTAAGAATTAAGCTCTCGAGGGAGTGCAGCGAAGGTTTACCAGGCTGATTCCAGGGATGACAGGTCTGACGTATGAGGAGAGATTGACTAGGTTGGGATTGTTTTCACTAAAGTTCAGACAAATGAGGAGGGATCTCATAGAAACTTATAAAATTCTAGCAGAACTAGACAAATGAAATGAGGCACATTGAGATGATTTTCACAGTGAGGGTTCAGGGTAGACGATTTAGGACACAGATGAGGAGACATTTCTTCACCCAAAGAGTGGTGAGCCTGTGCAATTCATTACCACAGGAAGTAGTTGATGCCAAAACATTGAATGTATTCAAGAGGCAGTGAATGGGATCAAAGGTTATGGGGAGAAAGCAGGATTAGGCTGTTGAGTTGGACGATCAGCCATGATCGTGAAGAATGGCGGAGAAGGCTCAAGTGGTTGAATGGCCTTCTCCTGCTCCTATCTTCTGTTATGTTTCTATGTAACCACAATGCTGTGGGCCTGGACTTGCATGTAAACAAGACTTGATAAGGGCTAGGTAGTTTTCCTTCCTTAAAGAAGTCTGGTGAGCCAGAATAGTTTTACAGATATGGGAACACAGATAGTATCTTGCTTGACATTTTTTTTTGTAGCAAATCATTTATCCCAGTTAGATAAATGGACTTCGGGGAAACACACTGTTATCTGAAACTATTGGCAACACTAAGCCAAAATCCTACTGAGTGAGGCAAAGAATTGTTCTGGTACCAGAGGCTTGTCCAATGCTATGGTATTTTTCCTCAATAGACAAACATTTTCCATTAGATACAAGAGCAGAAGTAGGCCATTCAGCCCATCTGTCTGCACCACAATTCAGTGAGATCATGGCTATCTGATAGACCTCAACTCCACTTTCCTCCCCTTTCTCCTAACCCTGGATTCTGTGACAGATTAAAAACCTGTCTATCTCAGTCTTGAATGTACTTAATGACGCAGCTTCTATAGCCCTATGCAGTTTAAAAAAAAATCCACAGATTCAGTACATTCTGAGAGAGGAAATTGCTCCTCACCTCTGTATTAAAATAGATTCAGTGTAGTCTTCGTGACCTCCCTTGTATCTTATTCGCCTACTGGACTGCTCTAGCACTCCTTCAAAACCTGTTTGGACCTTGCCCTCAGTTTTACATCTGCTCTGTACCCCAAATTAGTTTAAAACCTCCCAAAATGCATGAGCAAACCTCCCAGCAAGGATATGGACCCATGCCGATTTATACAGGTCCCACATACCCCAGAAGCAGTCCCAATGATCCAAAATTTAAAGCCATCCCTCCTACGCTATCTCTTGTACCAAGCATTCATCAGTCCTATCTTTCTATTCCTATATTCGACAGCATATGGCACTGGAAATAATTTGGAGATTACAACTTTAGTAGTCTTCCTCTTTAATCTACTACCTAACTTTCTCAATTCCTATTGCACAACCTCATTACGTTTTTCCACATGCTTTTGGTACCAACATGTGCCACAACTGCTGGCTGTTCACCCTTCCCCTTCCGCCCCGCAGTCACTCTTTGCCTCTCTGGTGCCAGGTTCAGGGATGTCTATGTACCATTTGAGCGTTTTTGTTTTCTGCCACAGAACTGCCTGTCACTTCCCCGTACAATTGAGTTCCCTATTGCTAAAGCTTTCCCAGTCTTCTTCCTCCCTTGCTGTGCAGCAGAGCCAACCATGGTGCCACACACTTGGCTGTTGCTGCTTTCCCCTGAGAGGCCATTTCCCCCCCAATAGTATTGAACACAGTCTATCTGTTTGAGAAGGGAATAGCCACAGAGGACTCCTGCACTGCCTACCCACATTTACTAGTCTTCCTGGTGGCCGCCAATGCTTTTCTGCCTGTGTAACCCTTACTTGTGGTCTGACCAGCTCAATGATCATCCTATCTATGACATTCTCAGCCTCATGGATGCTCCATAGTGAGTCCATCCACAGTTCCAGCCGCTCCATGCAGCCGATCAAAATCTGCAGTTGAACAAACTTCTTGCATACATGGTCACCATGGACACTGGAAGTGTCCCTGATTTCCCAAATATTGCAGGAGGAGTGTTCCACAAGGCCATGTTCTCCTACTATTGTGAATCTTACCAACTACAAACATATATTTAAACTTATTGTCTGTTTTTATATTACTTGCTCATCTTCTCTCAAAATGTATTTTCTCCCTCCATTTATTTTTTGGTCATCTTTTGTTGGTTTTCAGAACTTTCCCAGTCTTCTCTCTTACCACTAATCTTGCCACATCATGTGTTTTATCCTTTCAAGTTGATGCTACCCTTTAACTTTCTTCATTAGCCATGTTTAGTTTATCTCCTTCCTAGAATCCACCTTCCTCACTCAGCTATATCTTTGTTGTGAGTTATAAACTGTTTTCTTAAAATATCTGCCATTGTTCCTCAACTATCTTTTCTGCTACAGTTCTTTCCTGGTCCACTCCAGCTGGCTTATTCCTTTAAAATTACACTCATTTAAGTTTAACACAGTTGTTTCAACCCAAGCTTTTCACGCTCAAACTGAATGCTAAATTCTACAATGGTCACTGGTACCTGGAAGATCTTTTACTTTAAGATTGTTAGTTTATTAAACCTGGCTCATTAAACATTACCAGGTCCAGAATAGCCTGATCCACAACATTTTTTCAAGGAAACTGTTATGACTATGTTTTATAAATTCTTCCTGGTGCCCACCTCTATCCCTTGTTTTCCCTGATGTAACAAAGATTAAAGTCACCCATGATTAATGTACTGCCTTTTTTATATGCCCTCCTTATCTCCTGATGTATTCTCTGTCCTACAGTATAGCTACTGTTAGGAGGTACTCCCACCAGTGTTGTCTTCCCCTTTTTATTTCTTATCTCCACCCATATGGATTCTACATCTTCTAATCCAAGACCATTTCTTGTAAACTTACATATTCTATCTCATACTAGTAACGTTATCCCACCACCTTTCTTGTCTGCCTGCCCTTTTGAAAAGTCACGTATCCCTGAATGTTTAGTTCCTGGCTTTGATTCCAAAATCCTACCTCGCTCTATTGAGTTTAAAGTCACCCTTCTACAGCTGTAGTTATTCGATTCAAACACTGGTTCAAAGTGTAGTACATTCTTTGTTTTATTGTTTTTATTGAGTAAACTAAATAAGATGATAAAAGTATGTTTATTTGTTGTGAAATAAGGCAGCTTAATGATTAGTATCTGACCTCCCCATGGTATCTGCTCAGACTGACTTTGAGAAGACTGGAGAGGCACGTGGAGAAAAGGAAGTGAACATCCAGTTCAGATCATAATACAGCCTTATTGTTACTTCTCACGTAAGATTCTCAAACTGCATGAGTGAGTGACTAACATCACTGCACCTGCAAGGATATCTTTTAAAAAAAAGTATTCAAGCCAGACCAGGTAATGATCACTCATTGTCTAAGTAGGTAAATGTTGTCTAGAGGTCACTTACTTGCACATGCTCATAGCAAGTAGGCAAAATTAATGTGGATCCTTGGATGTGCTGAACACTATATTGCCAAAAGGAGATAACATTGCAGCATCCAACTGTACTAAGTTAGAAATTATACCGTGTTAATAAGTCAGGGAGGCACTTGCATAAAAAATTAATATCCAGTCAAACAGTAACTATTTAGAAAAACCAAAAGAACTGCAGATGCTGTAAATCAAGAACAAAAACAAAGTTGCTGAGAAAGCTCAGCAGGTCTGGCAGCATCTGTGAAGGAGAAAAC
>NC_063359.1:3183681-3209155 GCF_021869965.1 Rhincodon typus
GCTAAAAGTCCTACTCCTCTTCTTTATCCAGACCTGAATTGTCATCCGGGGTTCTCCTGGGGAAGGTACAGGTCCAATGTGCACCTTTCATGGGGATATGTAGGAGCAATAATAGCAGAGAACCCTGGATGACAATTCAGGTCTGGATAAAGAAGAGGAGTAGGACTTTTAGCAAGTCCAAAGGGAGAAATTCAGCTGTGGCCCTAGAGTCATAGAGTCATACATCACAGAAACAGACCCTTCAGTCCAACGAGTCCATGCCGACCACAATCCTAAACTAAACTAGCCCCACCTGCATACTCTTGGGTCGCATCCCTCTAAATCTTGCCTATTCATGTACCAGTCCAAATGTCTTTTAAATGTTGTAATTGTACCCGCATCCAGCACTTCCTCCGGAAGTTCATTCTGCACCCAAAGCACGCTCTATGTAAAATATTTGCCCCTCGTGTCTTTTTTAAATCTCTCTCCTATCACCTGAAAAATGTACTTCCTGGTTTTAAAATCATCCATCCAAGGGAAAAGGCAGCTACCGTTAACTCTATCTATACCTCTCATTATTTTATAAACTTCTATAACATCGCCTCTCAACCTCCTACACTCCAGTGAAAAAAGTCACAGCTTATCCAGCCTTTTTTTATAACTCAAACCTTCCATACCTAGCAATATCCTGGTAAATCTCTTCTGAACCCTGTCCAGCTTAATAATATCCTTCTTTTTACTGGGCAACCAGAACTGGACACAGTATTCCAAAAGAAGCCTCACCAATGTGCTGTGCATCATCAACATGACTTCTCAACTGCTATACTCAAAGGACTGAGCAATGAAAGCAAGTGTGCTAAACGTCTTTTTAATCACCCTGTCTACATGTGGCGCAAACTTCAAAGAATTACATACCTGAACCCGTAGGTCCCTCTGTTCTACAACACTACCCAAGGCCTTACTATTAATTGTATAAGCCCTACCCATGTTTATTGTACTAAACTACAATACCTCGCATTTATCCAGATTGAATTCCATCTGTCATTTTTCAACACATTGACCCATTTGATCAAGATCCTTTTGTAATCTTCGAAAACCTTCTTCACTGTCTATAATGCCACCAATTTTGACGTCGTCCACAAGATTACTAACCATGTTTTCTATATTCTCACCCAAATTATTAATATAAATGACAAACAAAAGAGGACCCAGAACTGATCCCCGTGGAATACCGCTGGTGACAGGCCTCCAGTCCGAAAAGCAACCACCACTCTCTGTCTCTTGCCATTAAGCCAATTATGTATCCAATTGGCAAGCTCACTCTGAATCCAAGAGGGAAATTAAGAAAACAATTAGAAGAACTAAACAGGGGCATGAGAAAGGACTTGCAAACATGGATAGGGAGAATGCTAACATGTTTTATAAATCCATTAAAGGAAAGAGGTTAACCAGGGAAAGAATACGGCCAATTAGAGACCAGGCGACAACCTGTGTGTGAAGCCGAGGATGTTGGAAGGGTGTTGAATGAATACTTCTCTTCAGTCTTCCCTCTGGAAAAAAAGAATGTGGGTACGGAATTCAGGATAGGGACTTTGACAGTTTAATATAGGAAATGGGGAGGTATTGAAGGCTCTGTCAGGATTAAAAATGGATAAATTGCCTGGCTTAGATGAATTACACCCCAGACTGCTATGGGAGACAAGAGAGGAAATTGCAGGGGATCTGACACAATTTTTTAAATTTCTCTCTGGCCACAGGGAAATGGCAGAGAACTGGAGGAAGGCTAATGTGGTTCCACTTTTCAAGTAGGTTGGTAGAGATGAACCAAGAAATTACAGATTGATGAGTCTCACAATAGTGGTAGGAAACTACTTTGAATAAATTCTCAAGGTGAGAATTAATATCCACTTGGAAAAGCATGGGTTAATTAGGGATAGTCAGCATGGCTTTGTCAGAGGGAGGTCTTGCCTAACAAATCTGTTAGAATGTGATCATGTGTGGATGAGGGAAGTTCATTTGATGTAGTTTATATGGATTTTAGCAATGCTTTTGACAAGGTCCCACATGGGAGACTGATTGAGAAGGTTAAAGCACATGGAATTGAGGAAAACTTGGTGAGATGGATCAGAAACTGGCTTAGTAACAGGACACAAAGAGTAGTGGTAGAAAGCTGTTTGAGTGACTGGAGGCCGGTGTCCAGCAGTGTACCACAAAGATCAGTACTGGGACCCTTATTGTTTGTTATATACATAAATTATGTAGATGAAATGTGGTAAAATGTTAAGCAAGTTTGCAGATGACACCAAGATTGGTAGAGTAGTTAATAGTGAAGAAGATCATTGTAGATTACAGGAAGGTATAGATGAGTTGGTCAGATGGGCAGACCAATGGCAGACAGTATTTAACCTTGATAAGTGCGAGGTGATGCAGTTTGGAAGAAGAAACAAGATGAGGGCGTATTTAATGAATGGCAGGGCTGGGTAGCTCAAAGGAATGGAGAGATCTTGGTGTAATTATTCACAGATCCCTGAAGTCAGCAGAGCATGTGAATAGGATAGTTAAGGCATGGGTAAACTTGCCTTCATCAGTCATGGTGGAGTATAAGGGCAAGGAGGCAATGTACAGAGCATTGGTCAGGCCACAACTGGAGTACTGTGTGCAGTTCTGGTCACCTCACTACTGGAAGGATGTGATAGTAGTAGAGGGGGTACAGAGGAGGTTCGCCAGAATGTTGCCTGGGATGGAGAAATTGAGCTATAAGGAGAGACTAGATAGGCTTGGATTGTTTTCTTTAAAGCAGGGAAGACTGAGGGGGGACATGATTGAGGGGTATAAGATTATGAGGGGTATGGACAGGGTGAATAGAGAGCAGCTGTTCCCCTTGGTTGTAGGGTCAATCATGAGAAGGCATAGTTTTAGGGCAAGGGGCAGGAGATTCAAAGGGGATTTGTGAAAAACTTTTTCACTCAACAGGTGGTGAGAATCTGGAATGCACTGCCTGGGAAGGGAGTGGAAGCCAGAAACCTTACAATCTTTATAAACTGTTTGGATGAGCACTTAAAATATCGTAACATTCAAGGATATGGGACAAGTGCAGGAAATTGGGATTGGTGCACTTTTAGCAGTAGTTATTGTCGGTGAAGACTCAATGGGCAGAAGGGCCTTTTCTGCACTGTATGACTCTATGACTATCACAAACATGTAAATGACTAACTGCATCAGTAGAATGGTTAATTTGTTTGACTTTTTCCACTGTTGAAGATAAAGGAAACTCACACTGTTTCATCAATAAACAAAAAAGTGTACTTTTTCTCAACAAACATAGCCTTCAAGTGGCAAAATGGATTATTAATTAATAATATATGAACTTAAACTATTGCTCCTATTAAATCTCATTGTGCATGCACACTCATTTATAAATAAGACTGACAAAGCAGGACAGTTCTGTAGAAATAAATTGGTTGCAGAATAGGAAAAAAAGAACAAATTCTGTGGACAACAAGGTGCAGAGCTGGACGAACACAGCAGGCCAAGCAGCATCATAGGAGCAGAAAGGCTGACGTTTCGGGCCTAGACCTGAAGGGCCTTTCTGCTCCTATGATGCTGCTTGGCCTGCTGTGTTCGTCCAGCTCTGCACCTTGTTGTCTCGGATTCTCCAGCATCTGCAGTTCCTACTATCTCTGACACAAATTCTGTGGATTTGGTTCAACCAACAAGAGTGACTTTCTTATAGTTATTCTAATCTCTTTGACAATGTTATCAGTAGCCAATCAGCTGGTTTTTGCTTGAGTTTGAAGTTCTTCTTTTGAGTGCTGTTTCTGCTCCAGCCACAGAAGTAGTGAGAGATCTGTATTGGCTTTCAGGTGTTTTGGAGGTCTGACTGCACTCTGCCCTCTGTGACAAACTACAACTTAACTATGAAAGTTGTTTCTCGACAGCTTTTTAACCCAGAAACAGCTGGTGCCAATACGTCTCATATAAATATCACATACAATTTCTGCAAACTCTACACAGCCCACTTTTAGCCTTTGAGTTGTAAAGAAATTAACTAGGCCATTCTCAGCAACACAGCAGTATCCAAATTTCCATTTTCCCAGTTTATATTTCCAAATAAAATACAAGTAGTCCTCACAATATATATACTGTGGCTACAAGAGCAGGTAGAAGCTAGGAATTCTGCAACGTGTAACTCAAGCCCTGTCTCCCCAGTGCATATTCACCATCCACAAGACACAAATCACAAACGTGATTGAATTCCTCTTGCCCTCATACACTCCAGGCACCACCAACACATGGAGGTAACAGTGTGTAAAAGAAGCACTGCATTAACTTACCAAGGCTGCTTCAGCAGCACATTTCAAAACCCAACCTCTGCCACCTAGAAGGACAAAGCCAGCAAATGCATGGGATCACCGCCACCTGCAAATTTCCCTCTAAACCACACATCCTGACTTGAAATGATATCACCAATTCTTCACTGTTATTGGCTTAAAATCCTGGAACTCCCTCCCTGTCAGTGCCGCAATACCCTAAGGATTGCAGGGGTTCAACAAGGCAGCTGTCCAGGGCAATTAGGGATGAATAATAAGGCAGTAATGTCCGCATTCCATGAAACAATTTATAAGTAATACCCCAAGTGCTTAACAGATCATTAATAAAGTTTCTGTTTCTAGACTCTCACAGTTGCCTCAAATTAATATACTTTAAAAGTAATTTGTTTGCTGTGAGGCATTTTGTAACTGCTGAGAATATGGAAAGCGCTAGGTACAAGAACAACTTGCATTTATATGTCACCTTTGACGGGATAAACAACTTATACCTATGCTTCTTTATACTCAAGATTTGGGCTAATGTGTTGCACGGTGTCATCATTCCCTGCTCTCTTCTTTCACCACCATTGCAGACTCTGAGCTGTGAATGAAGTAAAGCTGATGGAACTTTGGATTGAACGTCTCACAGGTTTTACAACCAGTCTCCATGTGAGGTTCCCCAATTCTTTATAATTCTAGATGGTTATGTTTCTAGATGAGGTTTGGGGTGGGGGGGGTGCGCGGGAATGAACTGGTTCCCATTCTTTACTCAAACCCTCATTCATTTGGTGGCAATATGCTTACTTTAGAAAAAAGACCTTGGGGTGGATAACTTTTCTCAGCCCAAATATTTTCTGCTTTAAAAGGAACCAATTTATAACCAAGCTTTCTTGAGTTAAGGAAAGAATCTTTGGCTCAACTGTGAAGTCTTGTGGTCATCAGGGTGGGTGATTGCAGTCATGCCGACTTTGGCAGGTGATAGTTTTTTGAGGATTCTTGACTCTGCAGTTTGCTGAAAGGGCTTTGTCCAGTCACCTTTAACAGTAACTTCGCTGATGCTTTGTTTTCAGCAATCATAGGGAGATATTACCATTCACCTGCATGAGGGGTATCTAGAGGAAGTCTTCAGCTGTTCTTTTCACAGCACACTTTAACACAGCTGAACTCAAAGCCAGGCCAGCACACTAACACACCAGTATTCTAGCACAGTAGCACACAAAGAACTATTTTAATCCCTTTCTCGTGTACTCCTGCAAGGGTAAATGTAAACAGTCAAGGTTGAGAGGGGACCTGATACAATTACAAGGGGCATGGATAGGAAGGTACATTTTGGTTAGTAGAGGGGTCAATAGCCGGGGGCATAGATTTAAGATGAAGTAGAAAGCTAAAAGCAGAATTGAGGAGAATTTCTTTGACTGATGTCAGTGAGAGTCCAAAACTCATTGCCTGAAAGAATGGTTGAGTCAAAAACACGCATAACATTTAAGCAGTATTTAGATATTTACTTTGTGGCTGTAGGCTTCAGAACTATGGGCCAAAAGCTGGAAAATTGGATTAGTATAATCTGGTACACATGCAATAAGCTACATGTTTTTTTGAACTTTAAAAATCCCTACGATAATAAACAACTGCCTTTCTTTCAACTTCTATCATGTCTACACTCTGGGAAATGACCTATAGGAGATCTCAGTTCAGTGTTTTGAAAGGCATTTTTCCCATGGAAATTATGCTCTCTGAAGTTCCATTTACATTCTTCAGATGTAACATTCCATGGTTCCTCTTTTGGCTGGTGTGCCCTTTGTTTGAAAAAAAGTGCTTAAAAGTTCAAGATACAATGTAATGATATATAAGTGTAGATAAGTGCATGGTTATGATCCATTGTCATGACACAGGATTGGCAGCAATGAGGTAGTGCTCAGGTGTGAATATAATAGCATTCTCTTGTGGTCATTTGTGTACTTACAGTTATCTTCAGTTGATTCCAAAATTAACAGGCTTTCCATGTGGCACAGTCTTTTGTCTGTCCTGCAACAATGTTACAATTAGCTACAGAGATCAAAATGATTTTGTTTTCTCAAGGGTTACTTTTTGAATTTTGAGGGCTACTTAGTGGTTTTCAGGGACTTCTTTTTCATTCTCACTAACTTTATTAAAATGATGCAGTCACATAATGATAATACTTTTCGAATTTGTGTTGACATTTGGTGGATTTGGACTCACTGAAGCAGAATGAGAAGAATTCATCAATACTCTCAATAATCACCACCATTCCATTAAACATAAAGACACAATATGCAAGGAAAGCATTGGTTTCTTAGAGACCACTGTATTTAAATTGACATGATACAAAAAACATATGTTAGCAACAATTGCTTTTCTAAAAAAAAAACTGACATTCACACTCCTAGATACAAAAAGCCATTATCCTAAACACACTGCCTGGTGAGGTCCTGTCTAAACTATTGCATATCCACCTCTAACACAGTCACTACACCTCAAGTATTTCATAATATTTGAGTTTTGAGATGCCATAACACATAAATGCAAATCTTTATTAAATAAAACTACTCACTACTAAATTATCCAATCAACAAGTGTTCATTACTATGGTATCCACAACATTCCCCTCTTATAATAGATCCTGAAACTGTAAACCTAAGCTGGAGAGTCCACATTCATTTGCAAAGAATTCTTTACCTCAGTTTTCCTGAATGTTCCTTTGTTGAAAGATATAGAACTGCTGTTGCCCATTACAACTCTCTTCACTCTTTATAGCACCTCTTCTCTCTTTGCACTCCTCTCCTCACTGTGTAGCCTCACTTCCTCATACCCTAGTCTCACTTCCCCTGACCCGAGAGTTATGTACATTGGATTGTGGCCTCCATTCCTGTCCCCCACTCCAACAAATCCCATCGTAGCCCTCAGCCTCTCTCTTCCTGACCTGTTTTTCTGTGTTTTGAAATACAGCGGTTGAAAATGCAGTTTTTATTGTCTGTGACTGAGTCATTAATGTTATCTGTTTTGTTTCTCAGTGAGCTCTGGGTGTAGCGTTCATATCCCCGAGTCAGAAGGTCAGAAATCAAACCACATTCCAACCATTTGATTGCATACTCTGTTACATAGAATACTCTATATTTGTACATTCTGAATGCAGCACTGAAGCCATCTCTCAGAGAAAACGTTGAACTGAGACCCATGTGAATATAAAAGATCCCATGGCATTATTTAAAGGAGACAAATACTGCTGAGTGTACTGAACCAATATTTTGCTTTCAATTAATCCCATTTAAACAGATTATCTGGTCATTATCATCTTGCTGTTTGGGAGATCTTACTGTTTACATACAACTTGACTGCTATGTTTCCTACTTACACCAGTAAATGCTTTTCAATGTACTTCACAGGTGAAGCCATTCTATCTGATTTCAGGCTAGTCAGGTAATTACTCCGGTATCTTGGAGCTTGCCCACCCACAATTCTGCTTTTTGTACAAGATCAGAAAAGCAAATAGTTCAGCTTGTTCACCTTCTCCTGTATTATATTTTAATTCAAAGAACTTCCCTTCTTTTGTTTGAAGTTAGTAAAGAATAGAGAAACATTCAGGTTGATGATACTCATAAAATAGCTGATTGGCTGTTTGCCTTGTTGAACTTTGTCAGATGCTGTAATTGATTTCCTCATGTTAAAGACCAGTCAATAAATAATAATTTGGATCAGAGAATTCCAAAGATTCAAAATCTCGTGTTCATCCCAAGTCATTGTGCTAATTTAAATACAGTGATACCTAGGAAATGAATGCTTTACTTGCATTGTGCCTTGGTTTTAATGGAGTGGTGATGATCGTAAGTGATAGTGATGAATTTTTTCACGTGATAGAAGTTTATAATATATAATCATTTATGAGTTTAGATTTTAAACGAGAGGCAGTTGGGTTTTATTTTCCAGTTCTGTTAAGGTATTTTTTTTCTTAAAAACCGTCACAAAGTCATTTGGAACAATAAACTAAATACTTCATTTCCAAGGAAAGCATGTGGACTTAAATGCCCAATGATGTACCTGTGGAAGTTAATTGATGAAGTGTTTACAATGCAGAGTTTTATGGGATACAAAAATGCAAATAGTCAGGGGCCATTAATAATTTGAGTTCAAATCAGAAATTAATTCAGAAGAAGTTTCATCCTAGCAGAAGGGAACTTTATTAGTTTGTAGAATCTCCAGGTTGTTCGAGTTAGTTGAAGTCACCTGAACAGGAATGCAGGCTCTTAGATCTGGAAGGACGTCTCTAGGATATCAAAACTGGAAATAGTTAAGTAAGAGATCCACAAGTTATGATAGGAATGATACTTAACTGGGATGAGTATTTGTAAAGGATGTTGCTGGTCAAGGGTTGAAAGTTTCTTTTTTCTGATTAAGACGTTTTGAAACTCATGTACGTATAGTTGGTTTTCCTTTTGTGTAATAAACTTGTGTTCTTTGGCTAAAGAAGATTGATGCCAGGGTCATGTGAGTATGCTTTGTAACTCAACCGTCACTGTAACCAAACTGAAAAATGAAACTGATGTTCTGTCAAGCTAGGTATTACCCCAGGATCTGACTTGTCCAGTATTACCATCAGCTGGGATCCTCATCTGTTGGCGGGATAGAAATTTGTTGAGTTTGAGGGATTTGTGATCTTTTGAAAAAGTGAGCGCGTACAGATGCCGGGCACAAAGCAAGAGTGTTGTCAACTATAGTACATGGATTGGAATTTCAAAATGGCTTTGGACATTTTTGAGATTTTTCTGGATGTAGTTGACATAAGTCGATTATTTTACATCTTTGAAGAAAGGCTGTCGTGAGAGAGTTATCAGGTAAGACATAGGATTCTTAATGGGCTTGTGGGGGAGGGGTGCAGATGGCCTACTCCTTTCCTTTTTCTTACATTCTTATGGTCTGAAAATAAAAGTACGGTCTCGTAAGAATCCTTGAAGTGATTGCCCAGCATTTCGAATTGGGAGGAGAAACTGAAATTGATGCATCACCTCTAGAATTCAGAAGAAGTGGTAGAGGCGTGTACAATTACAACATTTAAAAGACATTTGGAGACATACATAGATAGGAAAGTCTTAGAGGGATTATGGGCTAAATACAGGCAAATGGGATTAGTTCAGTTTAGGAGACCTGGTCGGCACAGATGAGTTGGGCCAAAAGGCCTGTTTCCATACTGTTTGACTCTAAGCATGTGGTACTTATCACAGATCTTGTTTTAGATTGCTCATATACTGTTATTCTCTGAAATAAATCTTTATAGTTTGAATTTGGATAAATCAATACCACCCACGTCAAAATTTCCTAATGCACCTAGTTGGATTCACTTGTGTGTGCACACACGCGCACAAGAACAGAAGCCCAACTCTTTTACAGTTCTAGATGAAGCCTGAGAGGTATCACTGTCAGTCAGGGCAGCTCTGCATGTTAGACTGCAATCCTTTCGTCCTTTCACTTGTCCCCAGCATTTACAAGCTGGCTGATCAGAAGCTGCAGGCAGCTTTGTTTCTTGGTGAGGCCAAGACGTTACCCACAGATCAGTTGATTGCACGTTAGCCTTGTGTCAGAGATCATTCCAGAGATTTGAGCATGCAATGGAATTTTTTGAAGTGGTGAGGAAGTGTTTGGCTGAGGGTAGGGCAATTAATGTACTTTAAATGGATTTCAGCAAGGCATTTGACAAGGTCTCACATGGGAAACTAATACAGAATGTAAAACCACATGGGATCCATGGTACCTTGGCAAATTAGATCCAAAATTAGCTTACTGACAGGAAACAGAGGGTGGTGGTAGAAGGCTGTTTGTATGACTGGAGCCCAGTGTGCAATGGGATACCACAGGGATCAGTACTGGTCCCTTATTTTTTGTGATATTCATAAATGATGTAAATGAAAATGTGGGGGATGATAAGTAAGTTTGAACATGACACAAAGACTGGCCACGTGGTTGAGGAGGAAGATTAAGTTAAAGGAGGATATAGATGGATTGATCAGATGGATAGATTAGTGGCAGATAGAATTTAAAACTGATAAACGTGAGGTGATGCACTTTGGAAGAAGCCTCTATCCTGCTCTTGTAACATTTCAGTGATGAAGAGAGGCTGGATGAGCTCAGGTTGTTTGTTTGGAGCAGAGAGGTTGAGGGGAGTCCTGATAGTGGTGTGTAAGATTATGAGGGCATGGGCTGGGTGAAAAGAAAGCAGCTGTTCATCTTAGCTGAAGGGTCAATAACAAGAGAACATAATTTTAAAGTGAAAAGCAGGAGGTTTAGAGATAATTTGAGGCAAAAAGTTTTCATCCAGAGGGAGGAGGTCGGGAATGTTGTGCTTGGGAGGGTAGTTAATCTCTCAACCTTTCAAAAGGTACCTGAATGAGTACTTGAGGTGTCATAACATTCAAGGCTATGGGCCAAGTGTGAGAAAGTGGGATTAATGCAAGTAGTTGTATATTTTTGGTAATACAGACTCGATGGGCCTAACAGCCACTTCTGTATTGTAAATCGATGGTTCTATGAATCTAAACTGGCATTCCCTGTATAGTATTGAGGAAATGTTCCACTCTAAAAGACATCATCTTTCAATTCAATCAATATCTCATCTACCCTTTTAGTGGACTTAAAAGATGCCATGAAGGGGGCACTTGTGGCACAGTGAAATTGTCCCTTTCTCTGAACTAGCAGGCCTGGGTTCAAGTCCAACTGCTCTAGAGAGAACATCTCTGAATGGGTTTATTCAAAAATATTTGAAAGATCCCATAATCACCATCTGGAAACAAGCAGGGGATTTCGCCCAGCTTCCTGGTCAATGCTAATCCTTAATTTAGTAGCACAAAAACATTTGCTGTTTGTTGTATACAAACTGGCTATTGCATTTGGCTACAGCAGTGATTATACTCAGGAAAATACTTTATTGATTGTAGAGAACTTTGAGATGTCCTGAGAGCAGACAAGGTAATTTCTGTATGTGCACAACACTAACGACATTGATAAAAAGCACATTGTTTCTCTAAGCACAGATCTGGTTCAGCTACCAGCAGCAGAAGGCAAATTGAGTGAGCAGGGAATTGCAG
The DNA here is from genome assembly GCF_021869965.1 of Rhincodon typus. Lineage (NCBI taxonomy): Eukaryota > Metazoa > Chordata > Chondrichthyes > Orectolobiformes > Rhincodontidae > Rhincodon > Rhincodon typus. The sequence continues at coordinate 3,195,065 of NC_063359.1, forward strand.
TCTGCCTTGCTACCCAACACCAACAGTCTCCTCCAGCGGTTATTCAATAGAGTCCAAGAGCAACAAAGCTGGCTAGTTCTCGTTTGCCAAGTTCAGGGGCACTGAGGCCAATTAGAAAGGACTCTTGTACTACCACTGCCAACATTCATTAATGGGAGATTAACAATTTTTTTTATGGTAAGGCTGTCAAAAGCAGAGGCAGATCAATGGAGAGCTGCAAGTCAGTTGTGATTTCAGTAATTGAATAGCAGAGCAGGCTCAAAGGGCTGAACAGTCTATTCCTCCTCGAAATGTGTTCATGCAGTGGAAAGTGGAGCAGAAATTTAGATAGGTAGCTACTCATGTCCAATATTCGTGCCCTGCCAGCCCCAATTTCAGTGTAATTCTGTTCTTGCGTGTTGCATTTGGCTCCTCATTTCACTTCTTGAGACTACGCATACCAGATTGGAGGATGGAGGAAGCATTTATGTTACACTGTCATAAGGCATTAACAAACACTTTCCCTAGCAGCACTTACATAACAAAGTTGAATGTGAAGCTAGCTCTGCCCTGTCTGTGAATGTCAGGACTCTACTGACAGAGATCACACTGGATTTGCCCTGCCACTGTGACTCAGGCCATTTATACACTGAGATTACACTAGATTTGTCCAGCTAAAGTGATTTAGGACTCTACCAACAGAGATTATACTGACTTTACCTCACTAGTAAAACTCAGAACTTTACTGACATGAGATTATGCTGGATTTACCCTGCCAGTGAGAGTCAGGAGTTTACTGACACAGAGATTACACTGGATTTCACCGCTGGTGAGGATTTTAATTCTTTGATTACATTGGATTTACCATGCCACTGTATCTCAGGAAGTTTATACACTGTGATTATACTGGATTTGTCTAGCTAGTGTCATTCAGCACTCGACTGATACTGAGATTATACTGAATTTCACTGCCAGTGAGATTTACCTGCCAATGTAAACCAAAACTCTGCTGACATTGAGATTGCAATGCCAATGTGAGTGAGAAATTCGAGCTACACTGAGCATCTCTCTAACCTCTGATGTGTCTTAATTGCAAGGTCCTTGTCTAGATTCCCAGTGTGGTCTTATTGCCTGATCTGGTTGCCAGTATGTGTTGGACAGACTAAGCAGGGGATTGTAGCCCAGGTAATTGTATCGTCATCTGACAGCTACAGTTCCCAGCAGTGGATACAGGTGGCCCCAGTCCTAACCCTAGCTGGTTTTCCACTGCCCAGTTCGCAGACACAAGCCCATGAGAAGGGGTGTGTCTGCTGCTGAAGCTGAAATCAGTTAGCTCAGCATTGAGCACAGCTATAATGGAGGACTAATGGACTTGAACACTAGCCTCCGAACCATCACATTCCACAACGGTTTGACTGATTCTGTGACTTTTTCCTTGCTTCCATGCGTGGGCCGACAACAAAGTAGGCAACTGAGAAGTCCAGTCACTATCCAGCTCTCAGTCTCTTGATAAACTGTGGGAATGTACAGGAACAAGGAGGTAATTTGCACTAATAGAATCCTTCTTAAAGCTACTTCAATCTGAATAGATATTTATGTCAAACTGTTTGGTTGAAGATTAGTTTGTAACAGTTAATAGAGTCTCTGAAAACATATCAATTTAAGCATAGAACCTGGTGATTGAAAATACCTAAAGTTGGTTTACATCTCCAAGGGTCAGTGCTGTCAATGACCTCACTGACCCATGGAGGTCAAAGACACAAATTCAAGTCACCCACTGACCTGTGGGAATTCAGGACACTCTCCCCTCTTGGGGGGGGCGGAGTCCGCATAAACACCCTACACCCATGGAGCTGTGCAGATCGAGTTTACAGTCCTGCCCTTCATATCAAACTAGGAACTTTGAGAGCGTCACAGTTTATTCACAACATTATCAACATAATTAACAGACGGAGATCAAAATGAGAACAATCAGAAATAGACACAGAATCAATGGAGACCGTTCTCGGAACAAGGTTACTCATTCAGGTGTGGACACCTGGGGAAGTCCACCTGTTAAACAACGTGTTAGTAACCAGTCCAGTCTGAATGAGTTCATTGCCCGCATTCTCACATTCACTGGATGAGTCAGGGAGCTTGCCACCAGTTCACCAGAATCCATCTGTAATGTTGTACAATATAGTCCAGTCCCATTGCTGAGCTGCTCATGGCTTTGTCCATCCTGGGCTTCCCCTTAGGGCTGTGATCTACACGGAGTGCCCCCTCCAGTAAGAGACCCTCAGGAATTGTCCGTCCTCCCGGCGGACTGAAAGTCAATCTCGGCTTTGATTCACACCACTGATTTCTGCCATCTCCGCAGAAGTTTATAATCAAAATAGAGCTTCTCGTTGCAGTCGGCCGCTGAAGAACCTGCTTTTCTACCCCCCAGTGGTGGGGCAGCTGTCGGAGGGCAGAGTGGTTTGTAGAGAGGTGGGGAGGGTCCACACGGAGGCAGCCCCCCTCCCTCAAGACAGTACACAGTGTGAGTAGCAGCAGCGACAACACTTACACAGCTTACAGCAGGCACACGGCGGGCTCGCCTCTTCCTCCTCAAGCCACAGCTGCTTGGAGCCCCCGGCGGGTGGGTAGATGGAGCCGTAAGGGTTAGCCACTTGGGCGGCCTGGCTTTTCCCGGGAGCCCCGTTGTGCTGGGCAGCGGCTACCGGCAAGGAAGAAGGGAACTTCTCCCTCAGCTCGCCATCGGCGCTGGAGTGGGAGCCCTGGTCCGCCTCAAAAGCCTCGTTGGTGAAGTAGGTCTTGATCGGGAGCTGGATATCCGAGTAAGGGTTTTGTACACTCATCACTCGCAGGTAAAATCCCAGAGCCTCCTCTCGCTGACTCTGACAGGGCTCAGTCACTGGATAGTCCTGACCTCCTTTCCACACTTGTGTCTTCAAGTAACTGCAGAAAGCTGACACGAAACAGCCAACAACTTCCTGGGGGAGGACAGGTAGGAGCTACAGCACAAGGCAGAGCGTGAGGGAGCTGCGCTGTGAACCTGAGCCAGAAGACACGCCCATGTATTTACGACCTGCCCCCTGCACTCAATCGGGCACAAAGGCAGGAATTGGTGAGAGAGGTGAATACAAAATAGCACGAGGTTTCTTTTTGGATCTTTCCCAGCCACACCCGGCTCTCCAAACTGCAACCACACGTCAGGAATTTAGGAGAAACTTCTTGCGGGAGCCTGGTGAAAATAAGGAAGCTGGCGAGCATAGGGAGCACTTGTTCCCGGTAGCGCACACACACACACACACACACACAAAAGTTTAGAGAACTGGATGGGTGCAAGGGCAGAGGAGATTATACAGATAAGACGACCTGGCTACACGAACAACAGCACAGACCCATTGGGCTGAATGGCCTGCATTTTCTTTACTCATACTCAAGAGTTTACTGCAATGTTGCACCAGTCAGTTCAGGTGTGAGCAGACCTGACTGCGTACTGATAGCTCACATTTTCCCAATCCTTGATCTTACTTGCCTCAGAAACTCTTGCTTTTCCAGAGCTGCTTCTCCCATTGCAATGTTCTGTGTAAATCCACATCTTATCAGGGGCTCAAAATAACTCCCTTTTCACTTCCTAATGATATTTACGATGCCACTGCACCACACCCAGGACCCAATGTTTTTCTCTCTCTATCCAGGAGATTCGATGTTTGTGATAACATGGTGTAGAGCTGGATGAACTCAGCAGGCCAAGCAGCATCAGAGGAGCAGGAAGGCTGACGTTTCGGGCCTAGACCCTTCTTCAGAAATGGGGGATAGGAAGGGGCAACTATCTTCTCCTCTGTCCATCTTCTATCCGCCTCCCCCTCTCTCCCTATTTATTTCAGAACCCCCAGAGGGGGCCTTCCTGCTCCTCTGATGCTGCTTGGCCTGCTGTGTTCATCCAGCTCTACACCTTGTTATCACAGATTCTCCAGCATCTGCAGTTCCTACTATCTCTATTCGATGTTTGTTTCTGTATTGGGCCTGTATGTAAATTCCACATGTTTTAAATTCCTGTCAGCTGGCCTTTTATAGGGTTTCTCAGTGAATGCTTGTCACAGCCTCCAGTAATCTAAATGTTATATTTCTAACAGCCAGGGCACTGACAGACTGATTGCCCCACCCCATTGCTGCTGAAAGATAGGTTACCCACCCTCACCAGTGACCTTTGCATCAGTATTGTAGGAATGAAGAAATAAGGGCCAAAGATACTCAAATCCCTCCTGTTCAATTAATGTCATCTGGCTGTTTTATGTTCCGTTAACCAATGGGGAGTCACAGGGATTGTCCTTCACTGGGATTGTCCTTCTCAGAACTGGGGATGTATTGGATTTGTCATTCCTGATACTGGGAAAATACTGGGATTGTCTTATCTGGCATTGGAGATGTAATGGTATTATCCTTCCTGGACTTATTGGTGTGTTGGGATTGTCCAACCCAGTAATTGTAATGTACTTGGATTGTCCCTCCTGGAACTGTGGCTGTGCTGGAATTGTCCTTTCCTGCAGTGGGGCTGTATTGGGATTATCCATCCCAGACTGGTGATGTACTGGGATTGATATTCCCCCATAGTGGGGATGTATGGATTGTCCTTGCTGGCACTGGGATTGTATTTGGATTATCCTTCACAGTACGGGAGCTCTCCTGGGATTGTCCTTCCTAGAACTGGGTGAATACTGAGATTGTCCTTCCCTGAACTAATTGTGTACTGGGATTGTTCTTCCAAAAGTGGGGATGTAAAGGGATAGTCTTTCCTTGAGTATCTATTACACTCTTCCTTCTGGTGCAGGTATTGTATGGGTATTGTCCTCCTTGCACTGGTAATGTACTGGGATTCTCCATCCAGTACATGGGAATTTCTGGCCTGGAACTGGAAATGCGTTGGGATTGACATTGGAGATGTACTAGAATTGTCCTTCCCAATAATGAGAATTTACTGGGATTTTCCTACCTGAGAATGAGAATGTAGTGGGATTGTCCTTGCCAGCACTGAGGCTGTACTGGTCTTGTCCTTCCAGACATTGGAGATATACTGGAATTGTTATTCTCAAAACTGCAGTTGGTACTGGAAGTGACCTTCCCAGAAGTGGTGATGTAATAGGATTAGCCTTTCCAATAGTGGGGATTTACTGGGATTGTCTTTCTTGGGGGGCAGTGGGATGCACTGATGTGGTCAGTTATACCCTATATGTCTCACTGTAGCATGCTCTGCCATAAGCCAGTCCTGTCACTGTAATGCTGTCTGTTATACTCTACATCCTCGCTATAACTCTCTGATGATGACCATCAGTCTTTACTCTGAGGTACAATGGAAATGTTTAAATTGTAATTTCAAAATCCGTTATTTTCAAGAAAGATGACTGATACAGCAAAATAAAAGCAGTGGGTATAAATTGAGTTGCTGTCTGGAGAGTAAGATACCCCATAGAATGTTAACCTAAAGTTGTGTGATGGAATTTCCAACAACAACTGTCAAGGGGGAAAAGGCAAGACAAGACAGACTGACTGTGTTCCCTTGTGACTACAAAGTTAATGAAGGATTGACGACACCCTGCTGAACAGTAAGTCACCTCATCCTGTGTTCCCTTGTGACTACAAAGTTAATGAAGGATTGACGACACCCTGCTGAACAGTAAGTCACCTCATCCTGTCGAATATGTTCTGAACTGCAAATACATTTTATTCTTTTTAAGAATATACAAGGTAAAGGGTTAAAAAGCAAGTTTCACCTCTGTTGGAGTGTGCTAGTGGGACTAGGGATTTTTGTGTGTTTTGGCATTGAGTCCTCAAATGTGCCAGTAGACCAAGATACCCACGTGTACTAGCCTGCATTCAAGCATTAGCATGATTTGAAGGAAACAGTTGAAGAACTGGCCCTAGTCACCCCTGTGTTGCAGGTAAAGAGATTCTTACTATTGAGTACTAGAATTCAGCTAGCAAGCCAGATAAAAGGAAAGAGCACAAAAAACAAGACTATCTCTTACCTGAATTCTGGTATTCAGCCACAGTCAAAAGGAATCAGCACAACAGAGTCTCAATCAACCTGCAAAATTAAGAATCTTGAAATCGACTGTTCAACTACCAATGTTAACACTACTGATAACATTCAACTATCTGCTGTTCACAAACAATTCAAAGACTATCCATATATCTGCTTTTTCAAATTTTTATTTTTTTGGATTAGCATTACTAATTCTTCTCATGTTAAGTGATCAATAAACTCACTCCTCATTAACTCGAGAAAACTTGGTTAATTTGACTCATTTTAAAATGTAAATTTGTTTCAACCTGGTAGAAAGGTCTCTACAAGGAAGCGACCTGATTTTAGTTAACCTTATTGCAACTAATCAAAGGGGTGAGTGAATAAAGAAAGGAAGCCAGTTCATTCGTCCTCACCCAGGATCTAAGCATAACAAACTGGGGACTCAAATGGCAAAGTTGTAACACACTTCCCACACCCTCTTTGTAGCACTCTGATACACCCCATGCCTACACTGTAGAATTCTGTTGTACCACTGTAATTTTCTGATATAACGCCAAGCCCCTCACTGTAACTCTCTGATGTAGCCCACACCCCTAATTGTAACATTTTGACATAACTCGCACCCCTCACGGTAACACTCTGGTATACCCCACACCCCTCATTGTAACACTCTGATATACCCCAAACCCTTCACTTGTAACACACTAATATAACCCACATCCCTCACTGTAACACACTGATATACCCCAAGCCCCTCATTGTAACTCTCTGATGTACGCCACACCCCTAATTGTAACATTTTGACATAACTCGCACCCCTCATGGTAACACTCCGGTATACCCCACACCCCTCATTGTAACACTCTGATATAACCTGCACCCCTTACTATAACGCTCTGATATACCCTGGACTCTTCACTGCAACACACTGATATAACCCACATCCATCACTATAACACTCTGATATACCCCAAACCCCTCACTGTAACTCTCTGATATACCCCACACCCCTAATTGTAACATTCTGATATAACCTGCACCCCTCACTATAACGCTCTGATATACCCCACACCCTTCACTGTAACAATCTGATATACCCCAAACCCTTCCCTGTAACACACTGATATAACCCACATCCGTCACTATAACACTCTGATATACTCCACACCCCTCACTGTAACACTCTGATATACGCCACACCCCTCACTATAACACTCTGATATACGCCACACCCCTCACTATAACTGTCTGATATAATACCACACCCCTCACTGTAATACTCTAATGGACCCCACTCCCTTCTTTGTAAATCTCTGATATCACCCGCATTTCTCATTGTGGCACTCTGATATATTCCACTGTGGTTGGAGTCATACCCTGCAAAAAGGAAGTTAAATGTGGTTGTTTGAGGTCAGTCACCTCAGTCCCAGGACATGGCTGCAGGTTTTTTTCTAGGGTAGTGTCCTAGGCCCAACCAGTTTCAACTGGTTTACCAACATTCCCTCATTTTCTTATATGCCCTGTACCTTCAGTTGATTAAATATTGAATACCTTGATCTACTTCTACATTATGGTCATTGTTGGGTTGTCCCCACCTAGTAACCTGGTTTGTGAGTGAGTTTCACAGGCATCTCTTTGAAATGGTTACCTTTGCTTCAGTTTCAGTTGAGTAGTTCACAGTGATTATTTCAACCAATTACAATGCAGTCAGGGAGTGACTGTACAATTAAAATGAAACATTATATACAGAGTAAATAATTAGTGCAAGGATCTCCTTTGAGAGAACATTTTTAAAAACCCCGAAATTGTGATACAGTCGTTTATGAGGAAGTGTTTAAGGAAATCTCTCTACTGATGTGTTTTTGCCCCCACCCCTTTCTCTATCTTCATTGCAACCATTCTCCATCTTGTCAAGAACAAGCTTCTCAGTGGTGTGGACATTATCTATACGATGGACAGAAAACTTTTCAACCTCAACCAGTTGAAATCCAAGAAGAAATTGACACTGACCTCCCTTGTGACACTTCAGTATGTGGAGTGTCATGAAGTCATACAGCACGGAAACAGACCCTTCAGTCCAACTCGTCCATGCCGACCAAGTTTTCCAAACTAAACTAATCCCACTTGCCTGTATTTGGCCCATATCCGTCTAAATCTTTCCTATTCATGTACCTGTCCAAATGTCTTTTAAACGTTGTAACTGTACCTGTACCCGTCACTTCCTCTGGCAGCTCATTCCATACACAAACCACCTTCTGTGTGAAAAAGTTGCCCCTCCGGTCTGTTTTAAATCTTTCTTCTCTCACCTTAAAATTACACTCTCTAAGCTTGAACTCTGCAACCCTATGTAAAAGGGTGATCAGAACTGTACACAGTACTCCAAAGTGGCTTCACCAAAACATGCTGTACAACCACAAATGATGTCCCAACTCCATGGTCTGACCAATGAAGGCAAGCATTCCAATTTTCTGAAGAAGAGTCTAGGCCTGAAACGTCAGCCTTCCTGTTCCTCTGATGCTGCTTAGCCTGCTGTGTTCATCCAGCTCTACACCTTGTTATCTCAAGCATTCCAAATACCTTCTTTACCACTCTCTCTGCCTGGGATGCAACTTTCAATGACCTATGTAATTGAATCCCTGGGTCTGCCTACGGTACAACACTCCCCAAGGCCCTACCATTTTCTGTGCAAGTCCTGCCCTTTTTTGTCTTACCAAAATCCTATACCTTGCATTTATCTAAATTAAACTCCATTTGCCATTCCTCAGCCCATTTGTCCAATTCATTAAGATCCCTTTGTAATCTTTGATAACTTTCCTCACTGTCTATTATATCACCAGTTTTGGTGTCATTCACAGACTTACTAACCATGCTTCCTATATTCTCATCCAAATCATTTATATAAATGACAAACAACAGTGGACCCAGCACTGATCCTTGCGGAACACCGCTGCTCATAGGCCTCCAGTCCAAAAAAAACCCTCCACCACCAGCCTCATCATCCTACCATAAAGTCAGTTTTGTATCCAGTTGGCAAGCTCTCCCTTAATCCCATGTGATCTAACTTTACTAACCAGTCTATTGGGCAGAACCTTGTCAAATGCCTTACTATAGTCCATGTAGACAGTGTTTACTGCTTTGCCCTCAGCTATTTTCTTGGTCACATCTTCAAAAAACTCAATCAAGTTTGTGAGACATGATTTTCCAAGCACAATGCCATTTTTACTATCCCTAATCAGTTCTTGCCTCTACAAATGCATGTAAATCTTGTCTTCAGAATCCCCTTCACCAGCTTACCCACCACTGATGCCAGACTCATTGGTCTGTAGTTCCCCGGCTTCTCTCTGTAGCCTTTCTTAAATAAAGGCACAACATTAGCCACCCTCCTGTCTTCTGACACCTCACCCATGGTTATAGATACAAATATCTCTGCTAGCAACCCTGCAATTTATTCCTTAACTTCCTAGGATACATTTGATACAGATTTATCCACCTTTATGTTTTTTAAGACCTCCAGCACTATGGGCATGAACATTTACTTCCTCGCATTCCCGAGCTTCCATGTCTTTCGCCACAGTAAATACTGAAGCGAAATTTTAACATTCGTTCAATATCTCTTCTATCTCCTGTGGTTCCGCACATAAACAACCTTGTCAATCTTTAAAGGGCCCTATTCTCTCCCTAGTTGCTCTTTTGTCTTAATATACTTGTAAAATCTCTTGGATTCTCCTTAACCTCAGCTGCCAAAACTATCTAATATCCCTTTTTGCCTTCCTGCTTTCCCTTTTAAGAATGCCCCTACTCTCCTTATAATCTTCAGGAGATTCACTTGATGCCAGTTGTCTATGCCTGACACATGCCTCCTTCTTAGTGAATGTTCAAGGTGGGATTTGGGATGCTAATCAAGTGGAGTTGCTTTGTCGTGGATGGTGTTGAATTACTTGAATTTTGTTCAAAGCTGCACCGAACAGAGCAAGGAGGAGCAATTTCAACACAATCCTCACTTTAGCCTTGCAGATGGTGGACAGCCTTTGTGAGTCAGGAGATGAGCCATTCAAAACCGACTCACCTCCTCTTGTAGCTACACTTATCTGGCTGATCGAGTTAAGTTTCTGGTAACTCACAGGTAGTGGTGGGGGAGAGTGGGTGCAGTTTAAGTGTTATTAGTGCCATTGAATATGAGGGGAAGATAGTTTGACTAACTACTGCTAGAGATTATCATTACCTGTCATTTGTGGAGCATGAATATTAATTGCCATTTATCACCCCAAGTCTAAATATTATCCAGGGCTTGCTGCTTGTGGGGATGACTATTTTGTTATCTGAGGAGCCATGAACTGAATTTGCCACATAAATACTGCAGCTACAAGCATAGTTTAGAGGCTCGGAATTCTGAGTTGAGTAACTCATCTCCTGATGTTCAGAGCCTGTCCCACCATCTACATGACACAAGTCAAGATGTGGTAAAATTGTCCCTACTTGCCCAGATGAATGCAATAATGAATAAGCAGCCCCACTTCAACTCCTATATTGGAGGGAAGATCATTGATGAAGCAGCTGAAATATTGTTGCCTCGGACAACTCCTCAGTAATGTTCTGAAGCTGAGATGATTGGCCTGCAACATCACATTTCAATCAATGTTGCTAGATAATTATTAGACAAAGACTTTAAATTTTATGGAACCAAGAGAGGTCAGTGGAGTTAAGATACAGATCAGAATTGACCAAAATGAATGGCAAACAGTCCTGAGAGACTAAATGGCTGTTTCTAGCTCCAGTCTGCAGAACACCCCACTATTACCTGACGGATATGCTATTGACAGCATCTGTCGAGCACCCTCCCAAAACCTCCCACCTCACCAACTCTTCATCTTCCTTTAAGGCACTCCTTAAAACATATCATAATGACCAAGCTCCTGCTCAGTTCTCTGAATATCTTTGGTTGTTTTCATGAGGTGCCTTGGGATATTATACAATGATAATGGCACTGCATAACTGCTGTTGTTGTTGTTAATGAACAAGAAGCTTTTCTCTGCTTGCTGAAAGGAGTTTGATGGATTCATTGAACCACAACAAATTCTGTAATTTGGTTAAATTCAAAGTAAACAGGAGGCTTTGTGGTGAGAATGAAGACAATAGGGAACATAGAATTTAATAACAATTGGAAAGAATGCTGTATGTTCCATGCCATCTATCAGATGGAGTGATACATTGAAGCCCCATCTGCAATCTCAGATGATGTAAAAGATCTCACATCTTGACCAAAACAAAAATGGAAGTTGATCCTGGCCTCCTGGTCAACATTTATTCATCAACCAACATCAGTAGAACAGATTCTCGGGAAGCTGGCACATTCCCGTTTTAAAAACTTTATTAAATGCAATAGTGGAAATTTTGTATATTAGAGAGTCACAGAATTGTTACGGTACACAAGGCAGCCATTCAGCCCATCTGTCTGTTGTATTTGCTGTGTATATGACCACGGTAGTACATAATTGTACATGTTGAATTTGCCCTTTGTTTTTGTTTTATTCCTTATAAAGGTTTATAAAATGAAGAAGGTCGTAGACAAGGTGAATAGCAAGGGTAACCTCCTTAGGGTGGGGTAGTTCAAAACTAGGGGACATATTTTTAAGATGAGAGGAGAAAGTTTTAAAAAGGACTAGAGGGGCAACATTTTTACACAGAGAGTGGTTCGTGTGTGGAATAAACTGCCAGACGAAATAGTGAATGCAGGTACAATTACAAAGACATTTGGATACATGCATGAATAAGAAAGGTTGGAAGGGGTTTCGGCCAAACACAGGCAAGTGGGACTAGTTTAGTTTGGGAACATGGTTGGCGTGGATTACTTGGACCGAAGGGTCTGTTTCCATGCTCTGAGATTCCATGGCTTTCAGTTAGAGCCTCAGTTCTCAGACCCCAGTTCCCTGCTCCTGGCTCTTAATTTCCAGTTCTAATTCTCAGTTCCCAGCCGCTGTGTCTTAGTTCCTATCTTCCAATTCCCAGCTTCTAGTCCCCCCGCCCCAATCCTATCTTCTCCCTCCAGCCTAATCCACACATTCCAGATCCCAGGTCCCAGCTCCTAGCCCCCTCCTTCCAGTTTCCATTACCTTAGCCCCTGCATCCAGTTTCTTGCACCTAGCCCTCTGTTCCAGTTCCCATCTCCTACCCCCGCTCCCAGTTCCCATCTCCTAGCCCCAGTTCCCAGTTCATAGCCCCCTGCTCCCAGTTCCCTGCAGCTAGCCCCCAGCCTCCAGTTCCAAATTATGAGACCCCAGCTCCTAGAACCTCCCAGCTCCTAGCTCCTTTCTACTGGTTCTTAGCTGCTAGTCCCCCGGCTCCGAGCTCCCAATCCCTGATTTGGAACCCTGTTCACACCCATTTGTTGAAACTGTGTCTGAATGTACGATAACTCTGCCCAAATGCTACAGAGACTTCTGCCAACAGCCTGCTGGTAAATCAAAGGTGAGCTGTAACATCTGGTGTTGTGCCTTTGTAGACAGAGCCATGACCTCCATTTCACCTTGCAGAGATATATCTGAAAGTGACTCTGTTTACTGCCAACAGCATAGAAAGGAATATTATTTCTATAAGTCACAAGCACCATTCACACAAGTAAACAAGTAAATGTTTATTGTGTAAACTAAGATGATCATATCAATGTGAAGCCCTCAAAAGCAACATGAGAAAAGCTGGTATTTACCTCCTGCACTGACTGCCTTCAGACAAACCCTGCACTGCATCCTCTGGCCTGGAAATAGGAAGGGGATTAGCTTTCAATCCAGACCCAATAGTTAAATTCAGTAACCCAGTGACACAGGCAATGCTCTCCTGTGCAAACAATCCTCATCCCACTGCCAAACAGGCAGTACTTATCTGTCACACACAAACTCCTTTTCCTGGCACACAGGCAGAGTAATGGAAGTTTGAGAAAACAGGGCTATCATGCAGCACTTGCTTAGCTATAACCTACTCACTCATGCTCAGTAAAGGGCTCACCTTTGTCCCCCTCCACCCACAGATCAACGAATACCGCTCACGCTTGGACGTAGAGCAGTTTTTCCGCCGCCTCCACCTCCACGCTTACTTCTTCAACCGTGAGCCTAACCCTCCCTCTACTGACCCCTTCTCCCGCTTCCAACACACCCCCTCCTCCTGGACACCACCCCAAGGCCTCCTACCCTCCCTCGACCTCTTCATCTCCAACTGCCGTCGAGACATCAATCGCCTCAACCTCTCCACCCCTCTCACCCACTCCAACCTCTCCCCTGCAGAACGTGCAGCCCTCCGCTCCCTCTGCTCCAATCCCAACTTCACCATAAAACCCGCGGACAAGGGAGGCGCAGTTGTAGTATGGCGCACTGACCTCTACATCGCAGAGGCCAGACGCCAACTCTCCGACACCTCCTCCTACCGCCCCCTTGATCATGACCCCACCCCTGAGCACCAAACCATCATCTCCCAAACCATCCACAACCTCATCACCTCAGGTGACCTCCCATCCACGGCCTCCAACCTCATCGTTCCCCAAACTCGCACTGCCCGCTTCTATCTCCTTCCCAAAATCCACAAACCTGAATGCCCTGGTTGACCCATCGTCTCCGCCTGCTCCTGCCCCACCGAACTGATCTCCAACTATCTAGACTCCATTTTCTCCCCCTTGGTCCAGGAACTCCCTACCCATGTCCGTGACACCACGCCCTCCACCTCCTCCAGAACTTCCAATTCCCCGGTCCCCAACACCTCATCTTTACCATGGACGTCCAGTCCCTCTACACCTGCATTCCCCATGCAGATGGCCTTAAGGCCCTCCGCTTCTTCCTGTCCCGCAGGCCCGACCAGTCCCCCTCCACTGATACCCTCATCCGCTTAGCCGAACTCGTCCTCACACTCAACAACTTCTCTTTCAATTCCTCCCACTTCCTACAGACAAAGGGGGTAGCCATGGGTACCCGCATGGGCCCAAGCTACGCCTGCCTCTTTGTAGGTTACGTGGAACAATCCCTCTTCCGTACCTACACCAGCCCTAAACCCCACCTCTTCCTCCGTTACATTGATGACTGTATCGGTGCCGCCTCGTGCTCCCACGAGGAGCTCGA
>NC_063359.1:3209655-3213391 GCF_021869965.1 Rhincodon typus
TAGAGAGGGTTCAGAAAAGATTCACTAGAATGTTGCCAGGTATGGAAGGTTTGAATTATAAGGAGACGCTGGATAGGCTGGGACATTTTCCACTGGAGGTAGAGGGGTGACCTTATAGATGTTCATAAAACCATGAGGGGCACAGAATAGCAAAGGTCTTTTCCCTGAGGTGAGGGAGTTCAAAACTAGGGGACATATATTTAAGGTGAGAGGAGAAAGATTTAAAAAGGACATGAGGGGCAACTTGTTTTACACAGAGAGTGGTTCGTGTGTGGAATGACCTGTCAGAGGAAGTGGTGGATGCAGGCACAGTTACAACATTTAAAAGCCAAGTGGATAAGTATATGAATAGGAAAGGTTTGGAGGGAATAGAGAAATGAATGAAAAAAATGTTCAATTAGCTCTGCACAGTATAACCATAGGTCAGAGAAATGAGAAGCAAAGTTAAAAAGACAAACATCACAGCCCCAGTCCATGGGCCCACCACACCAGACCAAGAAAGCTGGCATCCACGTGTTCTGACTGCCACCCTCCGAACTGGAATGCTGTTTGTTGGCATACCCACCTTGGGCAGCATAATCCTCGTGTTCGAGATGGTTCAGTCTATGTAGTATGCTCATGAAATGCTGTTAATATCCAGGAAAGGATGCAATATCTCCTGGCTTTACTGCCCCTTGCTGCCTTGTCACAGGATAAAGCCAGAGGAAGCTGTCTCGTCAGGAAAGGGAATGTTTTCCGTAGCTTGGAAGTCCATGTAAATACCCTCTAGCTGCTCAACGAGACCGAGGAAGTTCTAATATTGACCACATGAATGAGTTGTGTGGTGTTCAGTAAGGGAGAAAGCTGCTTATTTGATGAGAGAATCCTCCTTTGCTCACCTTCAGAATAATGCCACCTCGTCATCTCCAGTACATGGTGAACTTCCAGTCAGTATTCACAGAATTGCATCAGAAACAAGTTGTTGAAATGACTGATACAAACCATGTGACTTCTGACACTTGGATGTGTCCAGTAAGTCCCGAGTCTCCATCAGATATCTAATTAAATATGGACCTTCACAGCCAACATGAGTATTCACACAAATCTTTGGTGGATCATCAAATAAATCCATTGTGAACATGGTAACTCAATGTGTATAGGACGATTGGGAATGGACCTTCCATTGATGGTGTCCCTTACCCACACCAGGTTGGGTGAATCTCCAGGTAACAAATGATAACACTGGATGACGGAAATCAATAGACACCACACCCTTGGTTTGGAGAAAAGGACTTTGGACTTGTGGATATCACACAATGAGTGAAACAGTTTGGTTGCCTGCTTTCAAGATTGACCCAAGCTACTTGCTGACAGAGAAAATTTTGCTAAAATCCATCAATCCAGCTGCAAGTCAACAAGCAATCAAAGTAACAAGCAGCAGTTACCCTGAAAGTGAGAGATCGGAGCAGAGAGAACATCCCTCTCTGATCTAGCATGGAGTCCAGCTGAGTGGCAAACCCCTGGAAATTCAATCATGAGAAACCTCACAGCATATTGGGAACTCTTCACTCTAGCAGATCCTCTTTTAAAGCATCTCAATCATCTAGGAAACTACATGCCTGCTATGAAAGAGACTGAGAGGGTTATAATCACGTTTTTTTAGCCTTTACCTTGCTTTGAGTATGTGGGTAAAGTGAGAGAAACATCACATTTAAAACTTCAGTGACTGAGTGCTAATGGATAAGCTTCTTTATATTTTAATGATTACACAATGAATTATTTAATTACTAAAATTATTTAATTGGGACAATCACTCCAGGGATAAGAAAGAAAACACCCTTTTACATTCCAAAATCCTGAAAGGTAGCACAGAAATGTGTCTGTGAGCCATGGGATTGTACTGTACTGTACCGTTGAGGTCTCAGTTTAACTTCTTATCCTAAAGGCAACATCTCTGACAGTACCACGCTCTGTCAGTACTGCACTGCAGTGTCAGCCTTCCTTTTTGCGGTCTAGGCCTGGAGTGAGACTTGAAGCTGAAGGCTTGTGATTCAGAGTTGAGCAACAGTGCCCAGGCTGACTCAGATCTACACCAGACTCTGTGTTTCAGTGTTTGACTTGAGTGTCTGTGTGAGAGGGAGAAGGAAGGCAGCCTGACGACATTTACCACTGGAATTGGGGATAGTCTCTGGCGGCTATGTCGACATCTGGAATCCATTAGTCCCTCTGGTTTCCTGTGTAAACATTTGGTGTTGGCATCAGGCGCTACGGGTCTCCGTTTGCAGCATTACAGGCCAGGGGTTTGTCTGTTCCAGTCCCTCCGCAAATATCTGGAGACTGGCATTGCACCTCACTGGAACTGTAATTGTTGCAAACAGCACAAATCTCTCCTGGGCCCTTGTGCTAATATCTGGATGGAGGAGACACTCGCTCCTGAACCTCTTTTAAACAGTTAGGGTGGAGATTTGCTCTTTCTGGTTTCTCATGTAAACACTTGGAATGGAGTTTCTTGTCTGGGGTTGGGGGGTGTTGCTGAGCTGGTCTCCACTGGATCAAGAGCTAGGGGGAGGTGGTGTTAGTGGTGGGGGGGGATGTTGGGGTGGATGTTGCTGAGCTGGTCTCCACTGGATCCAGAGCAGAAGGCTGTTGTTGAGCCACACTCCACTGGATCCAGAGCTTGCCGCGGTGTTGCTGAGCAAGTCTCCACTGGGACTGCAAGCCTTGTATTTGATTGCGCACACAGCTGAGATGGGGTGTTGCTTGCTGGTTGCTGAAGGACAAGGCTTGGAATGTTGCCAGAGATTCCCTGGATGGTGTCCAGGTGGACAGAACAATGAGAGACTGATGGGAGCAGGAAGAGTGTGTTCTTGTTGCAATGAACCATGAGATATGTTTAGGATTTATTTTTATAGTCAGTCAGATTGCTCTCTGCATGAACACTGCCCCCAGATCGAGAGCTGTGTATCAGGGCAGTCTGCTCTGCTCCTGGGCTCCTGGAGACTGGGGGACAACCCAGGTTTGGGCAGTGGTCCTGTAAGACCACAGTAGTATACCCACTGTACAGCACCCAATCTGAGAGGCTCCAATTCAATGCGCATTGCTGTGTCCATGACCCTTTAGCCCCAACTGTATCACTCTAGTGATGGGTACCAATGCACCCCCCTCCCCATGATGAGTAAGGAGTCACATATGATGAGCTATGAGAGAAGTACGCTGGGTGAGGTGCAGTCTTTATTTCCCCTCCTTGCTGTTAGCCAGTGTTACATTCCTGTGAATCACAACAGTATAGGAAATAGGAGCGAGTGAAGGCCATTCAGCCCCTCAAGCCTGTTAGAACAATCTGTCAGATTGATCTGGCCACGGCCTCAACCCCACCTACTGCCCAGCCTGCATAAAAGTCTCGACTCCCATGTTAGGTAGAAATCTGTCAAAATCAGCCTTGAATAAATTCAATATCCTACTTCTCTGGGCAGGACAATCCCAAAATCTATAGATCCACATGAGGGGAAATTCCTCAAAATTAGTTTGAAACTCAGTCTGGCCTCAGCTAGCTGAGATTCTGCAAAGCTCCATGTGTCACAGCTAGAAACCAGAAATTCAGCATCAACAGAGAGGCATCATAAGCAGAACATAGAGCATTGTATTACTGTGAATAACAGGCAGGGCGAATATTGATCAGTATCAGTTACCCAGTGAATATCAGGCAGGGCGAATATTGATCAGTATCAGTTACCCAGTGAATAACAGGCAGGGTCAA
>NC_063359.1:3213401-3221949 GCF_021869965.1 Rhincodon typus
TACCCAGTGAATAACAGGCAGGGTCAATATTGATCAGTATCAGTTACTGATAATTTTATCATATAGTCAGACAAAAATAAAATGGTAAGGATGCTCCAAACATGACTAACAAAGGAAATTAGGTATAGTACTGGATCCAAGGAAAGGACATACAAATTGTTCAAAAAAGCAGGAAACCTGAGGATTGGGAGCAATTTAAATATCAGCAAAGGAAAATAAAGGGATTGATTAAGAGGGGCATATAGAATATGAAAGCAAGCTTGTAGAGATTGTGAAATCTTCTATCGATATGTGAAGAGAAAAAGATTTAGTAAAGACAAAAGTAGATCTCTTTACAGTCAGAAACAGGGGAAGTTAAAATGGGGAACAAAGTGATGGTGGGCCAATTAAATACTCATCTTAGTTATGTTTTCACAGAGGTGAACACAAATAACATTGCAAAAATGTTGGAGAACACAGGCTCCAGTGAAAGGAAGGAATGGAAGGAATTTGGTATTAGTAGGGAAATGATGTTGGGGGAATTGATGGGTTTAAAGGTTAATAAATTCCCAGGGTCTGATCATCTACATCCCACAGTACTTAAAGAAATGGCCCTAAAGTATAATGGATGCTGGGACATTGATTAAAATTAAGGAAGAGATAGACTTTTGTTAGTAATGGGTTGAAGGGTTATGGAGAGTGGACAGGAAAGTGGAATCGAGGCTGAGGTGAGATCAGCTATGAATGTATTAAGTGGCAGAGTAGGCTCAAAGGGCTGAATGGCCTACTCCTGCTCTTAGTTCCTACATTCTTACGTTTGCATGTGGTTTACTTGGTCTTTCAGAAAGCTTCCTGGTCCCTCATAAGAGTTTAACATGTATAATGAAGGCACGTGTGATTGACCACAGTGTACTGTTAGACCCCTTGCTGAGTTTTCATTCATTTCATTTTTACGTTGTTTTAAATCATTATTTGTTTGGAGCTGTGAACTGTGAGCTGAGAGCTGGACGTGACCTTTGGACTGTATGCAACAGCTTGTGTTTAAAAAAAAGAGAAGAGCAAACAAACTCAAAGTTATTTTTAAGGCCAGGCCTGAAAGTTAATTGCAGGTTGATTCTTTTTAGGATTGCTCCATAGACGCTTCGACTCTGGAGAGGCTTTATGCTCAAACAGATGGCAGATACAGGGGAAACAGTCAGTCATGCGGGGGGATTTTGACTGTGTTACGATCAGAAGGATTGTGCCTGCAAAAGCTACAGGACAGAAGTTTGATTGCTCCCTAGTTGTCCTCTCATCATCAGCTTATTGAAAGATCAGAGAATAAACTCTTAGTGGTAAGTATTAAATGAATATTCCTTGGAGCCTACTGGTAGCTATCTGCATGCATTGATGTTGTCAGAAACTAAGAATGATATGATCCCCTGTGCCTGTGATGTTACAGATTGTGGAGACGGCTCCAGTGAACTGCCCAGTTACACCTCATTCATTTTCCATTTTGATGTATTCCTTAAGTGTGTCTATCCGTCTGTCTTTCTGTGAGAGTGGGGTCTAGAATGAAAGAAGATTGAGTTTAAATCATAGATATCAATTAGATTACCTTTTGGCTTAACTTTGCTCTGCTTAAGTTACTGTATTGTTAATAAATTGTTCAGTCTTTTGTTTCAACAATAAAGCTGGTGTCTAGTATTGATTATTCACAAAGTCTGGCACTGGTCATTCAGAAGGTCTGGTTAGGCACCATGGGGGTCAATTTTGAGTGTCATCGAGTACTTTAATTTTACAGTGTTGTGAATGCAAGGACTGATTTGATTTGGCTCTGTCTCCATATCGTAACAGTACTGACATGGAGAGAGAACTGGTTGGCTGATAGGAATCAGAGTAGGAATAAATGGACCATTTTCTGAGTGGTAGTCAGTGACTAGTATGCTACCACCAGGATCTGAGCTTAGACCCCAACTAGTCACACTATAAAATAATGATTTAGATGAGGGACTAAATGTAATATCTCAAAGTTTGTAGATATCACAAAGCTGGGTGGAAGGATGAATTGTGAGGTGGTAGCAGAGATGATTTAGTGTGATTTGGACAAGTTGAATGAGTAGGCAAATTAAAGGCAGATGAAGTATAATATAAGGTTATCAGTTTTGGGAGCAAAAAGAGGAAGACAGATTATTATCTGAATGGCTATCAGTTGGGAAAGGAGGAAGTGCAATCAGACCTAGATGTCTTTGTACACCAGTCACTTACCATCACCAATAGGAGAGGCAGTCCGATCACTACTCCTTGATATTCAATGGTATTGCCATCACTGAATCCCCTACTATCAACATCCTAGGGGTTAAAGTTCACCAGAAACTCAGCTGGATATGCTATTTAAATACAGCAGCCACAAGACCAGGTCAGAGGCTATGAATACTACAGCAAGTAACTCCTGATTCCCAAAGCCTGTCCACCATCTACAAGGCACAAGGCAGGAGTGTGATGGAATACCACCCACTTGCCCTGGATGGGTGCAGCTCCAACGATGCTCAAGAAGCTTGACACCATCCAGGACAAAGCAGCATGCTTGATTGGCACCACATCCACAAGCATCTACTCCCTCCACCAACGCTCAGTAGCAGCAGTGTGTACTATCTACATGAAGCACTGCAGAAATTCACCAAAGATCCTCAGACAGCACCTTCCAAACCCACGGCCACTTCCATGTAGAAGGACAAGGACAGCAGATACATGGTTCACACCCAAACCACTCACCATCCTGACTTGGAAAAGTATCGCTGTTTCTTCACTGTCACTGGGTCAAAATCCTCCCTAATGGCATTGTGGGTCAACCCACAGCAGGAGGACTGCAACGGTTTAAGAAGGCAGCTCACCCCCACCTTCTCAAGGGACAACTACAGAGATGCATTAAATGCTGGCTCAGCCAGTGATGCCCATGTCCCACTTGTGAATGAATAAAAACAAAACAACTTTGCAGGTGCAGGAGGTGGTGAAGAAGGCAAGGAGTATCATTTTCCCAGGGAATATCCGACAGGCTAAATATCAAACAGGATCACAGCTCACGAGAATATCCGTCAACCTAGATATCAATCTGCATCACTGTTCCAATTGATATCTGATACGCTGGCAAATGTACAGTATCATATTCCTGGTAAACATCTGACAGGTTGGATATCAAACAGCATAAACTGTACTAACAGTCGCAGTGAATATTAAATAAGTTGAACATTGAACATTTTCACAGCCCCAACGTTAATCCAAGAGGCTGTATATTGAACAATATACAATCCTGGTGAATATTGGACAGGGTGAATATTGAAATGTATCAGTTATCCAGTGAATATTATAAAAAATAATTTGGGTTCTGTGCCTGGGGTACATTGCTCCCCATTCTGTTGTGTGACATTTTTTGAAACCTGAGTTTATTGTGTGGAGCAGATTATATGTTGATACCTCCATGTCTGAGTAAATCCCCAGAATGTTAAGCCTCCCCAGGCCATTTTCACACAGTTGGTACCTCTGTTGTCCTGACCATGTGTCTTTGGTGTGTGTGTGTATATGTTGACTATCCTGAGACTGAAAACTCTGGACCATGAGCTGTTCAAAAATGTTATGTCTGGGTGCAAGCCTTGTCGACATTTAGAGTCATAGGGTCATAGTCATTGAGTTATAGCCGGTGATACACTCTCCAGACACATTTATGAGGGATATTAAACTTCAGTTATACAGGGAAGTAAGAAACACTGGTGTTGTTCTCAATAGAACAGAGAATGTTAAGTACAGCCTCATTGGAGATGTTGAAAATTGTTCATTAGCTGAATAAGGAGAAATTATTTTTCATGGCAGAAAGCATAACCAGAAGGCACAGATTTGCTAAAAGAACCAGGAGGCAGCGGACCTGAAGATGCAGCAAAAGGATTTGATCTGCAGTTCTGGTAGACAAGGGATGAAAATATCAATGCATAAATGATGCTTCATGTAGCAAGGGCCAAGATTATGTGTGAGTAAAGTTCTTGTACAGTTAAGATTTTGAGATGTACAGCTGAGTCCATGTCCTTTCTCCCCTAAACCCCACCCCAACTCCAGTGGGACCATCTGTTTGGCAGTTAGACACACCATTATTCTGCCATTCTCACATTCCAATCGTTTAAGGTACACTATCAGCACCGTTTCTCCCCCAGCACTCCAACACCCCCACTACTGCATAAATACTGCCCCCTTCACAACTCAGGTCATTTCTGATGAAGGGTCATCTAGACTTGAAACGTTGACTATCCTGAGACTGAAAACTCTGGACCATGAGCTTGCTGTCTGTCCACAGATGCTGCCCGACCCACTGTGATCTCCAGTACTTTGTGTTTTCAATGATTCCATGTTCACGCACTTCCAAAAATAAAAGCATTAAACGCAACTTCTGTTCCTGCAGCTGAGAGTTAGATTTTTCCCAATAGGATGTTGAATGTGACAGATAGTGACAAGTATTTGGTTTTAGGTCAAGGTTCTGGGTTTGAGAAAATTGAAAATTAGGAACATGTTCCCGAACTGGCATGGATCGGGTAGCAGATGCAGTTGGTAGGACCTCTTTTAAAATGTACTTGGAAGTTCTTAAATCCAACTTGAGGGGAGAGAAGTCCAGAAGAGTGACTGCCTTGGAGATGCTTTCAAATCTGTCCCCATTGTGTTTCTCTGGTCATGACTGCTACCTCATTGGTTCTTGCAAAATTGGATCTTAATTTGATTTTGATGTTATTGTCACGTGTACTCAAGTACAAAAGCACAGCAGTACAGTGAAAAGTGTCTAACGTTGCCAAACGATGCACCACCTTAGGTACAAGTGCCTAGGTACAGAATCTTAAGAACAAAGCAGAAAGAAGGAACTAAGTTAAAAGTTGAACATTGTAGTAATTTTAGTACAGTGACACATTCTTAATTTTAAGTAGAAAATAAAGAAATAAAGCTCAAAATTCAAATATTACAGTCTTTCTTAAGCGCTTAGCCACTTCGAGGAAGCACCTCGAGACTGGAAGTCCATACCAGGCTGAGAGACAGCTACGCCATTTGTAGATCACAGTGGAGCTGCATTTATACTGGCAGGACAAATACCTAACACTGTGGGTGCTGGAAATCTAACATAAAAGTAGAAAGCACTTGAAATTCTCAGCAGGTCAGGCAGCACCAAGTGGAGAGAGAAACAGAGTGAACTGGTCTTTTTGATGATATTGTGAGGAAAAATGACCGATGGCATTGTTTCATATGAAGTTAAGAGGGAATAAAAAGGAAGGTGTATTTGGTTGATTCTTCTATGTAAAGCATGGTTACAATAGTATAATTATCATAAATAAGGTTTCATGCTTATGTACACTGATATTTATCTGTTATTGTCAATCACTCCATAAGCATCCATGACCCACTCTTAATAAAATTTCCACATCCTTCTGACAGTTGTTTCCCAGGCTTGCTCTGGTGGCTTCAGTTCAAGTGAGAAAAGCAAACGGAATCCTTCTGGCTACTCGTTGACTTTCAGACTTGTCAATTTTGCGAGACAGCTTTGGGGCCGAATGTCTCTTTTAAGTTGTTCGATGGTAACTCTCATTTATTGGACAAACAGAATTCCAGACTACAGACAAACCGGAAGTAAACTGGACTGTCCAGTATAAAACTAGACAAATAGCCTCCGTATCAGAATGGGAATGGGAACACGAGCAGTGAGTCCAACACCCAGGGCCTAGTTATTATGACCAGACTCAATGCATGACTCCATAACAATGGGGGCATCGGAACAGGCCAAGTTTGGACAAACAGACAATCCTATATAATTCCGATCTTCCCCATACCCCCCTGTAGTAGTTGACTTGAAGCCTCTGTGTCTGTGCAGGGCTGTTGAAGGGTGGTTTTGTCAGACACACCAGGCCTGAGCTTGAAGCAGTCAGTAACAGCAGGGGGTATGGAATGCTGAATGTAGGGATTAGCTGCACCAGGGTGAAGGGGATGGCAGCTCAGTGGAATGAACTGATCTGGAAAAGCAAACATTCTGGATTTTGTTGTGATTTATTTATTCCCATCAAATCCACAAAGCCTGGTTAATTGGAACACTGAGACACCAGGTCGTTCCCCCCACAGCTTCGATAGGGGCCTAACCAGTAAACAACAATGGCTGCTCCACCAACACACTTATGCCCACACTGTGCACACAGAATGGGTGTCAAAGAATCCTACAGCACAGAGACAGGCCCTTCGGCCCAAACTGGTCCAAGGCAACCAAAGTGTCCATCCATGCTTAACCCCATTTCCCTGTACTTGGTCCATATCCTTCTAACCTTTCCTACCCATGTATTCATCCAAGTGCTTTTTAAATGTTGTTAATGTACCCACCTCAACCACTTCCGCTGGCAGCTTATTCCATATGTGTACCACCCTCAGTGTAAAAAAGTTGCCCCTCAGGTTCCCATGTATTCTTTCCCCTCTTACCTTAAACTGATGCCCTCTAGCCCTCGATTCCCCAACCCTGGGAAAAAGTGACAGTTATGAAAAACCCTGAGTGCATTCACCTGAGGGCATTTCACCAAATCATGCCTCTCATGATTTTATACATTTCTATAAGGTCCCTCTCTCAGTTCCCTACGCTCTAAAGAAAAATGTCCTATCTTGTCCAACCTCTCCCTATAACTCAGTTCCTTTAGTCCTGGCAACATCCTTGTAAATCTCCTCTGCACTCTTTCCAATTTAATAACATCCTTCCTACAGCAAGGTGACCCAAACTGAACACAATATTCCAAGTGCGGCCTCACCAACCTCCTGTACAACTCAACATAACTTCCCAACTTCTGTACTCAGTGCCCTGATTGATGAAGGCCAGTGTCCCAAAAGCCTTCTTCACTGCCCTGTCTACCTGGGACTCCACTTTCAAAGAACCGTGTACCTGAACTCCAAGGTTCCTCTGTTCCACTACACTCCTTAAGGCCCTACCATTCACCATGAAACCCCTACCTTGATTTGACTTTCCAAAATGCAACATCTCACACTTATCTATATTAAACTCCATTTGCCATTTCTCGGCCCATTTCCCCAGCTGATCAATTTCTGATAACCTTCCTTACTGACCATGATACCGCCTGTTTTAGCGTCATCCGCAAACTAACTAATCATGCCTTGTACATTCCCATTCAAATCATTGACAAACAGCAATGGGCCCAGCACTGACACCACTACTCACAGGCCTCCAGTCCGACAAGCATCTTCCCACAATTACTCTCCGCTTCCTACCATCAAGCCAATTGTGTATCTAATTTGCCAACTCACCTTGGATTCCATGCAATCCAAGCTTCCAGAGCAGCCTATCATGTGGAACCTTATCAAAGGCCTTACTGAAATCTATATGGACTATGTCTACCACCCTGTCCTCATCAACCTTCCTGGTCACTTCATCAAAGAACTCTAACAAATTTGTGAGGCATGATCTCCCACGCACGAAGCCATGCTGACTGCTCCTAATCATACCGTCTTTCTAAATGCTTGTATATCTTATTCTTCAGAATCTTCTCAAGTAATTTACCCACCACAGATGTTAAGCTTACTGGTCTATAATTCCCAGGTTTTTCTTTGCAGCCCTTCTTGAGTATGGACACAAAATTTGCTACCCTCCAGTCTTCCGGGACCTCACCCGTGGCTAATGATGATGCAAATATATCAGCCGGGGCCTCCGTAATTTCTTTTCTAGCCTCTTGCTGTGTTTTTGGATATATCTGATCAGGACCAGGAGATTTATCCACCTTCATACATTCTAATGCTTCCAACACCTCCTCTACTGTGATATGGACTGCCCCCAAGATATCGCCACTAACTTCCCCAAGTTCCCAAGTCTTCATGTCTTTCTCCACAGTAAACACAGAGGAGAAATATTCACTGAGGACCTCGCCCATCTCCTGCAGTTCCACACATACATGTCCACTTTGGTCCTTGAGGGGTCCTATTCTCTCTCTAGTTATTCTTTTTCCTTTAATATACTTAAAGAATCTCTTTGGATTCACCCTAATCTTCTCAGCCAAAGCTATCTCGTGCCCCCATTTCACCCTCCTGATTTCCTTCTTCAGTAAACTCCTGTATCCCCTATTTGCCTCCTGAGATTGTATTGATCCCACCTGCCTGTTCCTGAGCCATGCTTCCTTCCTTTTTCAGGTCAAAGCCGCAATGTTTCTTGTCATCCAGGTTTCCCTATTCCTGCCAACTTTGCCCTTCACCCTCACAGGAACATAGAGACCTTGAACTTTAGCTATCACACTTTTAAAGGCCTCCCACTTGCCAGAGGCCCCCTTACCTACAAAAAAACTATTCCAATCAACTCCTGCAAGCTCCTGTCTAATTCCATCAAAATTCACCTTGCCCCAATTTAGAACTTGAACCTGTGGATCAGTTTTGTCCTTTTCCAGAACTACTTTAAAATTAGTAGAACTATGGTCACTGGTCCCAAAGTGCTCCCCGACATGAACGCATCGGCAATTCAACCAACAATCAGCAGTTCCACTAGATCCACCCCTCCACTAGAACAGCACCCTCCACCAGATCCACCCCT
>NC_063359.1:3221959-3226362 GCF_021869965.1 Rhincodon typus
CACCAGATCCACCCCTCCACTAGAACAGCACCCTCCACCAGATCCACTCCTCCACTAGAACAGCACTCTCCACCAGTTCTTCCCCCTCCACTAATTCCACATCCTCTACCAGATCCACTTCCTCCACCAGATCCACTCCCTCCATTAGATCCCCTCTTCTACAAGATCCACCCTTTCCTCCAACCCCACCCCCTTCTTCAACCCCACACCTTCCTCCAACCCTATCCCCTCCTTCATCCTCAACTCCATCCTCCAGCCCCACCCTCTCCTCTGAAACCAGCCCTTCCTACCCTGCCCCCTCTCTCAGATCTTAATAGGCTATATCAAACAGTGTAACACAAGAGTGTTCATCTTGTTTATCTTTTGAAACTCTCTAGATTGGGGCTTGCCTGCAATCTTCTGATTTAGAGGTGACAGTGTAATGACATTCAGACACAGTTGTGATCTGAACACTGAATTTCACTGCTTTTTCGTTTATTGGGTGAAGTGCCAATGACATACTTGCTGAGTGGCCAGGAATCAGAGGGGCGAAAACTGGGGTGTGGCCTGTATTTGAGATTCTAACTTGACATGTACCCATAGCACAAACCACAAAGCTGTGTAGCATGTGGCCTACCTGATATTGGTCCACAAGCCTCATTGGCATTACCATGTGAACAGCTAAATCCTGACATCCTCCCACAAGCATTTCACTGAGGTGAATGATGGGTCATTCTCCCCACCTGAAGATAGATCACTGGAAGGGCTGGTGGGTGTGGGTAATTGTAGCAGGAATGGAATGGGATGACTTTGGCTGTCTATATTGTTGTGAGTGTTGGGAACGCAGTTGTTCCTATGTTTTGACAGTGGAACATTCTGAATTTTACGGTGTTCACTACACAATTGGCAACCATTGGGCCCACCTGAAGACTCAGTGAGAGTCAGCTCTTGCCATTCTCATTGCCAAACAACTTTAGCAAGAGGCCTCACCCCAAGGGATGTCTTGGAGACAAGACCACTGATGGTAACAGTGACAAGACTGTCCACACAGATTAGGGATGACCAACTCATCATTGGTCAAGCTTGTACCTGGCAACTGGCAATGCATGGCAGCTGCCAGAATCCTTTGCCCTTGCCAATGACAGAGTAGGCCAAGGCCTGACTACCAATTGTGACTCAGCACAACAGATGAAAGCAGGCTGAGTGTGATGGATATGTTTGAATTAGGAGGGTACTGGAGGTGGAGGGAGGGGGAATGGAGGAGTTCCTCAGAGATCTTGATCGATGGCTATAGAATGACCCCATCCTCAATCATTCTTCTAAGCTGATCCAAACATCTGCAGTCTTAATGTGACTCGTAATAATCTGATTCCATCAGAGCCAAACTTCCGGAAGGGTCATGTGTCCAATACCCCTCCCCTACATTCTTTCTGCCAGGATCATTCTTCAATCACAACTGAAATAAATTCCATCTGTCACAATCAAACAGTGAGATAGGGGCTGAACCATTAGAATGATCACTTCAGTACAATACAGACAGGGATTACAAAGTTGCTGGCAATCCCATATTGACCAGGTTGTCCTGCTCCAACAGTTAAGTGGTACCAACTCTGCTTGGACATAATCCTGGAGGTTTTATCACATGACTAGTTGCCTCTAATAGCTCTGCATCTATAGCGCTATTCTTTAAAAAAAGTCCATGGCATGTGAGCTTTGTTGATTGGCATTTGTTGCCCATCCCTAGTTATCCTGGAGAAGGTGGGGGTGAGCTGCCTTCTTAATCCGCTGCAGTCCATGTGCTGTAGGTTGACCCACAATGCCCTTAGGGAGGGAATTCCAGGATTTTTATCCAGCAACAGTGAAGGAACGGCGATATATTTCCAGGCCAGGATGGTGAGTGTCTTGGAGGGGAACTTGCGGGTGGCAATGTTCCCATGTTTCTGCTGCCCTTGTCCTTCTAGATGGAAGTGGATGTGGGTTTGGAAGGTGCTGTCTGAGGATCTTTGGTGAATTTCTGCAGTGCATCTTGTAGATAGTACACACTGCTGCTACTGAGCGTCGGTGGTGGAGGGACTGAATGCTTGTGGATGTGGTGCCAATCAAGCAGGGGCTGCTTTGTCTTGGATGGTGTCAAGCTTCTTGAGTGTTGTTGGAGCTGCACTCATCCAGATAAATGGGGAGTATTCCATCACAGTCCTGACTTGTGCCGTGTAGATGGTGGACAGGATTTGAGGAGTCAGGAGGTGAGTTACTCGCCGCAGTATTCCCAGCTTCTGACCTGCTCTTGTAGCCATTGTGTTTATGTGGTGAGTCCAGTTGAGTTTCTGGAACAAAAACAAAGTTTCTGGAAAAGCTCAGCAGGTTCGGCAGGATCTATGAAGGGAAAAACAGAGTTAATGTTTTGGGTCCGGTGACCCTTCCTCAGAACAGAGTTTCTGGGTCAATGGTAACCCCAATCATATTGACAGTGTGGGACATAATGATGGTGATGCCATTGAATGTCAAAGGGTAATGGTCAGATTGTCTGGTATTGGTGATGGTCATTTGCTGGCATTTATACAGCATGCCTGTAACTTGTCACTTGTCAAGCCAAACTTGGATATTATTTAGGTCTTGCTGCATATGGACGTGGAATACTTCAATATCTGAGGAGTCGTGAATGATGCTAAACATTGTGCAATCATCGGTGAACATCCCCACTTCTGACTTTATGATGGAGGGAAGGTCATTGATGAAGCAGCTGAAGATGGTTGGGCGGAGGACACTACCTGAGGAACTCCTGCAGGGATGTCCTAGAGCTGAGGTGATTGACCTCCAACAGTCGCGACCATCTTCCTACGTGCCAGGTATGACTCCGACCAACGGAGAGTTTTCCCTGATACCCATCAATTCTAGTTTTGCCAGGGTTCCTTGATGCCACACTCAGTCAAATGCAGCCTTCATATCAAGGGCTGTCACTCTCACTCACCTCTGGAATTCAGCTCTTATGTCCATGTTTGAACCAAGGCTGGAATGAGGTGAGTGGCCCTGACAGATCCCAAACTGAGCGTCAGTGAATAGCTTATTTTTGTAATATTTTTAGTGTATATTTTTGTGATGAATAAATGTTGTAAGAAAACGATTTTTTAAAAAGCCACAATTCTTTTGAGAACTCCACGGTTTTCCTGCTAGTTTGCTCATGACCGAGCCCTGCAGGTGAATTCCTGGAGATGCCGGTATCATCCTGGAGAAATTTGTGACCCTAACCGACGGTCATGATTTGTGCCCTCCCACTTTGTGGTACTCCTGTTCTGCCTCCACATGGAGTCAGTGCAGAGCTGAGGAAACTCTCCCTTTCTGCATCCCCGCAACGTTCACAAGAGGCTGGACCATGGGTAAAAGGGGCAACTGACTGAGCCGACCAGTCTGTAGGCAAATGATACACTGGCCTTCATAGTGAGAGGATTCAAGTACGGGAGCAAGGATATCCTGCTGCAGTATTCCAGGGCCTTGGTGAGACCAAACCCTGGCATATTGTGTGCCATTGTGGAAGGATGTTCTTGCTCTGGCAGGACTGCTGTGAGATATAGGTATAACGAAAGTTATTGCATGTTAGTTGCTAGTTCCAGGTTACATTGATACCATAGACATTGCTCCAGAGAATTTGAAGACGACCAGATGTCAGATCACACTCCATCAAGCTCCTAAGCTGCCTTGTGCCCAAATCTATATGACATCAGCATAGTGGGTGGTGCTAATGACATTCTGCAGCATTAACCCTTTCAGACTCATAAATAACATTGTTCTCCGACCACAACTCCATCAGAAGACAACATCGGAAAAGGGGAATGACAGGATGGGGCATTGGGTGAGGCCACTCAAGGGAAATGGCTTCTGCTGCAATAGACGGGAGTCAGCCTTTTGGTCTCAGTGAAGCTTGTGTTTGTGTTTCCAGTGATTTTCTTTACTGCTTACAGCTTCACGTCACTCGAGCTGAAGGTCAGAATCCCCCGGAAAACATGATTTCAGTACTAAGACATGAGCTAAAAAGCAGAATTTATTCAGAGGGAGAAATTGAATTGAGTTGCAGTACAGCATTTATCAGGCAATTGGGAACTGCAGGCTTTAGCTCGAAAGATCGAGGATTCAATGTTTGGATCAAGAGGAGGGAGGAGAATCAGAGGACTGTGTTGAGTGGGAGAGATTGATTTATGAGAGGAATCTGAGTTGATTGGGTTTGTGTTTCTCCTGTTGCTAGGCAGGTTTTGATGACAACGCCTCCTCCTTGATAAATCCCAGCTCAGTGCAGTGTTTGCAACAGCTCAGAACAGCAACTTTCTATCCCCAAATAATCACTCATCACAGCAACTCTGAATCTGCCAGAATATCCTGCATGGTCTCAGTCACCAACACACACACACTCACACACACACACACACACACAC
>NC_063359.1:3231362-3248543 GCF_021869965.1 Rhincodon typus
ACACACACACCCTCACTCTCTCTTTCTCACACACACACACTCCCTCACTCTCTCTCTCACACACACACACACACACACTCCCTTACTCTCTCTCTCTCTCTCACACACACACACACTCCCTGTCTCTCTCTCCCCCCCCCCACACACATACACAGATACTAACACACTCGGATATTCATCCAACATAGATGCTCATTAATACACTCATACACACTCACATATTCATTAACACATACACAGATATACTTACTAACACACTCAAATATTCACTAACACACACAGAGATGCTCACAAACACACTCAAACACACTCACGCATTCACCAACACACACACAGGTATTCACTAACACACTCACTCATTCAATACAGATACTCAATAAAACACACAGATACGCTGATGATAATATAACTTGGCCATCATTTCCCCTATAACTTAGAGGGCGGCACAGTGGTTAGTACTGCGGCCTCACAGCATCAGGGACCCAGGTTCAATTCCACCCTCAAGCAGCGATCTGTGTGGAGTTTGCACATTCTCCCTGTGTCTGTGTGAGTTTGCTCTGGTTTCCTCCCACAGTCCAAAGATGTGCAGGCCAGGTGGATTGGCCATGCTAAATTGCCCGTAGTGCCTGGGGATGTGTAGATTAGGTGGATTACAGGGGGATGGATTTGGGTGGGATGCTCTGAGGGTCAATGTGGACCTGTTGGGCCAAAGGGCCTGTTTCCACACTGTAGGGATTCTACAAAACTTGGATGTTGACTTATTGTGATTCACGCATGAGGATACCAAATCCTGCTTTCTGTAGTCTTTCTCAATTTAAACAATATTCAATTCCGCTATGCTCTATTCTTGCAACCAAAGTGCATAACTTCACATTTTCCCAGGTTAGATTTCATCTGCCAATTTTTTACTGAGCTCACTTAACCTATCTATATCCCTTTGTAGACTCTTTCACTTGCCTTCCCACTTATTTTTGTGTCATCTGCAAACTTGGTGATAGTACTTTCATTTTCCTCCAAGTCATTAATATAGATTGGAAATAATTCTAGCCCCAGCACCAATCCCTGTGGCACTCAACTAGTTACAGGTTGCCATCCTGAAAATGTGCCCCCTTATCCCAACTCTCTGTCTTCTATTAGTTAGCCAATCCTCTATCCATGCTAAAATATTATCTCCAACACCACAGACTGTTATCTTATTAAGTAGCCTAGTGTGTGGTACCTTAGAACATAGAACATTACAGCACTGTACAGGCCCTTCGGCCCTCGATGTTGCACCGACCTGTGAAACCAATCTGAAGCCCATCTAACCTACACTATTCCATTATCATCCATATGTTTATCCAATGACCATTTAAATGTCCTTAAAGTTGGCAAGTCTACTACTGTTGCAAACACCTTATCAAACACCTTCTGAAATCCAGCTATATTACATTCACTGCTTTCCCTTTATCCCTTTGTTCCTTAACCATTATGATAAATTCGTAAGGTACAATTACCCTTTAATGAAGCCTCTGCTTTATCATGTTATGTACAGTAAGCATTGTTTTAATTGGCACCTTATCAACTGGGTTAAATGCCCCCAACCCCACACACATCAGGCCTTGTTATCACGTAGCCTGCCATTACACACTACCTGTTGTTAGTCAAAAAAAAGAACAAAAACAGAAGTTGCTGGAAAAGCTCATCAGGTCTGGCAGCATCTGTGAAAAGAAAATCAGAGTTAATGGGTCCGATGACTTCTGTTTTTGTACCTTATCGAGTGGCACTGATGATACACCAGTAAAAATTATATACCTCAAATATCGTGAACTACTGTGATGTGCGAGTTTTTATGCTGTATCACAGTAATGTGTATGCCTTCTGAATTACATTTTTATTACTTACTCTGTTTTTACATTGATTTTACAAAGTGTGTTGATGTTTTTACAAAGATTTTTTGAGAGATATTGATGTCTTGAAACTTCCCTTGGTCAGGGTTTACTGTCGTTATGTGTAACCCCTTGATTATCCAGAATATTTGATCAACCAGCACTCTCCTGGTCCACTAGGTGCAGGATAATAAAAATTAAAAACAGGAAGGAAACTGACATCCTTACCTGGTCTGGGCTACATGTGACTACAGACCCACAGCAGTGTGTGATTGACTCTTAACTGCCCTCTGGGCAATTAGGGATGGGCAATAAATGCTGCCTAGCCAGCGACACCCTCATCCTATAAATGAATAAAGAAAAAAAATTTGCTGCATTCCTAAATACTCGGCTATTACATCCTATAATATTGATTTTTAAAATTTTTGCAATGACACATATTCATGTTCCAAGTGTCCACACTATCGTCACAGTTTGACCAGCTTATAGGGCTGCTCTCTTCATTGCTGAGAGACAACTATTAGCTCAACCTGAAGGTCACCACACCTCAGACAAGGAGAGAGAGGTTGAGAAAGACAGTCCTTCACGGTAACCCCAGCTGGTACGGGAATTGAACGCACAATTTTGGGATCACTCTGCATCAGAAGCTAGCAGTCCAGCCAACTGATCTAACCGATCCCATTTGAGCAAACAGACATTATCACCGTGCCACCCTGGTATCAACACCATCACGGTGCCTCCCCGGTATCAACACCGTCACCGTGCCCCCCCGGGATTAGCACGGTCACCGTGGCCCCCCCCCCCACCGGCACCGCCCCCGTGCCCCCCCCCCCCGGGCATCGACACTGTCACCGTGCCCCTGGTGTTGACACCATCACCGTGTCCCTGGTGACAACACACTGACCCGCCCCCACCCCACCCAGGTGTTGACGCTATCTCCCTGCTCCTGGCAGCGACACAATCGCCTTGTCTCTCATGTCCACTATCAACATATCCTTGGAAGTCACACTGTCATTGTGGCCCAGTATCACTCAGGACCCATTGTTTCCCCCTGTCTGCAGGACTTTCAATGTGAGCTGCAATGTCCTCACTGTTGCATGAGTGAATTGAAAGTGTTAATGTTTCAGATTGGTGACCTTTCCTCAGAATAACAACATAAATGAGATTTCCCGGTTTTCAAGCACATTCACAGTCAATGAAAAGGAGCGGAGGTGGGAAGCTGAACATTTGCCATGTAACGGAGTCAGCAGGGACTAAATGACAAAATGATTAACTATACAACAAAAGAGGCGGTGGGTCTAGAGGACGTTGAGTGGTTACAGCAGAATGAAAGAGGAGCTGAAAGCACACACTACCCTACATGGACCATCATAAGCTTACCACCTCATAGCCTCCACTCTCAAACATGGGTTACATTTTAATCAGAGGTCCACCACTATCTGAGGAAGACGGGGAGAATTCTCCCCATTGCCCTGGCCAAAATCTAGACTTTAAACAACATCACTAAATCTGACCATCACCTTTTTATGGTTTGTGGGAGCTTGCTGTGCCATATTGACGACCACAAACGGTGACTGCAGAAAAAAATTACTCTTTGTGATGTTCAAGTGCATGAAGGGTGAAAATAATGCACAAATGCAAACATGTTTTTCGCTTATTGTTGGCCTATTTTGTGACTCTATGAACCTTCCACTTAGATTAACCACCACCCCCTCTCTGAGAAAACAAAGCCTTCAGTTTGTTTAGCTGTGTGACTGGATTGGTCTGTATGTCTCTCCCTCTCACCCAAACCCAACTTCCCATTGATAAAAAGGCCCCGAGAGAGGTGACCCTCTGGAATTCTCTTGCTATAGGATGCAGTTGATCTGAATGATTTGAAACAGTCCTCATGGTGAAGGAGCTGATAGGGAATGGGAAGAGTGGAACGGGAATAGGGTAATGAGTTGGCTGATCAGCTATGATTGTGTTGAACAGTGGAGCAGGCTTGAATGGCTGAATACCCTATTTCTATTCCTATTCCTATTTTCCTCCGTTTCTATGAGAGTGTGAGCTAAACTGCTGGCTCCTCATCCAGATGGCTGTGGAAATAAGGTCTGGCTAGCACTGAAGGGTTAACAGTGGTGCTGGAGCCTGCTCTGTCACACTGCGTACTGTCAGTCAGCTAAGGCGATCCAGGCAAGATTCTACTGATCTCCATGAGCTCCGGCCAACAAGCTGTAAATCCGTCTGCATTTTCCCATCACTCCCGTGGAGATTTACAGCAGGAATGTTCTCCGGGTTAATGCAAGAGCACACGATTGGAATCTCTTAAAGGGGTACTCCCACTGCTAATGTCCGAACTCGAAAAAGTTTCTAGGATTTATTCTTCATTGCACTTTTGTTAAAAACGCGTTCCTATCACAAGATCAGTGATCATCGGGTATCATTTACCTGGTCAATCACGAGCAGACCCCTCGGGTTCTCTCTACCTTTCCCTGCTCTCTTAAGCCCATGTTGAGAGTTAGCCTTGGCCCTTTTGTGAGCTTTTTCTGCTTTTTGGATTCTGTGACCTCAGGCAGAGAGGACAGAGCCAAGTGGAGACAGAATCAAAAATTGCACGGCGTCTGATCGGGTAAATACGGAGAAACGGTCTCCACTGCCACAAGGGTGGGTAAACAAAATTCGCAGATTGAAAGAAATTGGCCAAAAGAAATCGGGTGCGATGAGGAGGAATTGCACAACGTGCCCTGGTGATCTGGAACATGCAGCAGAAACGATAGCAGAAGCAGTTTCAATCATAGCTTTCGGTAAAGAATTGGCTCGTTACATTAAAGAGGAGACGGTTGGAGTGGCCCGTGAGGATAGAGCAGAAATGTAACAATTATTGGTTCGCACTGCCAAAGAGCCAGGCCAATAATAATGGGCCAAATGGCCTCTGTGTGTGCAATGGGTTTCTGGGAGTCTCTTTGGTTATTGGGTACAGCTTGACCCACCAGAGGGCACCCCTTCACTAAACAGACCCTCCCTCATCAAAATCGAGACCCTCATAATAAACCCCTCCTCCAAACCACTGCCCTCTCTTGCAGACCCCCCGGTCAGAACACCATGCATTCCAATCCTACCACCATCACCCCAATGCTCAGCCCATCTCAGATCATACCCCAAACCAGCACTCCTCAGACCACAGTGCCCTCACCAGCACCCCTCAGACTCCCTCCTCAGTTATTCACTGCTCAGAAACCTGCCTGATTACTGAATGGGGACTGGGGGCAGGCGGGACTGGGAGGGGGTGCAGAGAGAGAAGGGGGACAGTGCAAAACGGGGGAGGAGGAGCTGGGAAGTGCAGAAAAGCAGCACAAATAAGGGTGAGGGGTCAAGGTCAAAATGAAAGGGGAGGGAGAAAATGGGGGGAGGTGGAAATGATGGGGGAGGACAGAATGATGGAGTGTGAGGGAGCTTTAGAGAATGAGGGGAAATGGGATGGTGAGGAAGGGATGGAGAGGAATGGAGGGGATGATCTAGCCCGGTGTGGGTATATCCGGGGGCGGGTCCTGGACCATGGGGGCGGGTCCCGGGCCATGGGGGTGGGTCCTTGACCATGGGGGCGGGCCCTAACCATGTGGGCGAGCCCTGGACCACAGGGGCGTGTCTTGGGCCATGGAGGCGGGTCCTGGAGACCACAGGGGCGTGTCCTCCACCATGGGGGCCGGCTAAGGGAGGGTCATGGGACATAGGGGCGGATCCTGGACCGAGGGGGCGGGTTCATGGACCGTGGGGGCGGGTCCGGGAGCGGGCCCTCGGGTTTTGGGGCGGGGGGAGGAGAGCAGTTTCTGGACCACGGGGCGGGTCTGGGGGCGGGTCCTGCGTTGTGGGGGCGGGTCCTGCGTTGTGGGGGCGGGTTCGGGGGGGGCGGGCTTCAGCCGGTGACGGGGGGAGGTCGGGGTCTCGCGCTCAGTGTGTTTCCGGAGCGGGAACGGGAGCGGGCGGCGGAGAGTGAGAGAGGTACCGCGGGCCCAGCGCTGGGGGAACGGGGAACATTCCGGACCTGGTCACTGCCTGGCGCTTCCCTTCCGTTTGTTAGACTCACAGACTCCGGCCAGAGGCTGTACATTGACCAGGAGGGGCCGCCCCACAGCCCGGGGCAGGGGGAGAGACTGGGGCTAGAGGCCGCGGGTTTGGGGAACAGGCCGGTCAGGGACTGGGCCCGGGGACAGTGGTCACGGTCAGCACTAACATTCAGGGTCACCATTCCATCCCGCAGTCTGAGTGCTATGTATTTATACAGCTTGTGATTAGGAGTCAGTGCTGGAGATTCAAGACACGGGCAATACCAACGGTTACTGTCTGTGATTCATCAAACGGGCAGTGCCAGAGCTTCAGCCAATGTGGAAGTTTGACCCTAGGGTCAGTGGCAAAGGATCTGGCCAAGGTCAGCGTCTGGGGTCACGGCCACTGTTGCCAGGGTGATGGCCGGGGTCACGGCCAGCATTCGGGGCAATGTTCGAGGTCATGGTCGGTGTCACTGGGGTCATGGCTGGAGTCATGGTCAATGTCGCCGGGGTGATAACAGTGGTCACGGTCAGTGTCCGGGGCGACGATTGGTGTCAACGGGATGATGGCCGGGGTCACGCTCGGTGTCGCCAGGGTGATGGCCGGTCTCACGGTCATTGTTGCCGGGGTCACGGTCAGTGTCGCCGGGATAACGGCCGGGTTCATAGTCAATGTTGGAGGTGTCTGCCAGTGTCATGGTCAGTGTTGCCGGGGTGACGGTGGGGTCACAGTCAATGTCCGGGGCGATGGCTGGTGTTGCCAGAGTCACTATTTGGGTTTCAGTCACGGTCACGCTGCAGCTAGGTCCCAGAGGTCTTGACGAGGTTCAGTGCTGGTGTTTCATCTGGGCTCCATTGTCAGAATTTCAGACAGGATCATTGCCAGATACCAGTGTCAGCACTGGATGTTTCAGTCATGGCTAGCGTTGAAGTTTCCAGCCAGAGTCATTACATTTGATTTCCCAACTGCCAATGTTGGACATTCAGGAAAGGGTCCCTGATGGGGATAGAGCCCTGGTGGGAATAGTGCTGGAACATGAGCCCCACTATTACTATGAATTGTCACAATGTGATATCTGATCAGTTTAATCCTTAGGATGGATAATACCTGATTGTGATCACCAATAAGATAAAAGAAAGTCTCACCGGGTTTCATTAAGGAATAAGCAAACAAAAACATTTATTAGGACAAACATTGTTTAACATGGAGAACTAGATTATTAATTGTTAATATGCAACCTTAAACTTTACCTACTTTAATCCAAACGCATGCAATCATTTAAAAATAGGATAGACAGGACAGATAGGACAACAAGTTTTTTGGGAATATAATGGGTGGAAAATGTAGGCAAAAATGAACACATTGTGTTGATCAGAGTCCGCACCACAAGGGCTGAATTAGCGCGCCTTTTCTCACTGTTTCTGTTTGTGTTTTGGTGATGATGTCATACTGTTGTCGATTCTAGCGATCCTGTGTTTGATCACTGGTCAGTTGGAGTTTGGTCTTGTCTTGAATGAGAAGTTTTCTTTGATTTTTCAAAGTTTTTGAATGTTGTTCCTATTCCAATTAAAAAGGTGGAGAAAAGTCTGTGATCTGACTGACCCTCGGGTCTGCGATAAATCTTGTTGCTAAGCAGTTAGTGTTTTTATTTCAAAGATACCTGGTGGCAGTGTGTCCCACAAAACAGTTGAAATCCAGTTCCAGCAAACTATCACAACACTGCTCCACTTTCCTTCAAGTTATAAGAAAAACACAACTGATTCATTCTTTGTAACAAACTCTAACTTCTCCCCAGTTTAGCTTTCCAAATAAAATGTCCATAATTCTTACAAAATGAAATTGCTGGTGGTGGTGCTCCCAGGTATCTGCTACCCTTGTCCTTCTATATGGTACCGGTCATGAGTTTGGAAGGTGCTGTTGAAGAATTCTTTGTGAATTAGTGTGTTGCATCTTGTAGATAGTGCATACTGCTGCTACTGAGCTTCACTGGTGGACGGAGGGAGTGGATGCTTGTGAATGTCGTGTCAAACAAGTGTGTTGCTTTGTCCTGGAAGATGTCAAGCTTCATGAGTGTTGTTGGGGCTGCATCCATCCAGGCAAGTGGGGAGTATTCCATCACACTCCTGACTTGAGCCTTGCAGCATCCTGTTCTATCATGTGGTTGTGTGGTGTCCTGTATTTTGCAATGCAGTTGTGTGAGATTCAGTGCACGTTTGTGGGGCTGTGTCAGTTACAAGGTGCCTTGTGGGACCAGGATGCAACAATGAGGCTATGTGGGGAACACTGTGCACTAATTTGGTTGTGTGGATTCGATGGTGTAATAATGAAGCAGTGTGGGGTAGGGTTCTGCATCAGAGCAGTGTGGGGTACAGGGTGTCTTAATGGGCTGTGTAGGGAACAGTGCTCTGTAATAGGGTCTTGTGGCATCGTATTGGGCAAGTGAGTGATCTAGATTGCAGTAATGATGCCGTCTGATGCAGAGTGCAGTAATTGGAGCACAGGGGATGGCGATTGTGCTCTCGAGGTTCCAGGTACGGTAAGGCAGTGTGTAGGGTATAGCAATTGGACCATGTGGGGTACAAAATTCCAAAGACATTCACCCTCCGAGAAATGTTTTTGTAACAACTTTATCTTAAGTAGGCAGACTCTTTTTAAACTGTAACCCCTAGTTCTTGATTCTCCCACAACAGGTAACAGCCCTTTTACATTCATAATAAAAACTGAAAGAACTGCAGATGCTGTAAATCAGGAACAAAAACAAAGTTGCTGGAAAAGCTCAGCACGTCTGGCAGCATCTGTGAAGGAAAAAGTTCTGAGGAAGGGTCACCGGACTCGAAACATTAACTCTGTTTTTTCCCCTCACAGATGCTGCCAGACCTGCTGAGCTTTTCCAGCAACTTTGTTTGTTTTTGTAGCCCTTTTACATTCACCTGGTCAAATCCCTTCAGGATCTTATTTATTTCAATTTAATCACCTCTGACTCTTCCAAACTCCAGAGGACACAGTCCTAACCTGTTGAGCCTTTCTTCACAAGGCAATCCGATCATTTCAGGTATTAGTCTCGTAAACCTTCTCTGAACTGCTTCTAATACATTAGCCTCTTAACAGAATGTCTGACACTGTTGTTCTTTTCTTTCAGTCAGGGCTCCCTGATTCGGGCTGTTAATCTGGTCCAGTCAAGCAACTCATATTCTATGCCTGACCTTGTTACAATCACTACAGTCAGCTTTTTCAAATCTGGGGCGAGACTTTGATGAGGGAGAGGGGAAACAATTGTTTTCAATAATTCTCTCTAGGTGTCCCGCGTAAACTGGCAGGGCTGGGGAGAAAAGGAGTAAAGGTCTGAAGACTTGCCCTCTCTTTATCCACTGCCCAAGTAGGGATCAGTCCTGAAAGTCTGACTGCCTCAGCTCTGGAAGGTTTGTCTCACATTTCACCATCAGCCCTAGTAATATTTGAACCCATGTCCTCAGAACAATGTATTCTGAAGGAGACTCATATCAGACTCAAAATGTTAACTCTTTCCACAAATGCTGCCAGGCCAGCTGGGTTTCTCCAGCAATCTCTGTATTTGTTTTAGATATCCCGCATCCACAATGTTTTGCTTATGTCCCCAGAATATTACCTTGGACTCCTGGATAACTAGTCTGGAGACATTACCACTACACTACCACATTCACACATTTGCTGGTGATATTGTTGCGAGTGGCACATGAAGCTGTATTTTGTTGAGAGGGCACAAGGCACTTCACCGATGCTGTGAGGGGCATAAGGTACAGTAACTGGGCTGTCTTTGGTTTTGGACCCTGGAGTAGGATTGTGTGAAGTACAGAGTGCAGTAATAGGGCTGAACATATTACAGGGCACAGTTGTGAGGACCTGTGGGATACAGAGTACTTTGATGCGACCTTCGATAGCTTAGCATGGTTAACAGCATGTGTAGGCTATAGAGTGCAGTAATGATGCTGTTTTTACAGGGTGCTGTGGCGGGGCGCAGTGACGGGGCCGCGTGGGGTGCGAGGCACAGTGACGGGGGCCGTGCGGAGCGCGGGGTGCAGTGACGGGGCCATAAGGGTGAACAGGGTACTCTTTCCCCCCTCACCTTAAACCTATGCCCTCTAGTTTTGCACTCCCCCTACCCTGGGAAAAAGACCTTGGCTAATTTTCCTTATCCATACACCTCATTATTTTCTAAACCTCTATAAGACACCCCCTCAGTCTGTATGATTTCTTCATAGAGTTAGACAGCCTTTGGAGCATCTCTGTGTTCTCCGAATGGGTGCTCTCACCAACCTCTCCAGTGACCCAGCTCACAGGGCTAATTGGAGGTCTCAGCGTGTCCTGTGAGCCATGCCTGTTCTTGACAATTCCTCCTGACTGAATAAGAATCACCATTGCTTCTTGGATGATTCAGTCTGCAATTGCAGTAAGTTTTTTGCACCTATACCATGGTTATAGGAATGGATTTGTCACCCTCTCTTCAACCTCAGTAGTCTCCTATCTTCCTCATTTTCCCCTTTTATCGCTTTAATTCTGACTTTGAGATGATCCTTGGTGTGCAACCCCATTCTAAATTGCTTCCGTGATCCTTGGTTTCCCATACTGGAACATTATGGTGCCAGTGCTCTTTGGCAACAATGCTTGATCTGAGCTGTAAGTACTTTGCTTACTTCTCACCTTTCCAACCTGTAAGCTGCACCATTTTTTTTATTAAAGTTTCCCCTTGCTCGTTGGGGATTTGAAATTTATTTACTGAGCCTCTGATGTCCGTTCACCCTCTGGATGAAATTCAACCTGCAGATCATCAGAACTCAGTCCAATCTGTCACATTCTCAGTGTTCCAACACCATGGAGATCCGCGCTGCTTTAAGTCTCTTACCAGGACTGAAATGCTTTTTGCAACCAACTGTCTGCCTTCTCGCATCTTGCCTCAAAATTCTGTTTAAAGTTCACCTTCTGCTGCTGACTGCCTGTCTGCCTTTGTAAAGTTGTGCCTGACGAGTCCACATCTGCATGACTGCCAGCATTTTGTTGCTACAGCAAAATGGAGCCTGTGCCACTTACCACTGTGTTGTGAGATGGATCCTCACCACATGCGGGTAAGATCCCTCTGGTAGATTTAGTGCCTCCATCCTCTCTCGGGGTTGGGATCTACAGGGTCTGCAATGTCTGGTGGGGTCAAGGAAAGCAACCTGATAGTCTAATGAGAGGATGCTGTCATTGAACGAGATGCAGTTTGGTTAGATACCCACTGATGTAAAACTCTGGTCATTTTCTCTATAGTATAATCAAATATCTTCGGATTTTTTTGCAGTTTAGTGTCTGATAGCAACTAGGTACAAGTTACATTAGTGTAATAGACATTATCACTGAGACAAAAGGAGGCCTTGGTGTTCTGTCTTATCCCTTTGAGATTCATTGCTGTTCTCTTGACCCAGTCGTTGTGACGTTATCATACTCAGCAGTACTTAATCCATTCCTCAGCATTAACCTTTTACACCCTTGTACAACAGTTTTCCCGGGAGTTAAGGTGGGAAAGGTGAAATCACAGGATTATTTCAGCCCAGAAGGAGGCTGTTCAGCCCATAGTGTCTGCACCAGCCCTCTGAATGAGCAACCCACTTGCTGCCTGTGTCCTGCTTTCTCCCACCACCCTGCACTTTGCTTCTTTTCCAATAGCAGTTTGACCCCTTTTATCCACAAGAGAAGGGATGAAGTGACAAGACGCTGGAAATGAAAAGGAGTTTGTGGTGGAGAGTCAGCACAGGCAAGTGGAAATGGTG
Source organism: Rhincodon typus (assembly GCF_021869965.1). Taxonomy (NCBI): domain Eukaryota; kingdom Metazoa; phylum Chordata; class Chondrichthyes; order Orectolobiformes; family Rhincodontidae; genus Rhincodon; species Rhincodon typus. The sequence goes on from NC_063359.1 coordinate 3,243,043, forward strand.
AGCGAGATTTGGTGGGGGTTACTGACTGACCTTGTGTTTACAGAGATTAGCATGTAGGAGACCAGCCAGGAATGTATTAGAATAGTCAAGCCTAAAGGTGGCAAAGCGCATGGATGCAATAGAGTTCAAGGTTGAGCTGCAGCTTCACTGCCATTCTTCATAACCGGTGGTCCAATTCTCTCTGCTCTCTAACAATTTGCCGTCAATATCCTTTTTGGCACCACATTGATTTGATTCTTGAAAGCTTCTAAATGATGCTGAAGCTGAGCAAGATTCATTTTGTGTTTTCACATAGTGTGGCTACTGACCATTACTGGCATTCTCTCCAGGGTCCAGAGTGGGCACTGACCATTGCTGGTGAGGCACCCAATAACTGTACTGAATACTGTTTTGGCTGAGTATTACTAACATTGTATCTGAGTTGCAGTGATGTCTGTTGAGAGAGTTGTGTAGGTGTGAGGCTAGGGGTATGAATGTTTGAATCATATTCTTGCTGTTTGGGGATCAGGGATGGGATGTGTGAGTGACACCGTATTCGTTTGTGTCGCCCAGCTATCCAAAGCGATGCTGCTTGTTTTAATGGCTGCTCTGGCTTTAGAGGCCAGGGAAAGGTACTTGGCTCATTGCCTTGTTTACCTGGCAGAAAGGCCTTGTTTACTGAGTCAGGCTCACAGCACATGTTAAGTGTATATGTGTTTCAAATAGCTATGGTGTTGGTTTCAAAGGCTGGAGCTGTTAGTGCGACATTGAGGAGAGATGGGGAGAGTGTCTCCTGTTAACTGAATGTTGTTACATTCCCCATCGCATCCTTCATCTAGAACAGTCCATTCCTCAGTCTCTGCTTTCCCATTTCTACCTTCCTAGGGGAGGGGGAGTCACAAAGATGGAGATAGATGTGGCCATCACTGATAGAAAATGGCCAGGGTTTTACATGTAGTTCAAGAGTGCAAGGTATCTAAGAAGCCATGCAATTGCGATGAGACTGACCTTGCTACAACCTGGATAGAGAACCCTGACCCAGCTCAAGAACCCCTAGATAGGTAAAGCCCAACATAGTCATAATCAGCCCATTGAAGCCAAATCACCCAACCTTGGCCAGACTGGCCGAAGAAGGCAACTTGTAGCTAAATAGCTCGGACAGTGACACCAAACCTAGTCATCACAAGACAGTAAAGTTGAAGTCCAGAATCCTGACACCGAATTCCAGCCACAGCAGCATAGTGAGGCTGAATCTAGCATTGCGAGGCTGAATCTAGCATTGCCGCTGAATTCCAGCCCAAATGCCCCGGGGATGATTTTGACCTCAATGTTAGAATTGATTCCCCACAATCTCAGCTGCCAAACCTTCCTTCTCACTCAGTTAATAATTTGAGACGGTCAATATTGAGGCATGAGCTGATGGAGGCACTGTATCCCTGTCAAGCAGTATCTGCTCAGCAATAGCCTGCTTACTGATGCCCAGTTTGGGTTCCGCCAGGGCCACTTAGGCCCTGACCTCATTACAGCCTTGGTTCAAACATGGACAGGAGAGCTGATTTGAGGTGAGAGTGATAGCCTTTGACCTCGAGGCTGCATTTGACCGAGTGTAGCATCAAGAATCCCTGGAAAAATTGGAATCAATGGATATCGGGACAAACTTTCTCCTGGTTGAATCACACCTGACACGTAGGAAGATGGTTGTGCTTGTTAAGGTCAGTCACCTTAGCTCCCGGATATCTCTGCTGGAGTTCCTCAGGGTAATATCCTCGGCCCAACCATCTTCGCTACTTCATCAATGACCTTCTCTCCAACATAAGGTCAAAAATGAGGATGTTCACTGATTGCACAATGTTCAGCACCATTCGTGATTCTTCAGATACTGAAGCAGCCCATGTCCAAATGCAGCAAGACTTGGACAGTATCTGTGCTTATGTTAACAAGTGGCAAATAACATTCACCCCGCACAGTTGCCAGGCAATGACAGTCCCTGATAAGAGACTAGCTACCCATGGTCCCCTGACTCGGTATCAACATCCTTGGGGTTACCATTGACCAGAAACTCAACTGGACTCATCACACAAACACAGTGGCTACAAGAGCAGGTCAGAGGCTAGGAATACTGTGGCGAGTAACTCACCTCCTGAGTCCCCAAAGCCTGTCCACCATCTACAAGGCACAAGTCAGGAATGTGATGGAATACTCCCCACTTGCCTGGATGGGTGCAGCCCCAACAGCACTCAAGAACCTTGACATCATCCAGGACAAAGCAGCCCGCTTGATTGGCACTACACCGACAAACATCCACTCCCTCCACCAACGCTCAGTAGCCGCAGTGTGTACTATCTACAAGATGCGCTGCAGAAATTCATCAAAAATCCGTTGACAGCACCTTCCAAACCCACAACTATTTCTATCTAGAAGGACAGGGGTGGCAGGTACATGAGAACACCACCACCTTCCAAGTTCCCCACTAAGCCACTCACCATCCTGAGTTCCTGCTGTCACTGGGTCAAAATCCTGGAATTCACTCCCTAAGGGCATTGCAGGTTAACCTACAGCATGTGGACTGCAGCGGCTCAAGAAGGCAGCTCACCCCCATCTTAAAAGCAACTGGGGACTGACAAATGCTGAGCAGCCAGTGATGCCCACATACCATGAGTGAATAAAAAGAAACCTCAGTAAAATGTGAATGTGCTGCAGTTTGCAGTAAATGCTGACCAACTGCAAGCCATTCTCAGTTGTGCTTCTGAGGCAGGGAGAATGAGGGCTTCAGTTAGCCAATGTGCAAACACAAGATGTGAGTATTAAGTTTCTCAAAGAGGAGGGCAAGGTCTTGGATAGGAGCCCAATGGCCCAGATTGGCCCAGGGGAGACACTTGGACGCTGAAGAGACAACAGAATGTGAATTAAATGGCTGATCGATGAATGATCCTAATCAGCAGCATTGCATTTGAAAAGTTTGGCTGCTCTCAGCTGGAGGCAGAGGTCTGCCAGGCAGGCGATACTTGTGGAGTCTGGAGAACACTCCTCCCTGCAGATCTCAGAGAGCAGAGTTGTCTGAGTGTGGACTTTTTAAACTGGCTCTGAGTATGACCATTTCTAAAGAGTGCAGCACCTTTTTCCAGAAAGGAGACCTGTAAGAGGTAATTTAGCTTATGGAAGAATTTGATTAGTGAATGTAAAGATGATATTTCCATTTGTAGGGGAGCACAGAACTAGGAGTTGTAAACAAAAGATAGTCACTTCCTTACCCAAAGAATAGTCAGATGTATGTGAAAGTCTGGAGTACGTGAGATGAGTACCATGATGCATTTAATGGGAAACTGAGAGGATGCATGAGGTAAAAAGAATTGATGAGTATGCTGTTCAAGTGAGTTGAAGTGGGAGGAGCAGCGTAGACCAGCAGGGCTGAATGGTTACTGTACTGAAAGTACTGTGTAATTTAATTGCTGACCCTTCCTTGCTTGCTGCTTTTCACTACAGACAGCATGGCCAACTGCAGTGTCTCTCTGTTGTCCCATGTCTAGCCACTCACTCCACTTGATGTGTTTGCCCCTCCACTTAGCTCGCCATTTTTCTTTCTTTGCACTTTGACCTACAGTTGTTTAACCTGATACACACTCTCTGTCTCATAGCCCTGCCATGTCTCAGCAACTACCCCAATCCACCACATGCACAATATTCCACTTCCCCTGTCCCATGTAACTCTGGTAGGGAAAAGTGAGCCTCTGGTTTCAAGGCATATTAGAGGTAAAGGACCTTTTGAATGTTCCTGGTTCAGAGAAAGCCTCTCTGCCCTTGAGCTTGTTTGTTTTCTGCCTCCAAAGAGGGGCAGTGCCTGGCACAAATAGTCTTGTTTTACACATGTGGTAGTGGTTGTCTTGGCAGCCATTTTGACCTGATGATTCTTGTTAAGATGGTTAGTGATGTGGTGGGGTGAGTCACATATCCCAAGGCGATGGGATGGGGAAAGGGAGGAGTGATGTTCCTTAAAGAATCAAAGCTGTTTCAAGAGGAGGCAGATCAATTATTGAAATAGTGAGGTGTTGAGAGCTATGGGGAGCTGGCACAAGAGAACAGTTAAGGCCTGGGTTAGGTCAGTCATGATCTTGTGGAATGGCTAGACAGGCTTGAGGGGGCTGAATGGCCTGAGACCTGTTCCTATTTCTTATATTTTTGTGTGAACAGAATCGTCGCAAAAGTATAGCCAGACCATTAAGGTGGGAATCTGGAAGTGCACATGTAAATGTGGAACTCCTCTTCAAAGAGCTGTATATGTTAAGGACTTATTGTCATTTTTAAGGCTGAGATTTTTATGGCTGAGGATTTTGAGACTTTTGAAATAAAGGTGGGAAATTCAGTTGTGGTTCAGCTCTGATCTGAATGGTGGAATATGGCCAAGGGGCTAAATGGCCTCGTCCTGTGTGTAATGTTGCTAGGAACCATGGCTATTAGTTCTCTGTCATTCTGAAGGCCTCACGCTGGCACTGAGTTGAAGGCTTTCTAGCCCCCCTGCCTTCCTGTTGAACAAAGTAAAAGTTCAGCTGATCGAGTTCCCAGTCTGTAAGTTTGCACAGATTCTGCTTGGAGACTGTCGGCAGGGTGGGGGGGTGGGGGGATGGGAGACTGTCAGTGGAATTTGTGATGAACTTGCAGCAGAGGGAACCAATTCCATGACCTTAACCATCTGTTCCACCTTCTGGGCCCTGTTTTGTTGGCTTCTCTGAGTGAATCCTGCCGGAGTTCCCCAGGCAGCTCAGTCTGATTCTGTTCAGGGCTTCAGCTGCAGTCAATTAGCTTGCGTTTTTCCCTCCCTCTGTCAACCCACTCACTGCAACCAGAGCTGTTAACACTTTCGGACCCGAGTGACTGCAGCCCAGCTTGTTACATAACTGGCCTCTCTTTGTGTTATATCATTCAACATTCAGAGCTCAACAGCATGGAGGTAGCCACTTCCTTTTGACACTGAGGTTTCAGGAGTTTTACCACTCTTTGTCAGGTCTCGTTCTAATCAGTACTCATTTTAGGCTCTTTGGACACACATTAGTCTCATTCCTAATGCTGTGGCTGCACAAAACAAGTGCTTATGGCAGTGACTAGTACAGTAGAATATGCCAAGATTTAGTTAAAGGACAAAACCAGTAGAAATACTGTAAATGGGTCATTTTTGACAGGCTTTAGCTATAGGACTGCTATAAGAATCGGTGTTGGGGTTTCAGCTATTTGCAACCTACACCAAAAAATTAGATGTAAAGTCTGACTGTAATGCATCCATTTATCAGAATCTGCAAATGACACAATTAGGTTGTCAAGTAAGCTCTGAGGAGGACACAGAGTCTGCAAGAGAAGGTAAATGTGGAGAATTGAGGTGGTGAGTAAAGTTATTAAAGCAGAATATTTTTGAAATGTTAGGAAATTATGAAATGTTGTTGGAATTACAGTGTCTGTCTGTCTCTGTCTCTCTGTGTCACTGTCTCTGTGTCACTGTCTCTGTGTCACTGTCTCTGTGTCACTGTCTCTGT
>NC_063359.1:3248553-3265655 GCF_021869965.1 Rhincodon typus
TCTGTGTCACTGTCTCTGTGTCACTGTCTCTGTGTCACTGTCTCTGTCCCTCTGTAATTAAAGTGTAATTTGAGTGTACTTGTTCACAAAACATAAATTTAATGTGTAGGCACAACCAGCATTTCGAAAGACACTTGGCATGTTGGCCTTTATTGACATGGTGTTAGGGTAGATCCTCCTGCAACTGTCTGGGTGTTTGGTAAGGCTGCATCTGGAATACCTGTGCACTGTTTTGGTCTCCATACCCAAGCAAGTACTTGCCTTAGACTGAACGCAATGAAAGCTCACTTAACTGATTCCTGCAATGATAACTTTGTCCTGTGTGAAGCAATTGACTAGAATGAGCTTATGGAGCTTAGAAGAATGAGAAGTGATCACATTGAAAGATGTAAGATTCTGTGAGGACTTGGCCAGATTGATGCTGAGGAGTTGTTTCCATGGCTAGAGAATTAACTGTCTAGGAATAAGGGGAGAGCCAGTTAGGTCTGAGAATATGAGAAATCTTTTGACCTGAAGAGTTGAGTGTTTGGAATTCTTTACCCCAGAGAATACTGAGTCATTGAGTAAATACGAAGCAAAGATTCTTTGGATGCTGAAAGCAATCAAGAGATGTGAGAATCAGACATGAAATTTGTGTTGAAATCAAAGTTCAGCCCTGTTGAATGATGGAGCAGCCTTGATTGACCACGTTGCTGACTCCTGCCCCATTTGCTAGGAGTGAGTTGAGTGCCTGAGCTATGACAACTCCTGGAGTTCTCACAGAAGGTCATGTTGGGTCTATGGAGTCCTGATCAGGCCCAAGGAGTCAAATGCTGGCATTCACCTCTCTGGGATGGACTGGTGTGTTTGTACTATTTATCAGAAATCAGACAGCACCAGGTTATAGTCCAACAGATTTATTTGAAATCACAACCTTTCAGAAGTGAGAGAGAAGCACACAGACACGGAATTTATAGGCAGAGATCCAGGGCAGAGAGATCAAAAGATCATACAACTGGTGTGAGTGCAGTGTTGAATAATAACTCTCTGTAGATGATCAAAAGTGTCAGACATTGTGAGTAAAGTGTCAACAGCTGAATACCAAGTGAAGGGATGACCTATAAACCGATTAAATGAGGCAGAGAGATAACTCCAAAAAATTCAAAATAAGGTGGTGCTGGAGACAAACCAAATGACTGGAATAACATGATAGGTATAAGAGTTGTATGCTGAGGGTCTAACCAAAGAAAGAGTAATCCAAAACTGTACAAACTAATTAAGGTAGCGAGATCATAACAATTTATCGAGGTGATGGCGTCAAAACAGGGTCACAGACCATTGTTCGCAGCAAACTGCCCAGCCTTCAGGATAACATTGACCACAACACCATACAACCCTGTCATGGCAACCTCTGTAAGACATGTTAGATCATCGACATGGACACCACCATCACACGTGGGAACACCACCCACCACGTGCACGGCAGATACTCATGTGACTCGGCCAACGTCAACTACCTCATACACTGCAGGCGAGGAGACTCTGAGGCATGGCATATTGGCGAGACCAGGCCGACAATGGATGAATGGACACTGCACAACAATCACCAAACAGGAATGTTCCCTCCCAGTCGGGTAACACTGCAGCAGTCAAGGTCATTCAGCCTCCGATCTTCAGGTAAGCGTCCTCCAAGGCGGCCTTCGGCGTACAGAACATCGCAGAATTGCTGAACAGAAACTGATAGCCAAGTTCTGTACCCATGAAGACAGCCTCAACCATGATTTTGGGTTTATATCCCGCTACATGTGACCCCACCGCACTGTTCTGTAAAATCTTCCTTACTATATCATCTCATGTACCATTTAGTTCAGGGGAAGTTATTGGGGTAGCAGGTGGACCAGAGATAATCTACCTCCCATCACTCCTCCTGGACAGGGTGAGGAGTTCTCTCTCCTCAGTGTTACCCCACCCCACCCCACCATGCTAATAACATACTTCACGGATGCTGTGTCATGTGGAAATGTAATACTTGTCAGAAAGAAGGAATTGTACCCTGTGTTAAAAAGAAGCATAGCCATTAAATATTTGAAACAGTACTTGGTCTTGAAATTGCACTTTGATAGCTCAACTTATGTGACACACTAATGAGTGAGAGGCTGCGTCGGTGGAGGGAATAAAGCAATAGAGGGTTGGGTCAGTGGGATAGTGAAAGGAGAGAGGCGTGGGTACAGGACCTGGAAGTGATGCATTGAGCTGGGGTGCAAGAGTTAACTGATGTGAAGCGGATGGTGAATTATAGAATGCAAGCATTACCGGGGGGAGGGGATAAATCAGTTTTGACCTGACCGAAGAGCACATTTTCAGTTGTGGGGATGGGGGAGCGCAGCGTGAGTGTCAGGCTGGATTGGATTGACTTGGGATAAAGCCTGCCAGATTGATTTAGTTTGAGTGCGCACCCTTGTCTCTCAATGATCTTTCCGATCTTCCCTGAAATCTTTTCACACCCTCTGTTTCCGAGCTGTGCTGAATAATTCATTCCACATGTTCACTCTGGGCATGGAAAGCAGTTAACCCCTTACTTCCTGTGGAATTTCTTTTAATCTTCAGCCTGTCTTTCCTATGTAGAGTTTCTGGAAATTCCCACAATAGGGTAAAAAAAAAACATCCTTTGCATTTAAATAATGCTGATCACAGTGTCAGGTCTTTAAACCAATTGTGTACCTTGTAAAGTGTAGTCACTGTTGCAATGTAGGAAACCTGGCACTTAACCTGTGCACAGATAGCAGTGCGATTATAACCAGATAATCTGTTTGTGATCAGTATTAGCCAGGACAACAGGGAGAGCACCTCTCCGCTTTCTAGTAGTGTATTCAGATCTTGTATGTCCACCTGAGAGAGCAGCTGCTGTACGTGTTTAATATGTCCACCTTCACCAAGCAGCTCCCTCACGGACATGCATTCCCTTTTACCCATTCATCCATCATCAGGATGGTTTCAGAGCTCTCTGCTTCTTCCTGGACAGAAGGCCTGAACTGTCCCCATCCACCACCACCCTCTCTGCCTGGCTAAGCTTGTCCGCACTTTGAACAGCTTCTCCTTTAACTCCTTTCACTTTCTTCAGATCGACAGTGTGCCTATGGGAACCCGCAGGGGCCCTAGTTATGCCTGATTCTTGTGGGGCACGTGGAACATTCCTTGTTCCAATCCTATTGGGTCCCTACCCAGAACGCTTTCTCTGGTGCGTCGATGACATCATCGGTGCTGCTCCCTCTCTCATTTAGAATTGGACAAACTGATCAATTTTTCTTCCACCCTGGTACATCCCTGACTTCTCCCTTCTGTTCCTCAATATCCATTACAAACCCACTGACTCCCACAGTGACCTATAAAGAACCACGAACAGTACAGCAAAGGAACAGGCCCTTGAACCCACAGAAGAGTCTAAACTAAAAACCTTTTGCCTCTACGCGGTCTGTATCCATCTATTCCTTCTCTATTCGTGTATCTGTTAAGGTGCCTTTTTTTTTTGCATTGACATGGCCTAGAATGTCAACATACCTTTCTGGAGTGAACATCCACCATGTCTTTTTCCTTTGAGAATACCGATGCAAAGTATTCGTTAAGGACCACACTCACTTCCCCCAATTCCATACATAAATTCCCCACTTTGTCCATGAGTGGACCTACCTTTCACCTGCTTATGCTCTTGTTCCTTATATAAGTATAAAATGCCTTGATTTCCCCAATCCTGTTTGCCAAGGACATCTCATGGCTCCTTTTAGCCTTCCTAATTCCTTGTTTAACTCCTTTCTTGCTAACTTTACATTCTTCAGGGGCTCCATCTGCTTCAGGTTGCTAAACCTTACATACGCCTCCTTTTTCTTTTTGAGTAGCCTTACAATTTCTCTTGTCTTCCAAGGTTCACAAATCTTGCCGCCCTTATCCTTCATTTTCATGGTCAGAAGTCACACGACACCAAGTTATAGTCCAACAGGTTTATTTGAAGACACAAGCTTTCCGAGTCTCGCTCCTTCTTCAGGTGTCAGTGAGAGAGGTGGCATCAGACACAGAATTTATAAGCCGAAGATCAAAGGGTCATAGAACTGATGTGGTGTTGAACAAATCTAAGATGGCTGTTAAATCTGAAATCAGTTACAAAGGATTAATACTCAAATTCCCAAATTTCTTTCAAGACACTGCCCTGAGATAACTAAAGGTTTTATTAGTTCCTTCAGTATACCAGAGGTGATATTTCAGGTCACACAATGCATTTTAGGTATGAGGTCTTGTTTAGAATCTGGCTGCGTATCAACTTGGAGTCAGATTGGTTTTATTTCCAAAGTAGGAACTGAAAAACTGCCCCATTGACTGTCTACAAATGGTGTGCTTTTTGAATAAAATAGAATGTATCTGCAAATGCAAATTGACCCCACAGATTTGTGTGTGCGCACGCGGGAGAGTGAGTGCGTGCACGCGCGCGCACGATGGAGGGAAGAGAGTGTGTGTGTGTGTGTGAGAGAGTGTATAATGTGGTGGGGTCACCTGTAGTGCGACGTGAACCCAAGATCCCGGTTGAGGTCGTCCTCATGGGCACCAAACTTGGTTATCAGCCTCTGCTCGACGACTCTGAGTTGTTGTGAATCCTGAAGTCTGTCTTGGAGGATGTTTACCCGAAGATCCAAGACTGAATGTTCTTGGCCGCTGGAGTGTTCCCGCACTGGGAGGGAACATTCCTGTCTGGCAAACGTTGCACTGTGTCCATTCATCCATTGTCATAGCGTCTGCATGGTTTCACCAATATACCATGCTTCGGGACATCCTTGCCTGCAGTGTATGAGATAGACAACGTTGGCCAAGTCACATGAGTATCTGCCATGCATGTGATGGGAGTAGTCATGTTGATGATCTGACATGTCTTGCAGAGGTTGCCATGACAGGGTTGTGTGGTGTTGTGGTCAATGTTGTCCTGAAGGCTGGGCAGTTTGCTGCGAATAATGGTCTGTTTAAAGTTTGGCAGTTGTTTGAAGGCAAGAAGCGGAGGCATGGGGAAGATCTTGGTGAGTTGCTCATCGTCATCGATAATGTGTTGGAGGCTGCGAAGAATATGGAGTAGTTTCTCCGTTCTCGGGAACTAGTGGATGACGAAGAGTGCGCTATCGGTCCTGTGCCGTGTCCGATTTTTGAGGGGGTCATTATAGTTTTTCCACTGTAGCCCATCGGAACTGGTGGTAGATGAGTTGAGTATCATATCCCGTTTTAATGAGGGCATTCTTCAGCACTTTCAGGTGTCCGTCATGTCCCTACTCATCTGAACAGATCCTGTGTGCATGTAGGGCTTGTCCGTAGGGAATGGCTTTTTAAAACGTTTAGGGTGGAAGCAACATGTTGGTCTTTAACGCTAATCAACTGGCCTTTAAAAGATTCCCACATGCCACCTGAGGACTACTCTTACCTTTACTCAGAAATGACTTAAAACTTAGAGTTATGATACCTGAACTATACATCTTCATACCCCGCCTCCTGTAAGGATTCCATCTCATTCTCCATTTCATCTGTTCTGATGATGCTACCTTCCACAGAGGGCCTTAGAAATGTCGACCTTTTTCCTCCCCGATCCTCACATCCCACCCCACCAGCCTCTGCATCCGAAGAATCATATGCCATCGTTTCTATCACCTCCAATGGGATGCCACCATCAGACACACATTACCCTCCCTCCCTGGTCAGCATTTTGCTGGGACCATTCCCCAAGGACACTACGGCCCACTCCTCCTCCACTCCTAACATCTCCCCATACCCCCATGGAACCTTCCCTTGCAATCGCAGAAGATATGACACCTGCCTGTTTAACACCTCCCTTCTCACCATCCAGGACCCCAGACATACTTTCCAGGTAAGGCAGTGATTTACCTGCTAATTTACCTAATTTAGCCTGAGATAAAACACCGACTGTGCAACCACTTTGCAGACAACCTGTGTTCTGGCCATAAAAATGACCCTGAAGTTCCAGTTGCCTGACACTTAACACACCACTGTGTTCCCTGGCCAACATCTCTGTCTCAGGTGCTCCAGCAAGGCTCAGAACAAGCTGGAAAAGCAACATCTTGTTTCCCACTTGGGGACCCTGCAGCCTTCAGGAGTTAATATCGAGTTCAGTAACTTCAGAGCCTTAACACTTCCTTCCTGGTCTTCTACCCACCCGCACACCCCAAGTTCTGTCATGACAAGGGCTACTTTCAGCACAGCCAACCCATTCTCACCAACTCATGGTCCCCATTATCAGTTTTTCTCCTTCCCTAGCTTACCATCATGAATCCCATTGTGTGCCTTACTCTGTCTCTCTATCTATCTCTGGGCTTTGTCTTCACCTATCTGCCCATTCCTTTCCTCCCCACTGTCTGTTATAAGCATAAATGCCACCTTTTCCTAGCCGCTGGTTCTGAAGGAGGGTCACCAGACATTAACTCTGCTTTCTCTCCACAGATGCTACCAGACTTACTGAGTTTCTCAAACAATTTCTGTTTTTGTTTCAGCTCCCACTGGAGCTTGAGCCCATGACCGTTCGAAGCTAGAGTGCTATGCAACTGTGACACTCTTACCACCAATTTCTCTGCTCCCCGAAGAGAGTGGTAAGAGTTATTAACCCCAGGATCCTCATCCTTCCCTAGTAGATCATCAATAATATAGAGTGCAGACAACCTAGTTCAGCCTCCAGCAGTGCCTATAGAGAAGGTTACAGATGGGAAACCAAAGACATTGGCCAATATTTGGTTGGTGGAGGTTACTGCTCATCCAGTAATAGATATCAGAAGATCAGTATGACAACTAGAGACTGAAGTGGTCACCTAGATAACTTGACCAAGGGACAGCAGGTAGATAAAAAGTAGGAGAATAAGGCATTTATATTATTCAAAGTCCAGATTTACGAGAAAGAAAATATTGATTAAACCCATTCTGCCACTTTGTATTAATGTATTGATTTCCTCACACACTTCTGCTAGTACGTAAACTGTTAGGGGAAGAACATTCCCTAACACTTTGTGTCACACATGGCTCAATAACATCCTTTAGGGAAGGAAGCTGTTGTCCTTGGTCTGGTCTACATGTGAATCCAGACCCACAGCACTGTGGTTAGCTCTTAACTGCCCTCTGGGCAATTAGGGAGGAGTAGTTAAGTGGAAGATGGAAAACTATGACTGTGGCTAGTTTGGCCTTCATGCACAAAGCATCCAGAACCTGTTAACATTTAGACTTGGTTCTGCTGAAATTTGTTTAATGTTCTATTACCAGGGGAGAAGATTAGACAAGTATCGTGGGGAATGATTAACCATCGGTGAGCTTATGGTTAACTAATATCTCTCAGAATTCTGGACAATTCTGATTCAAAACTGGTGAAGAGGGGATCAGGAGGATTTTGCCATGAACCCAGTTATTTCCCAGTGAGGGCCAGGGAATGGGTGCTGAAGGAGGCACGGTCTGTTCATGTGCTCTGTTGATATTCATTTTTGGCATCCCCACTGCAGTCATTTGTGAAATGAACCATTCACATATTGATACACAATGGACTCTGTTAACAGAGGTCTGGTTTGAGATGATCTGCAGTGAGGTGGATGGCAAATTCATTTCAATCAGTGCATTTCCTTTACTTTCCATTAAACCAGCAAAGTGTTTAAACTGACTGGAGTGACACATTGCTCCTCGACAAGCTGGTGGGTCACTAGGGAGTCAGCAGCCCTTGAGCCTGCGACAGGCTGTATGTTTATCTAGAAGGAGATTCTGGATTCCAATGAAATGTTGATTTGTATGCAAACTGACTTGAGTGCAGCCTACTGATTGCAAAACACAAAAACAATGGCACATTCCTTGGTATAGGCTAGCCTTTGCCACTGCCTGCGTGTTCAGGATTCATTGCCAAGCAACAGCTTGGACTGTTTTCCTGCTCTCATATCCCAGGTCGAAGGAGGGAGAACAGGTCACATCCTCTGACCCAAGCACATGACCAAGGCAGATTGTTTAATGCCCTTTAGTTTCTTACGTTACGTCAGCTTCGTTGGAAGGAGCCCAAGCCTGAGAGAGCGAGAGAGGACGAAAAGCTGTAAGGGATCGAGTGTAGGAATTTGTTGGGAGCTGCCAAGCCCGTGTTTGCACAGTGTTGACCAGAGCTATTACATTCATCATTGAGTTAAGAGAGACTCAGAACTTGGACAACACAAAAAGCAAGGATGGAAACAAAGCTTGTTATTGTACAGCTGCATGGGTACAGACACAGAGACACCCTCCAACTTTATGTTCACTGCTTAATATTCCTGTGATTACTGCTTGTGTTCCCTACATATTGTTGCTGGTTATCGTCCTGTTTATTTCTTGTTTGATATTTGTGGCAATTATTGCACTTATTTTCCTTCCTTCCAGAGATGTAGACCAGAAACTCCTTTGCTGCAAAGTCAACTCTCTCTCTCAGTTTGAACAGTGCCTCCCTACCAATAATGCTTTGGTGCTTCCTGCTAATGCTTCAATATCCCGGGAATTCTAAAGCTCAAGTCAATCCTGGTAAGAGATTGTTAATGATGATGATTTGATAGTCCAGACCTTTGTGTCTGTCTTTTATCACAGGGAGTTGCTCATGCAGTGAGTAACTGAGACACGGAGAACACCTGGCTCATTCTGTCCCCTCACTGTTTGAGTCAGCTGCTCACAATTTGGGCCATGTGGTGACTGCAGTAATGGTTAAAGGAGGGGAGATTGTTTCCCCCAAAAAGATAGTCATTCCCTCTGGAAACCTGCTGAAGATACTATATCTTGGATGATGTTAAACCTCTTGAGTGTTGTTGGAGCTGCAGTCATCCAGACTAATGGGGAGTTTTCCATCACACTCCTGACTTGTGTCTTCCAGAAGGTGGACAGGCTTTGGGGAGTCAGAAAGTGAGTTACTCATCCCAGGATTCCTAGCTATTCTGACCTATTCTTGTAGCCACAAAGTTTATAGGTCTAGTCCAGTTTAGTTTCAGAACAATGGTTTACTTCTGAACAATGTTTACAATGGGGAATTCAGTGGTGGTGATGGCATTGAATGTCAAGGGGGTTTGGTTTGATTCTCCGCTGTTGAAGGATGGTCATAGCCTAGCATTTGTGTGGCACGAATGTTACTTGCCACTTGTCAGCCTAAGCCTGGCTGTGTCCAGGTCTTGCTGCACTTGGACATGGACTGCTTCAGTATCTGAGCAGTCATGAATGGTGCTGAACATTGTGCAATCATCAGCGAACATCCCCACTTCTGACCTTATGATGGCGGAAGATCATTGATGAAGGAGCTGAAGATTGTTGGCTTAGGACACTACCCTGAGGAACTCCTGCAGAGATGTCAGATGTTGCAGATGTTTCAGCCTTATCTTTTGCATTTTTTTTTTGGCCTTTACTTCAAAGGGAATGAAGTATTAAAATTGGGAGGTCTTGTTGAAACTATACAAGGCAATAGTTAGACCACAGCTGGAATACTGGGAACAGTTTTTGTTCCCGTTGACGACAGACCAGAGAAGGTTCACTAGATTAATCCTGGGAATGAAGGGGCTGTTTTATGAAGAGAGGTTGAGTTGGTTGCATCTGTACTCATTGGAGTTTAGAAGAATGAGAGGAAACTCTGTTGAAACATGCAAGATTCTTAGGGGACTTGACCGGGTAGATGTGGAGAGTTATTTCCCCTTATGGGAGAGACTAGGACCAGAGGACATCATTGCAGAGTAGGCGTTGCCCATTTAAAACTGAGAAGAGGAGGAATTTCTTCCCTCAGGGGCTTGTGAATCTATGGAATTCTTTACCACAGGGATTGTTGAAAGCTCTGTCATTAAATTTATTCAAGTCTGAGATGGACAGATCTTTAATCAGTGAGGAAATCCAGGATAATGGAGAAAAGGCAGGAAAGTGAATATGAGGAATATCGGATCAACCATGATCTCATTGAGTGGCAGAGCAGACTTGATGGCTGAATGGCTTACTCCTGCTCCCTCCTTATGGTCACTGATGTGTTGGCTCCCTCATCATTGAGGATGGGGATATTTATGGAGTTGTCTTCTCCCAGTGAGTTGTTAATTATCCACCATCAGTCACGACTGGATGGGACAGGACTGCAGAGCTTAGATCTGATCCTTTAGTTGTTGGATCGCTTAGCTGTGTCTGTCATTTGCTGCTTCTAACATTCAACACAAGTCGTCAAGAAGCTGTTTTGCATCTTCAACAGGTTGACATTTCATTTTTAGGTGAGCCACTCTTGGTGATGGACATTGAACCCCAACCCCCTCCCCCAACTCGGATTATTCTGTTCCCTTGCCACCCTCGCTGTGTCTTTCAATTGATGTTCAATGTGGAGAAGTACTGATTCATCAACCGAGGAAGCAGCAGTATGTGGTAGCCAGCAGAAAGTTTCCTTGTCTGTTTGACCTGATAGCAAAAGACTTCATGGGGTCTGTAGTCAATATTGACTCCCTGGATAACTTCCTCCTGACTGTATACCACTATACCACCATCTCTATCAGGTCTGTCCTACTAGTGGGATTGAACATAACCTGGGAATGGTGGCAATCGCGTCTGGGACATATCATTGTCAATGAATCATACCATGCAGATAATATCAGTCTGATGCTTATCTAGTCTGTGGGACAGCTCTCTCCATTTTGACACAAGCTCCCAAATGTTAGTAAGGAAGCTATCGCAGAGTCGATATGGCTGTGTTTGCTGTTCTTTTTCTCTAGTGTTAAGTTTGATGCTGTTTGGGCTGTCTAGCTTTTACAAATATCTGACACAACTGAGTGGTTGCTGGGCCATCTAAGAATCAACAACATTGTTGCGGGTCTGGAGTCACATGTGGGATGGCAGATTTCCTTTTCTGAATGCCATTTAGGAAACAAGATAAATTTTAACAACAATCAACAAGGTTTCATAGGTTGCCGTTAGACTAACTTTTCATCCTGTTATGATGGGATTTACAGTCATGTCCCCAGACCATTAGCCTGAACCTTTGAATAACAGTCCAGTGACATTACCGTACTGCTAGCATTTCCCTGTTGAGAGTGATAAACATGATTTAGTTTTACTCCCACTTCCTGTTGGGTTTCTTACTGCCACTCACTTGTTTGTTCCCAAAAGTGTTGGAGAGCCTTTTGTAACCTAGTGACAGTGGCTAGCTATAACTGGACAGTGAGCTAAACCACTTCAGAGGACAATTAAACATCAGTCTTGTTTCTCTAATTTTCTCACTTGATGTGGACAAGGCCAGGATTTGTTAGCTGCCCCTAGGGGTTGCTAAACGCATTTCAGGGGGCAGGTAAGAGTCAGCCATATTGCTGTACGTCCGGAACCATAGAATCCTTACAGTGCAGTAAGAGGCCATTCGGCCCATCAAGTCTGCGCAGACCCTCCAAACAGTATTCCACCCAGGCTCAGCGCCCCCACCTTATGTCTGTAACCCCACATTTCCCATGGCTAGTCCACCTAACCTATACATCCTTGGACACCACGGGGCAGTTTAACATGGGCAAACCACCTAATCTGCACATCTTCGGATTGTGGGAGGAAACTGGAGAACTCGGAGAAAACCCACACAGACATGGGGAGAATGTGCAAACTCCATACAGACAGTCATCCGAGGCTGGAATCGAACCCGGGTCACTAGCGCTGTGAGACAGTAATGCTAACCACTGAGCCACTGTGCCTTCCCAACCACTGAGCCAGATGTAGTCCAGGCTAGGTAAGGCTGGCAGATTTCCTTGAGTGAACCAAATGGGTTTTTGCAACAATCAATGATTGTTTTCTGAAACAAAAACAGAAGTTGCTGGAAAAACTCAGCAGGTCTGGCAGCATCTGTGAAAAGAAATCAGAGTTAACGTTTTGGGTCTGGTGACCCTTTCTCAGAACTGAGGGTGGGTCACTGGACCCCCCGAAATGTTAACTCTGATTTCTCTTCACAGATGCTCCCAGACCTGCTGAGCTTTTCCAGTAATTTCTAGTTTTGTTTCTGATTTACAGCACCTGCAGTTCTTTCAGTTTTTAATGATAGTTTCCTGTTCAGTTCCAGCGTTATAATTTTCAATTCTAGATTTACTAAGTAATTAACTTAAGTTCTACCTGGTGGAATTTGAATCCATGTCTCCCAGGCATTAACTTGATCCTCTGGATTACTAATCCAGTCACATTGCCGTGTTAGAATGCAATTGGATCACCTAGGTCAGAGTGGTAAATGCAGCAGCAAGTTTCCTGCTCAAAGTTATGTTCATGAGCTTGTTGGGATTTTGCAACAATCTGGCAGTTTAATGGCCCTTTGGACTGAGATTGTCCTGCTTGAGTGTACGCTGGGTTCTACTGATTTTTGCTGGGCAGTTTGCTGCAAATCAAAGGAATTGTGTCCAACAAGGTTCCTGCAATCTTTTAAGTTGGTTAAATGCATCATACTAGTTTTGTAGATTTTTTACGGTCATTTTCGGTTGGTGAGTGAGATACTTATTTTAACAGCATTTTTTTTTTGCAATAAACCCACATCCAGTTTTATATATATAAAAATGCAACAGATTCGTCACTCTCAAATAATTAAGAAATGATTTTTAAATTCAAAGAAAAGGCAATTTATGTGGAAAACACTGCCCAGTTGCATTGGTTCATGAAATATTTCATATTTATGGTGCTGCAAAATGAGTTCGAGTGAACTAGTCACTTCACTTTGCAAAACTGGTATAGTCATCAGTGCAGTTTTCACTCAGTTTGCTGATTTGACCCAAAGTAGAAACTTTCCCAGTATTCTTTTAAACACTATTCAAGTTCACAGTCTGTCATGGTGGGATTTGAATCTCTCAGCATTGCTTACTAATCCAATAATGCAAACTTGGGGACAGATCCCCTTGTAGTTGTAGTCTATCTGACAGGGACCAATTGGTGAGCTTTTGCAAAGGGCTTACACAGGCTCAGTGGGCTGATTGGCCTTCTCCTTATATAGTCACTGACACCTCTCAAACCTCTTGATAGAGCAGAACACAGTGGCAATATTTGATTGGGTGGGATATATTCAGTGTGGGATATGAAGTGTAATTTTGCAGTTCTCTTGGAGAAAGTTACTTGTCACTGAGGTGTCCTTTATTGTCACAGGCCTGTGTCGTTACGCATTGGGAATGCAGGATGGTACAATTGCCGATGAAGACATCACTGCCTCCAGTGAGTGGTATGGATCAACAGCAGCCCGATTTGGCAGGTGAGGGTAGAGCATCAGTATACGCTGTGTCGCCCTTTAAAGCTTAGATGGTGAGGGAACGATTGAAGCCTTTCATCTTCACAGGTATCACCCTTGTCTCCAACAGGGATTGCTGTTAGGAAATGCACAAAGTCACTCTCTTCTGAGGGGTGGCCTTCTCTGTTGCGTGACTGTGTCCAGCTTCCTTCTTCATTCTATGTTCATCTCATTCTCTTGGTGTGGTGTGTAGAACACATACATCAGACCCGGATTATGATGGCGTCATTTGCTGCTCTCCTTGATGTCTTCAGTTCCCTCGTCCTAAGAAACCACTGTCTATGTACTAGTTATTAATTCTGTAGTTACAAATTGTCAGATTTCTGTGACCAGCCATCTTCACCATTACTTTCACTGCTCTATCACATCAGGACTTCTCCTTCCCCAAGGCTGGCTCAGCAGCAGCCTCACCTTGTATTGGGCTCGGGCCAATATCCTAAGAGTCTGATTTAGTTCAAGCTAGGCACCATCACCCCTGAGTGAAAAAAGACTCCTCAAATCCCCTCTAATTCATTTTTTAAACCAACAACTTTAAAGCTGCTGTTTCTGTTCTTGAGCTCTCTACTGACAGAAATAAGTCCTTTCTACTTTGCCTAATTTTCACAAATTTGTACACCTCATTAAATCTCCCCTCAGCCTTCTCTCTTCCAAAGATTACAATCCCAAACTATCCAAACTTCTTTTTGTCACTAGATTTCCCTATTCCTGACAACGTCCTTGTGAAATCTGCTCTGTATCCTCTCTAATGTGGTTACGTCCTCCCTGTAATGTAGTGGTCAGGACTGCATGCAATCCTCTAGCCATGATGCGTTA
The DNA here is from genome assembly GCF_021869965.1 of Rhincodon typus. Taxonomy (NCBI): domain Eukaryota; kingdom Metazoa; phylum Chordata; class Chondrichthyes; order Orectolobiformes; family Rhincodontidae; genus Rhincodon; species Rhincodon typus. Next base: position 3,262,613 of record NC_063359.1, read on the forward strand.
TATGTTTCAAGCACAAACTCCCTGGTTCTCTGTTCTAGTCCTCAGCCAATAAAGAAAAGTAAAGCCATCACTTTCAGCCCTGAAAAGTGACTGGTCTACTTTAGATTACTGTAGTAGACTAAGATGTAATAAATGTTTGAGTAACAGGTGAAGCTAACTCTGCTACTACACAGCAGCAACACAAATGGTATTCACCACTAACAGAAACCATAAAGATGTCCTGCCCATTACACAAATGGATAATATAATAGAAGAATTTTAATGCCAGGTGTGTAGGCCATGACCCATGACTTCTTTGGGTTGGATTCAATTTGCCACTTTCCTGCCTGTCTGACCAGTTCACTGTTGCCTTCTTGCAGATTACAGCTTTAGTTTGCACTGTAACCTAGACAACCAGGTAAAGGCATTAAACTAATAACATGGCCAGAGGCATCAATAAGAAATGTAAGCAGCTGAGAAGTAAAAGAAATGGGTAGGGGAACACTGGAAGAAGGAACATGAGGCAGGTTATTTACGGCAAGTACATAGTAAATAGTATAACAGAATTCTAAAAAGATGGTTAACATAAAATGCGAGTTAAAAGGTGAAGTCACGATCGTCCTATCAGAATATAGGGCTGCACTCTCATTACAGAGAGACAACTGGTGGTGGTTTAACCTGAGGATCACCACACCTCAGGTGAGGGGGGAGTTTGAGAAGGAGAGTCTTTCATGGTAACCTCAGGTGGTGCGGGAATTGAACCCATACAGTTGGCATCACTCTGCATTGCAGACCAGCTGTCCAGCCAACTGCCCCTTTAAAGCGAGAGGATAGTCTATTAAAATGAATTGCAATTTCTGTACATCGTTGCATATGGTGTGCAGAATATAACAGGAGAGCTGGTGGTTATAATGCTTTGGGAGAAACCAGTGGGGATTACTGAGACATGGCTGCAGAAAATCAGGGCTGGGAGTTGAGCATTTATGCAATATATTTAGAAATGACAGGGAAAGGAAAATGGGGAGGCTGGCTAGCTGGACTGACGCATGATACCGTAATGCTAATAGCAAGACAAAACAAAATTGTCTGTCTATCTCACTTGCGCAGCCACAGGCACACATGCAGACACACATGTCCTATCCACCTGATACTGCCCTATCCCCATGTGGGCACCCTATCACCCAACCACCTGGCATCCTACTCTCAGGCACCCTATCACCAATCCAGCTGGCACTCTAACATCACTGCAGCCTAGCATCAACCTTGCCTTATGCAGCTGCCAAAGTGACTGTCAGGACTTTCAGAAAATGGCAGCTCGTTGCTGTGACAATGAAGCGAGGTTTGTCATCCTCTGATAATTCCACACTACAAAAGCCCAGTCAGAATGGAAGTACAGGTCTGTATTTCTGAGCAGCCCCTGAGCAGAATCTCCTCTCAAATCGTGGAGCTCCTTTCTTTTATAAAAAGGAAGGATTACCACTCATTGGAAAATCCTGCCCATGATGTTTTAAAATGATGATAGAGAGGGACATAAGAGTGACAGAAAACAAATCAATAGCTTGGAGAAAAATGTATTTTGAGGAGCTGGGCTTATAATTTGGGAAAAATAAAATGGCAGAACTGTTAGCCAACGCTAATGTGGAATGAAGGGAAACATTTAAAACAAACTGGCCGGATGGGTGCAGTTTCATAAACAATGAAGACTGACAACACCATCCAGGCACTTCATTCACTGCGTCCATCACCATTGTGCTTTGTAGCAAGGCTTTGCCAAGGCTTTTTCAACAGCTTCTTCCAAATCCATAACTTCTGATACCAAAATCATCAACGACAGCAGGCATGTGGGAGCACCACACCCTGCAAGCTCCACTTCGAGCCACTCATCATCCTGACTTGGAAATATATCACTGTTCCTTCACTGTCACTGGGTTAAAATCCTGGGCATTCTTTCCTGATAGCACTCTAGGTGTCCCAGCCCCTTAAGAACTGCAGTGGTTTAAGAAAATCACTTGCCACCACCTTCTCAAGGGCTATTAGGGTGGGTAATCAGTGTTGGTTTCGCCAGTGACACTAGTGCCTCATGAAGAACTTAAAAAATAAATGAAATGTATAATGTGCTAAAACAAAAGAACAAACTAAACACCAGTGTGACTCTATAGATAAAGATACAAGGGAACAGCTGAGGGTTATAAAAATGATAAACATGAAGTATACATAGAGCTGAGGAGTGAGAGAAATGAAAAGATCAGGAGTTAAGACAAAAAAGACCCAAAGAAGCGAATAATGTAATTTATCAAGCAACATGAAACAAAATAGCAAAATACTTCAAAGTAAACTGATAAAAGAAGGCTGTGATAGGAGTAGGGCTGTTAATGGGTAGACAAGAGAGAACTTTTGAGAGATGGCAGAAACATAAAATAATTATTTTACTGTGGTAATTACCAAGGAGGTAGAATGATTAGACATAACATAGAATCATGAGATGAATGTATTTTAAAATGTTTGTAAAATGAGATGTATTGAATAAGCTAAGCAACCGCGGAATAAATTTCCAGATGACCAGATCTAGGGTAGTGATAGCAGGGACATTGCTACTCGTACTTACTCCTAATTAGAGAAGGTATGTTAATCCTTTGTTGAACCTCAGTTGTAACCTACTTGGAGTACTGCTTATAGTTCTTGTTGCCACATTACAAGAATATGCAGGTGCTGGAGAAAATGCACAGAAGATTTCTGAGTATACACGCCATAAAAGGCTCGAAAGGTTTTTTTATAATTAAAATGGCTGAAGACTTAATTGAGGTCTTTAAAGTTGTGGATGCAGAGAGAATGTTCCCTCCTCCAGGGAATAACATAAACAGACGCCTTTGTTATAAAACGTGCAGGAAGAAACCTAATCAGGAATTCAGTCAAAGAGTAGCGAGAATGTGGAACTCATTACTCAGTGAGTGGTTGAATAGTATTTAAGTGTGTCGCAGACATGCCTGATAGAGAGAAGAGGATAAAGTGGTATGATAGCAGACTAAGGTGAGGAAAGATTGGACAAGGCTATAGTGGAGCATAA
>NC_063359.1:3266155-3276992 GCF_021869965.1 Rhincodon typus
TCACTAAGGTATGTAGAAACGATCATGGGGTGATTATGTTAGGGGATTTTAACCACCCCAATATCAAATGGTGTAATCATTGTATAAAGGGTTTAGAGAGGGCAGATTTCTTGAAATGTATACAGAACGGCTTTTTATGTCAAAACGTAAGTGGTTCTACAAGGGATGGTGCAGCGCTGGACCTAATTTTGGGGAATTTTGGCCAGATGGGTGTTCGAGGTGACAGTGGGGGAGCATTTTATTAATAGCAACCACAACATTGTATGTTTTAAGTTTAAAGAGTCAGAGTCATACAGCTTAGAAACAGGCTTTTTGGTCCCCCATGTCGATGCTGACCAACAAATACCAAACTACACTAAAATTCTTTGTTTTTTTAAAAATATTCTGTCCAATCCTCTGATCTGCCATCTATCGTTGCACAATTTTGTCTTTTCATTGAGCTTGATACTATCTATGACGTTTTTAGCTAACGACAGATAATGTGTCTGACCTTTTTGAACCTTTATTTGTTCGAATGTATCTACTTTGCCCTATCTGTAATATCCCCTTAAATGTTTGCCATTGGCCTATCCCTTAACCTGGGTTAAGTCAGAAGTCACACGACACCAGGTTATTGTCCAACAGTTTTATATGAAATCACAAGACTTTGGAGCGCAGCCCTTCATCAGGTGAAGGAGCAGTGCTCGGAAAGCTTGTGATTTCAAATAAACCTGTTAGGTTATAACCTGGTGTCGTGTGACTTCTGACCTTCTCTGCCCCAGTCCAACACTGGCACCTCCACATCAGGGTTAACATGGATTGCCGGTTCATTTTCGCTTCCTGTGCTTTCATGTTATGGAAAAGGAGAAAGATGGAATGTAAGAAGGATATTGGATTGGGGTAAGGCAGATTTTATTAAAATAAGCTAAGACCTGGTCAGCACTGACTAAGAACAGTTACTTGAGGGGAAATCTACAGGAGAACATTGGGAGGTATTCAAAAAGATACTGAGGGGAGTACAGGCCTAGCATGTCACCCTTATGGTGAAATATAGGAACAACAAGCCCAGAAAACCCTGGATATCCAGGAATATTCAGCACTGGATAAAGGAAGAGGCACATTACACGTACAAAGGAAGCAAACCTACAAAGGCCATAGAGGAGTATAAAAAGTACAGTGGTGAGCTCAAGAAAGCAATTGGGAGAGCAAAAAGGGAGCATGAGAAAACACTGGTGGGCAAGATTTTGAGAGTCCCGAGATACTCGATGAATATCAAGGGGAAGAGAATAACCAGAGAAAAAGTAGGGCCTATTAGGGACAAAGGGGGCAATCTATGAGCGAAGCCTGAGGACATTGGTAGAGTGTTAGATGAGTCTTTACACAGAAAAAGGAGGATGCAAGTACAGAATTCAAAAAGGTGGACTGAGAGATTCTTGAGCAGATTGATATAAAAAGCAAGGAGGTATTGGAGGTTTTGGCAGGTTTAAAATTGGTCACATCCCTAGGTCCGGATGAGTTGTATCCGAGGCTATTGTGGAAGATAAGGGAGGCAGTTACAAGGGCCCTGACCCAAATTTTTGAATCAACTCTGGCCACAGGGGAGGTACCAGAGGCTAACTAATGTGGTTCCACATTACAAGAAGGGAAGTGAAGATACAGTGAACTATAGACCTGTGAGTCTAATAGTGGTAGGGAAACTATTGGAGAAAATAGTGAAGTATAAAATTAATCTCCATTTAGAGGCAATGTTTGATCATGGGTAGTCAACTTTGTCACAGGGAGGTCATGCCTAACAAATCTGGTGGAATTTTTTTGAGGAGGTGACCAAGTATTCGGATGAAGGTAGGGGAGTTAATGTAGTTTATATGCATTTCAGCAGGTGTTTGACAAAGTCCCACGTGGGAAACTGATAAAGGAAAAAGCTCATGGGATCCAGGATAATGTGGCAGGATGGATTGAAAACTGGGTTAGGAACAGAAGACAGAGGATGGTGGTGGAAGGCTGTTTGTGTGACCGGAGCCTGGTGTGCAGTGGGATACCACAGAGATTAGTGCTGGGTTCCTTATTGTTTGCGATATTCATAAATGATGTGAATGAGAATGTGGGGGGATGGTGGATAAGTAAGTTTGTGGAAAGAACAAAGTTTGTCTGGGTGATTGACAATGCGGTGGAAGGTCTTTGGTTACAGGAGAATATGAATGAATTGGTCAGATGGGCAGATCAGCGGAAGATGGAATTTAACTCAGATCAGTTAATAAACATGATGGGATCATTTTAGAAGAAGGAACAGGACAGAGGGATCTCAGGAAGCTTATCCACAGACCTCTGAAAGTGGCAGGACAGGATAATAAGGTAGTTAAAAGTGGTATGCAGGATGCTGGCCTTTATTGGTCATGGTACAGATTGTAAGAGCAGGGAAGCCATGTTGGAGCAGTACAGAACTTTTGTTGGGCCACAGCTGGAGTACTGTGTGCAGTTCTGGTAACCACACTATAGGAAGGATGTGATTGTACTGGAGGGGGTGCAGAGGGGATTCACCAGGATGTTGCCTGGGATGGAGCAGGTCAGCAATGAAGAGAGGCTGGATAAGCTCGGGTTGTTTTCTTTGGAGCAGAGAAAGTTGAGGGGGGACCTGATCAAGGTGTAAGATTATGAGGGGCATGGACAGGATGAACAGAAATGTGTTGTTCCTCTTAGTTAAAGGATAAATAACAAGGGGACATAATTTTAAAGTAAAGGGCAGGAGGTTTAGAGCGGATTTGAATCATATGATTCTGTAAAATTGGCCAGTTGTGCTTTGTAGACTAGAGACAAAAAAGAACGAAAAGATATAATAGGATTAGAGAGAGAAATCAGAAGGAAATGAGTAACATGTTAACACTGAGGTTGTGTTGTGTTGCTCGAGGAGGTATTGTTTAGCTAAACAGAGAGCAAATGGGGGCACAGAAACCCACGAAATTACTGGAAGCTCAGCAGGCCTGGCCACATCTGTGGACAGAGAAGCAGAGATAACATTTCAGATTCAGCGACCCTTCCTCAGGAAAGAAAGTAGAAACAAACTAAATATTAACTTGGAGGCTTTGACATGGTAGCCAACACTGGGGTATGCATGTAAGATTGTTATAAATACACCAGGTGACAAGATCAACAGAATGATAAGGAAACTGTTGGGGGGTGGGGTGGGCTAGGGGGTGTAGTTTTAGTAATTAATAATGAAATGACAAAGCAGCCCACTTGACTGGTTCACCGGCCACTCCCTTCAACAAGTGTGTGATAACAAGGCTGAAGGATAAATGTACTATTTTCCTTTTGTACGAGAATTTGGGGTTTTTGTTTTCTGTATTTTGGTAAATCTCTTGTTTTGACTCATTGCTGGAATTTAGAGGAAATTGAGTAGATGTTCATCTGCTTGTGTTTTTTTTTGCATGCAATTTGTGCATTGTCATTGTAAAGTTTTAAATGTAACTTGGTCTGTAACCAAATAATAAGGATAGTTTTATCCAATTCGTCTGAAATTCTGATCAAATTATGACTGCACTATTCCTTCTGAAATACAAAGAAAAATGCTGGGAATTCTGAGGTCAGGCAGCAAATAGTACTTTGGATAAAAAGGGCAATCTATTGGAAAGGGCTCTGAGAGATAGGAGTTATGATTACTTGGACAGGCACAGTTTGAGTCGAGATAGTCAGCATGGATTTGTGAGGGGTAGATCATGCCTCACAAACCTTATTGAATTCTTTGAAGAGGTGACCAAACAAGTGGATGAAGGTAGAACAGTGGATGTAGTATACATGGATATAAGTAAGGCGTTTGATAAGGTTCCCCATGGTAGGCTCATGCAGAAAGTAAGGAGGCATGGGATCGGGGGAAATGTGGCAGATTGGATTCAGAATTGGCTGACCCTGAGAAGACAAGGTGATAGTGGACAGAAAATATTCAACATGGTGCTCAGTTACGAGTGGTGTACCACAAGGATCTGTTCTGGGTCCTCTTCTATTTGTGGTTTTTGTAAATGATTTGGATGTAGGAGTGGAAGGATGGATTAGTAAGTTTGCGGATGATACAAAGGTGGGTCGAGTTGTGGATAGTGCGGAGGGCTGTTCTAGGTTACAAAGGGATAGGATGCAGAGCTGGTCTGAGAAGTGGCAGCTGGAGTTCAACCCTGAAGTGTGAGGTGATTCATTTTGGAAGGACAAACTTGAAAGCAGAATACAGGGTTAACGGAAAGATTCTTGGCAGTGTGGAGGAGCAGAAGGATCTTGGGGTTCATGTTCACAGTTCCCTGAAAGCTGCCACCCAGGTGGATAGAGCTGTTAAGAAGGCGTATGGTGTGTTAGCTTTCATTAATAGAGGGATCGAGTTCAAGAGCCGTGAAGTTATTCTCCAGCTATACAAAACCCTGGTTCGGCCACATCTGGAGTATTGTGTCCAGTTCTGGTCACCTCATTACAGGAAAGATGTGGAAGCATTGGAAAAGGTGCAGAGGAGATTTACCAGGATGTTGCCTGGAATGGAGGGAAGGTCTTATGAGGAAATGTTGAGAGAGCTAGGGCTTTTCTCTTTAGAACGACGAAGGATGAGAGGTGACTTGATAGAGGTGTACAAGATGATCAGAGGTATAGATAGAGTGGACAGCCAGAGACTTTTTCCTAGAGTGGGGGTAGCTATTACGAGGGGGCATAGTTTTAAAGTGAGTGGAGGTAGATACAGGGGAGACGTCAGAAGTAGGTTCTTTACACAGAGAGTGGTAGGGGCATGGAATGCATTGCCGGAGAGGGTAGTGGAGCCGGCCTCATTAGGAGCATTTAAGCAGCTATTAGATGGGCATATGGATGATAGTATAAGGTAGGGGTGGAGGTTAGATAGACCTTAGGTTTAGGGTAAAATTTTGGCACAACATCGAGGGCCGAAGGGCCTGTGCTGTGCAGTACTGATCCATGTTCTATGATCTATGTTCAACGTTCACTCCCTCCACCACCGACGCTCAGTAGCAGCAGTATGTACTATCTACAAGATGCATTGCAGAAATTCACCAAAGATCCAGCTAGAAGGACAAGCGCAGCAGATATATGGGAACACCATCCCCTGCAAGTTCCCCTCCAAGCCACTCACCATCCTGACTTGGAAATATATTACTGTTCCTTCACTGTCGCTGGGTCAAAATCCTGGAATTCCTTCCCTAATAGCATTGTGGGTCACCCCACAGCAGCAGGACTGCAGCGGTTCTGAGGTTGTTACCCAGTCAGTACAGTCTCGATAGTCCGGGGGAACACTCAGCAATGCAGGAACAAGGTCAAAGATCTGCTCCACTCCATCAAGATAAGTGCGAACATTTTCTATTTGCTATCTCACACTTACTTTCTCTCTCTCTCTCTGCTACTGCACACACACACAGACCAGGTACTGAACTTCAACAGTAACCATCCCAGCACACACAAACGAAGCTGCATACGAACACTATTTAAAAGGGCAGCAACACACTACAGCAACACAGAACTATGCCAAGAGGAAGAAGAATACCTCTTCCAGGTTTTCAAGCATAATGGATATCCAAAGAATTGGATCAGAAGATGCCTACACGAACAGCATCAGGAAGATACTACACGCTCCGACACACTCATCACACTACCCTACATCAGGAACACACTGGAACTAACCACAAGACTCCTACGACCGCTGGGCATCAGAGTGGCACACAAACCCACATCAACCCTACGACAACTGCTCACCTGAACCAAAGACCTACTCCCTGCCATGGACAGGACCAATGTCATCTACAAGATCCCCTGCTGAGACTGTGAGAAACACGACATCAGACAAACAGGAAGGCAACTAACAACAAGGATATACAAACACCAACTGGCTACAAAAAGACACGACCAATACTCACTCATTTCAATCCACATGGACAAGGAGAACCACGACTTCGACTGGGACAACACCAAGATCCTGGGACAGGCTAGGCAGAGACAAGCACGAGAATTCCTGGAAGCATGGCACTCCACGAAGCATGCTATTAATAAACACATTGAACCCAACCCCATATACATTCCACTACGGAGGAAAACCGGAAGTGAGGCAATCCATCACAACGAACCCCAGAGTTTAAAAACCAGGCGGAAAACACACCGACACTTCATCGGAGGCTGCACTGAGGATGTTACCAAGCACGGTAACGAAATGTCTGCAAAACAACAAACAGCTCGGCAAGCCAACCAACTTCACCAACTGCACACATCTGAAACCAAAGCTCATGGCCTACTCCTCACACTATTACAGCCAAGATCTTTGCTCTCTAGCTCCCACCTGCCAACCCCTCCCACACTGTTAACCAGGCACGTCCCTGCAGTTTCTACACAGTCACTCACTCGGGTCACACACCGCATTGCCCCACACACACCACCACTACTAGCTCTGCCGACCACTTCCATCTCACTCAATCCCTCCCTTAGTCCCATTCCAGGAGAAAACAGTACAGAGAGAGCCAAGATGGTTGGAGAGAGCCAAGATGGGTGGAGAGCGCCTAACAGACTCCTCCCTCCCTACGAGGGAGAGGATGCTGTCCCAGGCTGGTGACAGCTGTTATTGCTCATGTGATAATGCTGAAACATCCATATCCCAGCAACCAAAGAAAAAGCATTATTTTGTACTGAGCTAATCTCTCAATTCCGCCACTCTGAAAATACTCTTAATATGCCCAATCTTCTACCCCTTGTTCATAACACATACTCACTTTTGATGCCCGAAGGAACCAGTGGAATTTGTACAATCTCTGATATTAAAAGAACAGCCCTGAAAGACATCCTCTCCACCACCTCTGAGGAAGAAACCACAGATTCCTCGGCGGATGCATTGGCAAATCTACGTCCTGCAGCCTCCATCTTCTCTGATCCTGACACAGCAGTGGGTAAATTTGCAAGATTTGAGTTGGGAACAGCTGCTGGTGAGGATATCACTGCCACATCTCTGTAGCTGGTTTCTGGCATTCAAAGGATTGCTGGAGACCAGACACCTATTCAGCCCAAGGCAGAAGAGGACCCCTTAGTGTCAGCAATTAACAACTTCATTCAAAAACACAACCATAGCACTGAAGGGCTCTTGTAGCACAGGATAGGGTCCCTACCTCAGAGCCAGGAGGCATGGGTACAAATGCCCTCCGTCCCAGAGGTGTGTTATAATATCTCTGAACAGGTAGATTCAGACAATATTGAAAGAAGAGCAGCTGACAGGTTTGTTGGTGGCTCTGTGCACACTGACTCAAAGGTTGCAAGACTGTCCTGAAGTTGTTTGTCCCAGTTTGCCCCGGGTCAGTGAACATTCGGCTGCGTTGATGGACAGGTTAGCAGCTGCCAGGGAACGCCAGGCCCTTTACTCTCAGTGTCTGCCACATAAACACATTGCCCTGTATTCCATCACTGCACCATTGGTGCTCAGTACCAACAGCAAGGTGGGCATCACTCAAGGTACCACACCTTCACAAGGAAACAGGGCAGTGCCATTCAGGGCTGGAGGTGGTACCACGTACAGATCCCCCCCAAAAAAGTCCCCTCAGGTCACTCCAGGTGTGTCTCGGCCTCCCCCCCACCCCCAACCCCCATGTCGATGAGCAGTGGCCCTGCAGAGAAACATGACTGTCACCCTGGCTAGGGCACATCCTTCATGCTGAGGCCATTCTCATCACAAACATCCACAGGGCTCCCCAATCCACTCTCCACGGGCAATAGGCCTCACTGTAGGACCTGCCTCAGTGAAGCAACCCCAAGCTGACCAGCTCAGTGTCCATCTGCCCAGAGTCAATATAACACTTCAGGTCTGGTCCTGTACTGACCCTCAGTGAATACCAAATGCTGCTTATGACCAATGATGCTCCCTTCTTCATCTCCCCTTTCTCTCCCATTCTCCATAATAAACAGACAGAATAAGAGCAGGAGGAGACCATTCAGCCCTTCAAAGCTGCTCTGCCATCCATTCTGATCATGGATGATCATCCAAGTTAATTGCCTGTTTCCTCTTTTCCCCCATATCCTTTCATCCCGTTAGCCGCAACTCCCAGAAACCATACAATGTTTTGGCCTCATCTGCTTTCTGTGACAGTGAATTGCACAGGTTTCCCACTCTCTGGCGAATAGAGTTCTCCTCATCTCAACCCAAAAGTATCCGTAGACTGTGTCCCCTGGTTCTGGCCTCCCCTGCCATTGGGAATATCCTTCCTCCATCCACCCTATCTGGTCCTTTAGGAACTGTATAGGTTTCAGTACCATCCCCCCTTATTCGTCTGGACTGCAGTGAATAGAATCCTAACTGATTCAACCTCCCCCCATTGGTCAGTGCTGCCATCCCAGGAATCATACTGGGAAACGTTTGCTGCATTCCCCCTGTCGCCAGAACATCCTTCCTCAGATACGGAGAACACAATCCTCCATGGGGACTCTCACCAAGGCGCTATATAATTGCAGCAAGTCATCCCAGCTCCTTTCCCCCTGTTAGACATTCATTTACCCCATTCACCAGTGTACTCTCTTCTGTATCCCAGCATTCCGGCTCCAATTCCCATAGTGGAGTTCCCCAGCCTCCCTCCTGCACCAGGAGCCTCTGGTAAATAAATTCTCCTCCTTTGCCTTTTAGTGGACAGACAGACCCCCTGCTCCCCAGCCCCCAGGACTGGCTATGGCCCACCTCCCTGAGTCACTAGGCCAGACATCCCTGACCAATATCCGCACGGCTCCCTGACTGTGTCCCCGTGATGCCCTGACCAGCTCAAACCGCACTCCCCAGGACTGATGCTTGATCCTGTCCCTGCCCCTGACCACTCTGAGTGACCCCCTGTCTGTGCCCACACCCTTGGTCTGATATCCCGGTGGGTATGGCCCTTACCATCTCGCACCCCCTGACTAAAGGCTGTTGCCCTGCATTGGCCTGAGGCCTACTGCCCTGGGCCTTAAAGGCACAGCCTGCCAGGTGCTGCCCCTGCAGTGTGTTTGCTGCAAGGGCAGCTGTGGGATCAACTGTGCCCTTCAGGAAAATATCCAATCTGGTCGACATGTACCTGCCCTCTGGGCAATTAGGGATGGGCAGTAAGTGCTGGCCAGGCCAGTGAGATTCCCGATCCCGTGAATGATTTAAAAACAAGGGAGAGATTTGGTGTCTCTCAGGGGGTGTAGGTGGAAAAGTCGAGTCAAATCCCAGATCAGCGAGGACGGAACGGAATGGCAGAACAAGGTTGATGGGCCAAATGGCTGATTGCTGCTGCAATTTCCCATTTTCCAGCACCTGAGTCTTTTACCGGCTCATTGGAAATGTCCCACTGGGAGCTGCCAGCTCATTGGGCACTGCCCAGTCAGACAGAACATTGGCGTTCAGAGAGTGGGCAACTTGTGACAGGATGAGGTCAGAATGTTTCAGGGTTTGGCCCTTTACTGCTCCTCCCATCACACTGAGCCATCGCTAACTCGCCGTCACACCACGGCACCTCATGTTATTTCGTATCATGTGATGTCATGTCCCGTTGCCAATCTGAATCTCAGTCAGCTCCCCACCAACACCCCCTGCCAGGCAGAAATCCCAGAAATAAATGATTTGTTCCTTTCCCATCTCTCCCCCCCAACACTCACTCACTCACAAACCGCCCCACGTTTCAGAATGACCCAGACTGTTTGCTGTGATTGTTAAATTTCCAGGAATTTACAAAAAACTGAATTGAATTGCCAAGTCAATTCAGCTTTAAAAAGATGATGTTTATTCTTCTGCATTCTCATCCCCTTTCAGTATTTTCACAGTTTATTTTGCTGCAGACACTCGAATGGAGTGATCAGCCCAGTTGACACACAGCCCTGATGGATCTGTTCAGCTCTCACTGGGGACTTGCTGCTTTTCCTCTTCAATGGCTGTTCCAACTGGCTATGAGATATTCCCTGGAAGTATTCTGTCTATTCACTGGATTCACTGTCACATTCTCCCAGTTGCTGCCATTCACAAAGCCAGCCCCACAAATGGGGTCAACATTATCCCCATGTGACCCACAAGTCACATGGCATTGTGTATGTAAGGCTTTACTGAGGGCTATGGCACTGTGTGTGGAGTAACAGTGGAGGACATGGCACTTTGTGTGGGGTTAATAGTAAGGGTGTGGCACTGTGCGAGGGCTAATAGAGAGGGACCTGGCACTGTGTGTAGGGTAATAGTGAGAGTGGGACACTGTTTGTGGGGTAATAGTCACGGTTGGGCACTGTGTGGGGGACATTAGTGAGGGACATGGCACTGTGTATGGGGCATTAGTGATGAGTATGGCACTGTTTGTGGGGCATTAGTGAGGGGTATGGCACTGTGTGTGGGGCATTAGTGAGGGACATGGCACTGTGTATGGGGTATTAGTGACAGGCATGGCACTGTGTGAGGGGCATTATTGAAGGACGTGGCACAGTGTGGGGGTTTATTAGTGAGAGGCATCCACTGTGTGGGCGGTGTTAATGGTGAGGGTAGGGAAATGTGTAGGTGGGTAATAGTGTGAGACATGGCACTGTGTATGGGGCACTAGAGAGGGACATGGCACTATGTGTGGGGGGTAAAAGTGAGGGACATGGCAGTGTGTGTAGGGTAATAATGAGTGTGGGGCACTGTGTGTGAGGGTAATTGTGAGGGTGGGGCACTGTGTTTGGGGTAATAGTGAGGGTGGGGCACTGTGTGGAGTAATAATGAGGGTGGGGCATTGTGTGTGAGGGTAATAGTGAGCATGTGGCAATGTGTGTGAGGGTAATAGTGAGGGTGGGGCATTGTGTTTGGTGTAATAGTGAGGGTGGGGCAATGTGTGTGTGGTAATAGTGAGGGTGGGGCACTGTGTGTGTAGGGTAATAGTGAGGG